>NC_134101.1:160349702-160663764 GCF_000715075.1 Nicotiana tabacum
AACCAAAAGCACAAACATATCCCAACACTTTATTCAAACTTGTACCAATCTTCAAAATACCTCAAACAACATCAAATAAACCTAAACACATCTGATTGAAGCCAAACTTCCTAAAATCTTTCGAATTCCGCTTTTGATCAAAAACCCAACCAAACCACGTTCGAATGACCTAAAATTTTGCACACATATCCCAAATGACACAACGGAACTACTGCAACTCTCGGAATTCCATTACGGCCCCTATATCAAAATCTCACTTATCAACCGGAAATCGCCAAAAAAATCTGATTTTAATTCAAGCCTAAATCTACTCTGAACCTCCAAAACTCATTCCGATCGCGCTCCTAAGTCCCAAATCATCTTCCGAAGCTATCCGAACTATCATAACTCATATCCGAGCCTTGTAACACATTAGTCAACATCCGGTTGACTTTTCCAACTTAAGCTTTCTCAAAAGAAACTAAGTGTCTCAAACCTTACCAAAATCATTCCGGATTCGATTTGACCAACCCGATACCACATAACATGGATAAAAAAGCATAAAGAATCAAAAATGAGGGAAACGGAGAGGTAACTCATGAGACAACTAGCCGGGTCGTCACATCCTCCCCAACTTAAACAAACGTTCATCCTCGAACGAATCAAGAAACATACCTGAAGTCTCAAACATGTGAGGATATCTGCTCCGCATCTCTCGCTCGGTCTCCCAGGCAGCCTCCTCCACTAGCCGACCTTTCCACTACACTTTCACTAAAGCTATATCCTTTGACCTCAACTTTCAAACCTGACGAGCCAAAATAGCTACTGGCTCCACATAATAAGTCAAATCATCATCCAACTGAACCATGCTGAAATCCAAAACATGATACGGATCTCTAATATACTTCCGGAGCATAGAAACATGAAACACCGGATGCACACTCGACAAGCTGGGTGGCAAAGCAAGCTTATCAGCCACCTCCCCAATCCTCCGAAGCACCTCAAATGGCCCAATGAACCGAGGACTCAATTTCCCTTTCTTCCCAAATCTCATAACATCCTTCATGGGAGAAACCTTCAACAGAACCTTCTCGCCAACCATGTAGGACACATCCCGAACCTTCTTATCAGCATAGCTCTTCTACCTCGACTGTGTTGTATGAAGCCTCTCCTGAATTACCTTCACCTTTTCTAAAGCATCATGCACCAAGTCTGTCCCTAATAGCCTAGCCTCACTGGCCTCGAACCAACCAACTAGAGATCTACACCGCTTCCCATAAAAAGCCTCAGATGGAGCCATCTGAATACTCGACTGGTAGCTGTTGTTATAAGCAAACTCTGCAAGCGGTAGAAACTGATCCCATGATCCTCCGAAATCAATGAGACAAGCACACAACATGTCCTCCAATATCTAAATAGTGCGCTCAGACTGTCCGTCCGTCTGAGGGTGAAAAATTGTGCTCAACTCAACCTTGAGTACCCAACTCTCGCTGCACAGACCTCCAAAACTGCGAAGTAAACTGAGGGCTCTGATGATGGAAACTGGGACACCATGTAAACGAACAATCTCCCGGATATAGATCTCTGCCAACCGCACTGAAGAATAGGTAGTACACACAGGAATGAAGTGCGCGGACTTGGTCAGCCGATCCACAATCACCCAAATAGCATCGAACTTTCTCAAAGTCCGTGGAAGTCTTACAACAAAGTCCATAGTGATCCTCTTCCACTTCCACTCGGGAATATCCATCTGCTGAAGCAAGCCACCCGGTCTTTGATGCTCATATTTCACCTGCTGATAATTGAGACACCAAACTATAAATCCCACAATGTCTTTCTTCATTCTTCTCTACCAATAATGCTGTCTCAGATCCTGATACATCTTCGCGGCACCTAGATGAATGAAATACCGCGAGCTATGGGCCTCTTCCAGAATCAACTCTTGAAGCCCATCCATATTAGGCACACAAATCCGGCCCTGTATCCTCAACACCCCATCATCACCTATAGTCACATCTCTGGCATCATCATGCTGAACTCTGTCCTTAAGGACAAGCAAATGCGGATCATCATACTGGCACTCTCTGATGCGATCATATAAGGAAGACCGAGAAACCACACAAGCCAATACCCGACTGGGCTACGAAATATCTAACCTCACAAACCTATTGGCCAAGGCCTGAACAACAACCGCAAGAGGTCTCTCCCCCACTGAAATATATGCCAAACTCCCAATACTCACCGCTTTTCAGCTCAAAGCATCGGCTACCACATTGGCCTTCCCCAAATGGTACAATATAGTGATATCATAATCCTTAAGCAACTCCAACCACCTCCGCTACCTCAAATTGAGATCCTTCTGCTTAAACAAGTGCTGGAGGCTATGATGATTAGTAAACACCTCACAAGATACACCATACAAGTAATGCCTCCAAATTTTCAGCGCGTGCACTATTGCAGCCAACTCCAAATCATGAATGACTTAGTTCTTCTCAGAGGGCTTCAACTGACGAGAAACATAAGCAATAACTCTACCCTCCTGCATCAACACACAAACAATACCAACTCTAGAAGCATTAGAATACATAGTATATGAACCTGAAGCTGATGGCAAAACTAACACTGGAGTTGTGGTCAAACCTATCTTGAGCTTCTGAAAGTTCTCTTCACACTCATCCGACCATACAAATGAAGCACCCTTCTGAGTCAACTTGGTCAAGGGCGATGCGATAGATGAGAATCCCTAAACAAAACGACGATAATAGCCTGCCAAACTAAGAAAGCTACAAATCTCTGTGGATGAGGATAGTCCGGGCCAACTCTGAACCGCCTCTATCTTCTTTAGATCAACCTGAATACCCTCGCTGGACACCACGTGCCCCAAGAAAGCCACTAAACTGATCCAAACTCACACTTGGAGAATTTTGCATAAAGCTTCTTTTCTCTCAATCTCTACAACACATCTCTCAAATGCTCCGCGTGCTCCTCCTGACTATGCGAATATACCAAAATATCATCAATGAAGACTGTGACAAACGAGTAAAGATAAGGCCAAAACCCACTGTTCATCAAATGCATGAACGCTGCTGGGGCATTGGTCAGCCCAAAAGACATCACCAAGAACTTATAATGACTATATCGGGTCCTGAAAGCTATCTTAAGAATGTCTGAGTCCCTGATCTTCAACTGGTGATAACCTGAACGGAGATCAATCTTGGAGGACACTCTCGTTCCCTGAAGCTGGTCGAATAAATCATCAATGCACGATAAATGATACTTGTTCTTAATTGTTACCTTGTTCAATTGCCTATAATCGATGCACATCCTCATAGTGCCATCTTTCTTCTTTACAAATAGAACCGGCGTACCCCAATGTGACACACTAGGCCGAATGAACCCCTTATCGAGGAGTTCCTAAAGCTGTTCTTTTAATTCCTTCAACTTCGCTGGTGCCATACGATATGGCGGAAAAGAAATGGGCTGAGTGCCCGGCACTAGGTCAATACCAAAATCAATATCCCTATCTGGTTGCATGCCCCGCAGGTATGCAGGAAACACATCGGGAAAATCCCTCACAACTGGAACAGAATCAATACTGGGGGTCTCAGCTCCGACATCCCTCACAAAGGCTAGATACAAAAGACATCCCTTCCTAACCATAAGTTAGGCCTTCAAGAATGAGATCACTCTACTAGGAACATAATTAGTCAAACCTCACCACTCAATCCGTGGCACACCTGGTATAGCCAATGTGACTATCTTGGCATGATTGTCCAGAATAGCATGACACGGAGATAACCAGTCCATGCCCAAAATGATCGAAATCCACCATACACAATAATAACAGATCCACTCAGGTCTCCAGACCCCTAATAGTCACCACACACGACCAGTACATACGGTCTACAACAACAGTATCGCCCACTAGAGTAGATACATGAAAAGATGAAACAAGAGACTCATAGGGCGTATGTAGATAATGAGCAAAGTACGATGACACATAAGAAAAGGTGGAACCAGGATCAAATAATAAAGAGGCATCTATATGATAGACTAAAACAATACCTGAAATCATGACATCTGAAGTAGAAACATCTGGTCTACCCGGAAGAGCATAGAAATGGGCCTGACCACTACCTAATCGACCTCCACCCTCTAGGGCGACCCCTAGCTGACTGACCTCCTCCCCTAGCTGGCTGGGCAGATGGTGCAGTAACTAGAGTAGAAGTCGAGGGCTGACCCCTCTGCTAAGACTGACTATCATGAAGACGGGGATAGTGCCTCCTCATATGCCCAAACTCTCCATACTCATAACAAATTCCCGGTGCTGGAGATAGGGACTGAAGGGAACCCTTAGCACCAGAATGACCAGTAGAAGGACCTAGCATGGAAGAACCTTGCACTGATGGAGCACGGGACGAACTCTTGGCTGGGAGGGAACTGAGTGATGAGTGGCCCTAATGAGAACTGTGAGAACCATGACCCGATGATGCCCCACGATAACCTGGGCGAGCTGAATGAGCCTGTCTGAATGGGTGGCCTATACCCTGCTGGAACTGGCCCCTTGAAGGAGCACCACTAAAGCTACCAGATCCCCGAGGACTCTTGGCATCCCTCTCCTCTCACTCCTGGCGGCGAATTGACTCAATCTAACGGGCGATGTCAACAACCTCCTTGAAAGTAGAACCTATCACCCTCTCCCTAGTCATGAAAATCCAAAGTTGATATGTGAGACCATTAATAAACCTCATAATCCTCTCTCAATCTGTAGGAACCAACCAAACTGCATGACGGGCTAACTCAGAGAACCGCATCTTATACTGTGTCACATTCATCTCTCCCTAACGCAACTACTCAAACTGCCTGCGCAGCTCTTCTCGGTGAGACTGTGACATATACTTCTCCAGGAAGAGAATAGAGAACTGCTGCCAAGTAAGGGGCGCTGAACCAACCGGCCTACGCCTCTCATATGCCTCCCACCAAGTGAAGGAAACCCCAGAAAACTGAAAGGTGGTAAAAGCTACACCACTGGTCTCTAGAATCCCCACTATACGAAGCATCCTCTAGCACTTATCTAACAAACCCTGGGAATCGCCGCCCTCTGCACCGCTAAAAGTTGGAGGCTTGAGTCTACCAAACCTCTCTAGTTGACACTGCTCGTTGTCCGGCATAACTAGTACCACAAACTCCTGAGCTAGTGCAACCGGCTGTGCTGGAGGTACCCCCGGTGTCTGGAGTCCCTGCACAACCTACTCAGGTGTGCGGGCAATGGGAGTCTGGGTGCCTCCCCTGGCCTGAGTAGTAGTTGGGGTCGTAGTAACTGAAACCGCCTGAGCCAAACCGGTACACTCTGTTAAAATCTGAGCTAAACCTTTCTCAAGGCCTGGAATCACAATGGACATAGCTGGTGCCTGAGATGGTGCTGTTGTAGCGTCCACAACTGGGACCTGATCCTGAACTGGGGCAGTTGGTGGATCTGCAGGTACTGCCCTAACTGCTCTGCCCCTACCATGGCCTCGGCCTCTGGTGGCCCCAACTGGTGGAACTGGTGGTCCTCCACCCTGCCCAGTAGCACGTGTCCTCACCATCTGTGAGAAAATGGAATAACAGAAGTTTAATATTCGGATTAACAAGTTTGCATGACAAGAATTTCAAGAATATGAAGATTTTCCTAAAGGTTCTGCAGCCTCTCGAGGATAAATACAGACGTCTCTGTACCGATCCGCGAGACTCTACTAAACCGGCTCATGACTCGCGAGACTTATATAACCTAGGCTCTGATACCAACTTGTCACAACCCCAAATACCCGGTCGTGATGGCGCATATCACATTACTAGGCAAGCCAACCCACACCATTTAACTACAACAAATTCCTTTTATAATACTATTTTCTAACACAGGTTGAAATACCAAATTTTCATCATAAGCGTTTAAAACACAATTACATATGCGGAAGTCAAATAAACATGAAAACCACATAGCCCCAAACATCTGGTGTCACGAGTCTAGAGCCTCTACTACATAATTGACTGTCTGATACAACATAAGTCTAGAAAATGTGGAAAAGAACAAGATAAGAAGGAGAAAAAAAGGGTTGTGGACGCCATACAACTACCTTGTAATTTCCGGCAACCTCTGGATCAGCTGAAGAACCTCACTATGCCACTCGGGCACCTGGATCTGCACATAAGGTGCAGGGAGTAACATGAGTATGCCAACTTAATAAGTAACTAAAGTAAATAAGGTCTGAAAGCAGTGACGAGCAGCTAAAAAATCATATAATTGAATAATTCATAGTTAAAAAAAAGTTCTGTCGTAAAATCATCATTTTCAGTTTAAACACTTAAAATCATATACCAAGCAATTTTCCAATAGAGGCTTATTTAAACAGGAAGAGTGAAATCAGTAAAAATGTCAAACTGGGCCCCTCGGGCAAGGTATCACTCAGAATATGGCCTCTCGGGCAGCCTCTTAGCCACTCGTGACTCGCCCTCGTCACTTAGTACTCACTCTCAGCACTCAGGCTCACTAACATCTCATAATAATAGAAATCATAGCAACTTCTACGGCATGCAGCCCGATCCATAATTTATAGTCGACTATGCTTACTGGGGGTGTACAGACTCTGGAGGGGCTCCTATAGCCCAAACATCATATCGCTGCGACGCGCAACCCGATCCAATATGTATATTGGTGTGGCGTGCAGCCCGATCCAATATACATATCGTTGAGGCGTGTAGCCCGATCCATATAAGTATCGTTATGGCATGCAGCCCGATCCATAATATATACATATAATATCCTCACTATTAGGTTCTAAACCTCTCTCAGTCATTAACCTCACAGCCTCTCGGGCAGAATAATAGAAATTAGGGAACTCAGCCCAAATAGTCCTCACAATTAAAAGTGGAGTGATAAAACCAGTTTTAAACATTAAAACAGGTAAAACATGACTGAGGATATGCTTTCAACAAGTAAAGTGAGGAAAAAACAGTAAAAATGCCCCTAAAGGTCTCAGCAGGTCGGCACAAGGCCCCAAACATGGCGTATAACCCATAATACAGTATAAATGACTAAAGTACAAAATAATATAAGATTCCAAATCAAATACGCGGCTTAATAGTCGCTACGGGATGGACCAAGTCACAATCCCTACCGGTGCACGCCCACACGCTCGTCACCTAGCATGTGCATCACCGCATTTATCAAACCAAGTCAAATACCGGGGTTTGTACCCTCAATTCCAGATTTACAATGGTTACTTACCTCAAACCGACGAAAATACTACTCCGCGATGACTTTGCCCCTAGAATCGGCCTCCACTCACGTCGAATCTATCCAAAATCAGAATCACGACGTCAAAATATGCTAAGGGAATGAAGCCCAAACGAAACAATCAAATAATACCAAAAAATCCCAAAATTACCAAAACCCGACCCCCTGGCCCATATCTCGAAATTCGATAATTTTTACATCAATAGATTCCTCATCTCCCCACGAGTTCATACATATCAAAAGTTCTGAAATCCGACCTCAAATGGTTCTTCAAATCCTCAAGCAAATGTCTAAGTTTCCAAGCCCTAGTTTCCCTAATTTTAGCCCTTAAATTCCACTAATCATAGCTCTAATCCGTGAAGTAATAGCATAGGAACGAGTTTTAGGTCCAAATTCCTTACCTCAATGAAGTTCCCTTGAAATCCCTCTTTCAGATCGTCCAAAAAAAACCCTAGCCGAATTAGAAATGGTGAAAATAGCTCAAAATCATGAAGATCACAATTTATACCTTTTACCCAGGTATTTTCCCATCTGCGGCCCTATTTACCACTTCTGCGGTACTGCATTTGCGGTTATTCATCCGCTTCTATGGAAATCACTTAACTTACTACTTTCCGCATCTGCGGTGCCATTCCCGCATCTGCGGCGTCGCAGGTATGGTACCTATAACTGCTTCTATGGTTTCCTGACACCTTACTAAATTCTGCTTCTATGGCCCCTTTCTGCATATGCGGCGTCGTACCTACAGTCCCCAATCCGCAGGTGCAGAAATAGTAGAAGCAGCACAATCTGCAGTTGCAGCAATTCCTCAAACTCCCCGTCGACCATCCAAAATCACCCCGAGGCTCCTAGGACCTCAACCAAAAGCACAAACATATCCCAATACCTTATTCAAACTTGTACCAATCTTCAAAACACCTCAAACAACATCAAATAAACCTAAACACATCAGATTCAAGCCAAACTTCCTAAAATCTTTCGAATTCCGCTTTTGATCAAAAACCCAACCAAACCACGTCTGAATGACCTGAAATTTTGCACACACATCCCAAATGACACAACGAAACTACTGTAACTCTCGTAATTCCATTTCGATCCCGATATCAAAATCTCACCTATCAATCAAAAATCGCCAAAAAATCTGATTTCACCAATATAAGCCTAAATCTACTCCGAACCTCCAAAACTCATTCCGATCGCCCTCCTAAGTCCCAAATTATCTCCCAAAGCTCTGCGAACCATCGGAACTCACATCTGAGCCCTCTAACATATAAGTCAATATCCGATTGACTTTTTCAACTTAAGCTTGCTCAAAAAAGACTAAGTGTCTCAAACCTTACCAAAATCATTCCGGATTCGATCTGACTGGCCTGATACCTCATAACACGGATAAACAAAGCATAAAGAAGCAAAAATGGGAGAATCGAAGAGGCAACTCATGAGACAACTAGCCGGGTCGTCATATGTCCATTACTATATTTATGACTTATCTGTCAAATTTGGTGAAAACGAAGTTAATTTGACGTGATCCGGACGTCCGGTTGTAAAAATAGAAGTCCTAAAGTTTTCTTGAAATTCTTTTTTCGATTTGGTGTTCGATTCATGGTTCTAGATGTTATTTTGGCTATTTGATCGTGCGAGCAAGTTCGTATGATGTTTTTGGACTTGTATGCATGTTTGGTTTGGAGCCCTGAGGGCAAGTGTAAGTTTCAGATAGGCTACAGATGGTATTAGAGCCACTCCGCATGCAACCTTGGAATTTCTAAATTTATGCATTGTAATTGATTTCATTAGCAATATTTGATATTATTTAATCAATTATGGTTATATACGAGTGGTTTGGAGGTAGATTCTATGGGAAAGGCCTTGGTAGAGCTATGAGTTTACTACGGAGTGAGGTAAGTATTGAGTTTAACCTTGATTTGAGGTAACTAGAAACACTCAGATTATGTACTATGTAAATTTCATGTGTTGCGGAGTATATGCGAGGTAATGAGTGCTTATACGCCACTGAATTACTTGTTTCCCAGATTTTCCATTTTTCCTTAATTATTTTCTTCCCTGCCTTAGCTGTTATGTGCTTTAAATGCCTTCCATGCCTTATTTGCTACTTGTTAATCATTGTCCTTCGTGTTAAAAATGTTAGACCTTTTATTTGTCGCTGTTAAAAATCATTATCCTTCCATGACTCGCTGTTATTTGTCGTATTTGACTTTCTTGTACCTTTTAATCATCATTTACCGGACTTGTCTTGCCGAGTAATGTTACAATTATGGATTCTTAATTTGGTACAAACCTTCCTTTATGATTAAGTTTTATATATGTCAATCATAAAGGTTCTTGTGATTTGAGTTATTGATTTGATTATACTCATTGAGTATTTGGTATTGATATGGTAAGATCGGGTTGCACGCTGCAACAGGTAAAATAAGGGTGGATTGATATGGTGGAATAAGGGTGAATTTATATTTATATGATGGGATCGGATTGCACGCCGCTATAGGTGAAATAAAAGTATATTGATATGGTAAAATAAAGGTGAATTATGATACTGATATTGTTATATGGTGGGATCAGTGTAACGACCCGACCAGTCGTTTTGAGAATTTAAGCTCTGTTCGATGGCGTAAGATCTTGAATAGCTTCATATTATGTGTATCGACTTGCATGTATGGTTGAATTCAGTTACCTAATGATTCAGAGTCGAATTGGAAGAATGATTCTAGTTTGGAAGATTAAACGGTGAGAATTTGACCGAAATTTGACTTTTGAGTAAACGGCTCCGGAATGGGTATTTGATGATCTCAACAGCTTCATATGGTGATTTTGGACTTAGGCGTGCGTCCGGATTTGGTATTAGAGGTCCATAGTGTATTTTGAGGCATTTCGGCGAAAGTTGGAAAAGTTGAAATTTGGAAAATGTAGAAGTTTGAACTATAGTTGACTTTTGTGATATCAGGGTCAGAATACGATTCCAAGAATTGGAATAGCTCCGTCTTATCATTTGGAACTTTCCTGCAAATTTGATGTCATTTCGGGTTGGTTTGATTGCTTTCGGCACGAGTTTTCGAAGTTGGAAGATTTGGAAGTTCATAGTTAGATTCATGTTGAGATTTGCATTTTTGGCATTGTTTGATGTGATTTGAGACTTCGAGCGAGTCCGTGTGAGGTTATGGAACTTGTTAGTGTGTTTAGACGGGGTTCCGGGGGCCTCGGGTGTGTTTCGGGTGGGCTATAGGTTATTTTCCCTTATTTTTGAACTGTTGGTTCTGGTGTCTGATGTCCTTCTTCATGATCGCGAAGCTCCTTTCGCGTTCGCGAAGTGTCTCTGTTGATCTCCTCAATTTCCTTCTTCGCGTTCGCGTAGTATTCCTCACGATCGCGTAGCTCTGCACATTTCCCTCTTCGTGTTCACGTCTTCTATTCCGCTTTCGCATAGTAGAAACCTGGCCTTGAGCGCTGGTACTCTACTCTTCGCGTTCGCGTGTTTCCCTATGTGTTTGCGTAGGCTTCCGTCTTTTCTTCTCTGCGTTCGCGAGTGTGTCTTCACGTTCGTGAAGCCTAACCTGGGCAACCTTCATTTTTCTTCTTCCCGAACGCGATCCTTCCTCCGCGTTTGCGATGCTTTAACATTTGGGAAGAATATAAGTTTTCCAAATCGAGGGTTAGATAATTTTTATCATATTTTGATTTGTGGATCTCGGTTTTGAGCAACTCTTTGTGGGTTTTTCAAGCAAATTAATTGGGTAAGTTTTCTTCACCTAGAATCTATTATATTCAATGATTTTATCTTTGTTTTTATCATTTAATTTGAGTTTTTAGTTGAGGAAAATGGTGATTTTTGAAGAAAATGTTCAAAATGAAAAATGATGATTTGAAAGGACAAATGATATCGGAATTTGATAATTTTTGTATGGTTGAACTTATATTGGAATGGGTGTTCGGATTTTTGTGAAATTTTTCGGATTTCGAGGTGCAGGCCCGAGGGTCAACTTTTGGAGAGATTTTTGGATTTAGTTAAAGATTGAGACTTTATGATCCAAAATAGTTTCTTATGAGTTTTATTTGTGCTTTGAAGTTATTGGTTAGATTTGAGCCGTCCGGAGGTCATTTCACCCGAGAAGTTCATTTTAGAGTATCGGTTTGTCTTCTTTGAGGTAAGTATCTTTCCTAACCTTGTGTAAGGGATTTCCCCTTAGGATTTGAGTCTTCTATGTTGATTGTAGTTCGTGTATGCAAGATGAAAAGTGCGTGGTCGGATTTATTTGTGAAAAATTGGCCTTTTAGGATTCTTTGGTCGTTATATTCACTGTGTATGAAGTTGTTCTTGGTATGAATGAGTTTCTATTTAGTGGTTTCACCTCTACTTGCTTAAATTAGAAGTAATTTCTTAAGGATTCACTCTTATGGCCAATTTGACTCTTAATTGACTTAACTGAATATTTTACCTTTTCTATTGTCATGTGATCTTTCATAACTGTTTATCTTTGTATGAAATTATCATCATCTCACCTTATAATTGTTTAGTTTGATTTGAGGTTATGATTATCTTTTCGCTGTTTATCCTTAATTGAATTGTCGAACATCCTCGAAATTGCTCAACCTTAACAGAAGTTTAGACATCCTATATCCTAGTTGACTTGTCTTTATTTGGAACTATTTGACTCGTGTTAGCTTCCTTATTATTGAATTGTATATTGTGGGATCGTCGCTACATATTGGTTTTCCCTTGTTGAATTGTTTTCTTTACGCCTAACAGTCTTTACTGTGGTTATTCCTTGTGAACTCGTTCTACCATTTCTTTGTGATTTAAATTTCTTGATTTGATTTACTTGCTATACTTTGTATTATTACCATTGTTGCTGTTGTACTTGTTTTGGTGATGCACGGGGTTTCTGCCATGCTGTAATTGTTATCTTTGTTTGTTTCCCTGCATATTTACTTTGGGACTACGGAACGGTATTCCGGGAGATCTCACCCCGTACTGCATATTTACTTTGGGACTACGGAACGGTATTCTAGAAGATCCCCCAGCACTGCATATTTACTTTGGGACTACGGAACGGTATTCCGAGAGATTCCCCTGCACATTTACGTTTGGGACTACGGGACACTATCCTGGGAGATCCCCTGATGTTATCATTGTGTTCTGAAAAGCAATAAGCTATTGCTTTTCATTGATTCTATTCATGTGTAAATATTCGACGTGATGTCCGTTCTTTTCCTTATGCTTACTAGTTGATATGAACTATGTTAGGACAATTGCACAAGCATACACGTGGCTAAGCACCATTATCGGATAAGATATTTCCTTGATATTGTTCAGTATAGGTGAACACCCTTGTTTACTTGCCTCCTATGTGAGAGTGGCTCAATTTGACACGTGAGTTGACAACATGATTATGAGGTGTGATGAGCGCACAGGATACCAAGTGTTGGGGTTAAGGTTTTGAGGCCCATGAGTTGTAATTTATCCGAGGTTCGATACTCCATGAAGGTTGTTGACTAAAATCAAATGTAAAAGTTGTCGTAGTTGTTGAGTTACTATTTGTCATTGCTGTATCTGGTGATTTCAGATTTGGATTGTGTTTTTGTTCACTCTTCTATGATTTCATTAGTCATATTACGCAGTCATTATGTAGAAATCATACACTGTTGTTCCTATACTCGTACATTTTCAGTTTATTAGACCAGTAGATGTCTTGATTGTTCCTCGTCACTACTTCACCAAGGATAGTCTTGATACTTACTAGGCACCACCGTGGTGTGCTCATTCTACATTTCTATACATTTTTTATATAATCCAGGTATTGGATTGCTAGTGGTTGTGTAGACTGTTGCTGTGGAGACTCAAGGTAAACTTGCTGCTGCATTCGCATGCTTCAGAGTCACCTTCCTATTTTGTATTCATACTGTTCTACTTAATTCCAAACAGTTGTATATAGAAGTTGTATCGACTTTGTAGAGCTTATGACTTGTCCCTCCAGTTTTGGGAAATTGTAAATTTTATACAAATTTCTATATCGAGACTGTTAGATTTTCTTAATTATTTCTATTATTTAGTAAATGTTAGGCTTTCCTAGTCCCTAAAACTAGGTGCCATCACAATACCCAATAGAGGGAAAATTGGGTCATGACAAGTTGGTATAAGAGCACTAGGTTCATAGGTGTTACGAGTCATAAGCGAGTTTAGTAGAGTCTTGCGGATTGGTACAGAGACATCTGTACTTATCTTAAAGATGCTACGAAACTATTAGGACAATCTCACTTCCTTCATTCCTATCGTGCGAGCTTATTGATCTTAGAGTTTGAACTTTTATCATTCTATTCTCTCACCGACGGTGAGGACACGAGCTGTAGTTATCGATGTCACTGCTTCTAGAGTGGGTGTCATTAGAGGTAGAGGCAGAGGCCGATGAGGAGTACGTGCCGCAGCTAGAGCACCTACCAGAGCAGTAGTTGAGGAACCGCCAATAGCTCCAGTTGGGGGGAGGGGCAGGTACCGGAGGTGCCTGCTATTACCCCCGATTTCAGGAGACTTTAGCATAGTTTCTGAGCATGTTTGGCACATTGGCTCAGGCAAGGTTGATTCTGGTTGCACCAGCTACTTCATAGATCGGGGGAGGAACTCAGACTCCCGCCGCCAATACTCTAGAGCAGCGAGTTCACGTTGGTCAGGTTCTAGGTGTCATGGCGACACAGCTTGCAGTTCCAGTTCAGCCATGGTTAGGGCAGCAACATTCGAGGAAGGGCAGCTTAGATTTGCAAGGTTCAAGAAAATATGACCCTCCTACATTCAGTAGTTTGGCTTCAGAGAGAGCACATGGTTTTATAGAGGAGTACCATCGCATTCTCCGCACAATGGGTATTGTTGAGATGAGTGGGGTGCTTTTGCTACGTTCCAGCTTTAGGGAGCGGCTTATCAGTGGTGGCGGGCATATGAGTTGGGTAGCCCGACCGATGCAGCTTCACTTACATGGGTTTAGTTTTCAGAGCTGTTTTTAAGAGAGTTTGTACCTCAGTCCTTTCGGGATGCATGGCACCCGGAGTTTGAGTAGCTACGCCAGGGCACTATGTTAGTATCAGAGTATGTCGTTAGATTTAGTGATTTGGCCAGACATGCACCTGCCTTGGTCGCTACAGTTAGAAAGCGCGTTCGTAGACTTATTGAGGGGCTTAGGCATGATATTTGGTTTAGCATGGCTTGGGAGTTGGAGTCAGATGTTTTGTTTTAGCAAGTGGTAGGGATCGTTTGCCGGTTAGAGGCATGTGGGACAGGGAGCGAGAGGACAGACGAGATGAGGAGAGAGAGTATAGGGAGGTGAAGAGGCCTAGTAGACCAGAGAGATCTGTTGGTCTTTATTTTAGAGGCAGAGTGTGACATGGTAGAGGTTTATGGGTTAGCCAGTTCAATTTGCGCTTTGGGCTTCGCATAGTGATTCGGGTGTTCATGGGTCTCAAAGTACCCGTACCGCACAGTTCCCATAACCACGTCAGTAGAGGGGTTTCTTTGAGTGTGGAGATACTAGCCACATGGTGAGAGATTGTCCCAGATTTCGGACATATGTGTCACACTAAGGTATTCAGGTGAATAGAGGCCGCCCAAGAGGGGGAGTCCCGGCCCATTGATGTGTTTCATATGGTAGACTTGAGGCTATTACGCCAGATGATATCTTACAGGTATGCTTTTGGTTTGTTATAGAGTAGCACCATCCGTATTGTTGCTTCAGTTCTACTTATCGGGGTGAGTTTCCCTATTGTGTACTCCACCTATAGGTGAGTATATGACTTAGCATTTCTTTTTATGTGTTTTCCATGTTGCGAGATTCTATGAGTGGTAGTCGTGTCTATCATTTCTTTTATTCATTATTGAGAGTTATCAGACTAGTAATAAATTCCTTTTGTCCATTATGGTAGGATTGATGTGATTTATGAGTATTTTTGGTTACGAGTTGTAAGTTTTATGCTCCATCAATGTAGGAGCTAGTACGTGTTATAATTTGTTGACGAAATTGATCTAGTGAGAGGTTCCAGCTGGTTTGATGTATACCCTACTTGTGATTCAGGGTTGAGGGTGGGACCCTCATGATTTCATGCGATTTGATATGTTTGAATCGGGCTGTGTACCATGGTGGAAGTCCTATCAAGATGGGATCCTTGTGATTTGTTCATATGCTTTTATTCTTTCCTTGTTATATTGTTTTGTAGAATAGTATTGATAGAGAGTTGTGCCTATCGGTCTTTTTTGGTAATTCACCTATGTGTTTCTCTTTACATATTCAGTCATTTTCGTTTTGTACTTCTTGAGTTTTAGCTTGTACGGTGTGTGCCCGGTGGTGTTAGTTGTGACTTGTTGATTCGAGTGTTTAGTTATGGGGTTTTCATGGTTCTTGTATCATCGTCAGTGTTGTGGAGGTTTGAAACAGGTTCCTATTGGATACGAGGCCTATGGCCGGTGCTGGATTTTATTTCGGGCAGATATTGTGATCAGAAATGTTATTGTGGGCCTATGTGTGATTTGTCATGTTGTGTGGTTGTACTCTATGGGTGTAGGCATGAGTTGATGCAGCTAGTTGAGATTGATACTGGATATAGATTTAGAATCGGGTCTTTTGGAAATGAATGGAAGGTGAGAATTTTGACTCTAAGGCTTACTGGTATTGGTAGAAAGGCTAAATTACAGTTGAAATGGTGTCGTCAGGCTTATGTGGATTGGGGTGATGTGGGGTCACCGCAGGTGTATGTTGGAAGTGTGCATTCAGTGATTTGAGAACTTTGAGGAAAATCTTGGCACGTTCGAGGAAGAACGTTTGTTTTAAGAGGAGGACGATGTAACGATTCAGCCGGTTGTTTTGAGAATTTAAGCTCCGTTCGGTGGCGTAAGGTATTGAACAGCTTCATATTATATGTGTCGACTTGCGTGCATGGTTGAATTCAGTTACCGGATAATTCGGAGTCGAATTGGAAGAAGGATTCTAGTTTGGAAGATTAAGCGGTGAGAATTTGACCAGAATTTGACTTTTGAGTAAACAGCTCCGGAATGGATTTTGGATGATCTCAACATCTTCGCATGGTGATTTTGGACTTAGGCGTGCGTTTGGATTTGGATTTAGAATTCCATAGGGTAATTTGAGGCATTTCAGCGAAAATTGGAAAAGTTGAAGTTTGGAAAATGGATAAGTTTGACCATAGCTAACTTTTGTGATATCGGGGTCAGAATGTGATTCCAAGAGTTGGAACAGCTCCGTCTTATCATTTGGGACTTTCCTGCAAAATTTGACCCGTCATTTTGTGTTGGTTTGATTGGTTTTGGCACGAGTTTTCGAAGTTGGAAGATTCGGAAGTTCATAGATCGTTTCATGGCGTGATTTGCATTTTCGGCATTGTTTGATGTGTTTTGAGACCTTAAGCGAGTCCGTGTGAGGTTATGGAACTTTTTTGTGTGCTTAGACGGGCTCCGGGGGCCTCGGGTGTGTTTCGGGTGGGCTACAGGTCATTTTCCCTAATCTTTACTAATTGTTGATACCCACTTTTTCCTTCATATATATTTAAATATGCCTACATACTTTCAAAATATTGTACACGTGTTTACAAACATGCACAAATTTTTTATAATTTTTCTATAATTTTAATGGCTTTAAATCAATTTATTTCCGCATTTTTATTTAAACAAATATACAATAATTATTCCTCATATTTTTTTATGATAATCTAATCATCTAAATTCATCATTTATGCCCAAATAATATTTAAATATTTTAATTGCCTTTTTCTTTACAATAACATTTGCATTTTTAGGCTAGAATTGCATATTTTTGCAACAATAGCGTATATATATGCACAATTATATCATCCATACAGAAAATGACTTTCATATTTTAACAATATTAGGTAAGTATTTTAAATCATTTTCATGTACAAATCATATTTTTATCATTTATAAATTATTTTATAAAATTGTTTTATTAAATTAATTGGGTATTTAAAATCTAGCCCCTAGAAATTACTAATTTTCGGACCCAAACACCATCCCAAACCGCTAACCCAATACACCCCAGACCCAATTAATCTAAATCAGACCCAGACCTCCCCAAATCCTAGATGTTGATCTCTGAGATCAACGACCCGTATTTATTCTTACCATAATTAACCTAACGACCCCCCTCCTAACCTAATTCATTTCCAACATACCTTGCTGTCACCCGTTCCCTTCTCTCTCAAACGCTTTATACCTAAACCCTAATCTTCAGGCACCATCACCGGCTTAGTCCTTCGTTTTATGATGTTTCTCTGTCATCTCAGGCCTATATTTGCCTCCTACTTGCTATGGTATCTCCATCTCCTAGATCCTTGAGGCGATTCTCAAGGGACCAGGGCAAGTATGCTTTACACCTTTGGGTTTTCTTGCCTGTTTCAAGCTATTTGGCTCGACCTTGAGTAAGATCTTTCTCATTTTCGTCTTAAATCCATGGTTTCCTAAGTCTATGCTCGTCTCTGTTGCCTTTCCAAAAACCCTAATTTTTATCATTTGACCTTCTCAGATCTATCCAAATCTGAGAGAATCGAACCTATTTCACATGTTTTCACGAAAGTCTTATGGTTTTTCAATTGATTCTCTATTTTTTCTAAAACTAGGGTTTACTGAACTCACCTTCTCAAAGTTTTTCTGATTTTTGAGTGTTTAATCATTGTTTTTAAGTGTTACTAACTGATTCATATTAAGATTGTTTGTACCCTAGTCGATTTATGCTAAAGCCCCAAGTTTCTTATACTTTTGCTTTGTTTCTAGGTTTTTCTGTGTCACTCGTTGCATTGTTTCGTTCTGTGCTTTGACTTCCATGATTTCACCTTAGTCTAATTCAGTATCTTGTGACTTTTACCCTAGTTCATCTCTACTAGGTTTTCTGAGTAGATCTCTCGGCTAATTTCTGTGTGTTTATGAAATTTTATTTAGCCTACTTGTCTATTTGTGGAAACTGATATTTTCCCCCTCTTTAAATCAGTACTATTTTGAATTTTGATTTACTGATTTGCTAGGTTAAAACTTATGTTCTGATTCTTGATTTATTCCCTTGTTTACGACTTTAATTATTCTTCTTACCTTATTTAATTGCCTGTAATGTTACTAATTCTTTACGGTTATTTCCTTAATTAGACTCCTATTTGTTTACCTCTTTACTTAGGTTTGATTTGATTTCTTTCCTTAAACGACTCGTGTCCTTTAACCATTAAGTAGTTGTCCTCAATTAAAGGAAGACTATGCTGATTTTATATGTAATTGTTCCTGTAATTTCCCTAATTGCTGAGTGTTGATTTCTTTTACCTTATTCTGCTCCACTCCTAAACTGCTATATATTCTCTCCTCTATTCTTACTTCTGGACACGAACATTAGTTCACAAAAAAATACTCTTACACTCTAAAAGTTATCCATTCTTCTCTACAACTTATGGTATTCATTAGTCTAGACGTATTAGTCTAGACGGCTGTAAGCCAAGGCTAGATATTGCTCTAGACGGCTGTAAGCCAAGGCTAGATATTGCTCAACATCTGCTTTGCATTTTGTGTTTTTCTCTTCCTAACTGGTATGTCCCTGATTATTATTTTTTAAATCTAAACCCTATGTGTTTCATTATTGCCTTAAGTTCATCAATTATAAGTTCCATTCTTGTGTTTGTTCACTGTCTTGCTTAGCACTTTTCTGTTCAATATGTGATTAGCATGTCTAACTATATTAGCCTATCTACTGCTTTATCTAGCATGCCTAAATTCTGCCCTGTTCAAATGTATAATTATCATGTCTACACCTAACCTGTTATCTGATGCTTGCATGTTTGCAATTCATGTTTAATCCCTCAACTATGTGATCATCCTACTTATGTGTCTAATTCAGTCTTCTACATTTTTTCGCCACGTCCTAATTGCCTACTATCCTGGTTAATCTGTAGGGCTATGAAGCTCCTAAGTGTTCTATGCACATTGTTGTCTACATGCTTCCCTACACCTTATACATGCACCCTAAATGGGACTCCTATATGTTCCCAATTCCCTTTCCCATGTGCGCAAACCTGTTTGCTAAAGTGCCTGTGAAACTGAACCTTCTATGATTGATTGGCTGCCTACTAAACTTGCTCTCTTCGAAACTGAACCTTTCCCTACACTTTTTCCCTATTGCGTGTCCTACATGATTTTTGTTTGTTGCCTAGATTTTTGCTTTTTAAATACCTTAAGTTTGTTTAGAACTGCCCAGATTTAGAGGTCCTAAGCTCCTCTAGGACCACAAGGAAGGGACGGGTAGCATCCCGCTTAGAGGTCGTTAATCAAACTCGCTTATATATCCATTAATGGGAGGGTAACAGGCAGTAAAAGGATATGATGACCTGCGCGCTAATGTCACGTGTAGCCCCTCTAGTTGAGGAGGATTATCGGGCATTGCACAGATTGATCCTGTAGGCTAATCAACTTAGGACTTCCCTTTCCTAATTCATATATGTGTTTAAATTATCTAAACTTCTTTTTTCTTTACATATATGAGTGTTTAAGTTGTCCAAACCTCTTTTACCTTCATTATCTAAATTTCCTTGATTATATATGTATTTAGACAGTGAAAACTACCTTTATTTGTAAATATGTGTTAAGACTGTTTACTTGTTAAAAATGACTAATTCACATATTTTATGTTCGGCCAGGACCCACCGCTGTGGACCGCGAGGGGTGCCTAACACCTTCACCTCAAGGTTATTTTGAGCCTTTACCCTAACCTCTGGTAATGCAAACTAGTTGTAAGAGTTAATCACTCTAGGTGCCTTAACGCACCCTAATCCGTTAGGTGGCAACTCTTCAAATACCCAATTCCAAAAAGGAAACGAGTCATTCCCCCATGAATGTTGAAACCCGGACTCCACGAGGAAAAAGGGGGCGCGACAGCATGGCGACTCTTCTGGGGATATTTTAGGTTCTTACCATAACAAACTTATTTTTGTGAATTAGTCTAATAATGCTTTATCCCGTGTACCCTTTCCCCTTTATTTGGATTTAACTACTTAATTGTTCATTTATCATAGTCAAACCTAGCCGGGTTAATATGTTATCCACATAATAACTCTTTAAGACAAGCTTCGTCCAAAAGTCCATCGGGTTTTCCACAATCCCAACGGACATAATCATGATTGTGTACATTAATTTGGAGAAATAAGTGCCAATATGCTAATCATTACAATATAAATAGACGAACCTGGAGGGGGAAAGGGCCTAACTATCTCTTGTTTTGCAGAAAATGAGGCATGAAGTCCCCAGATTCGGTATGGTCAGTAGCATTCCTCCACTTTTGATAGATTGGTGGAGGGACCTTCCCTCAAGTGACCAAATCATATGAAAAGAGTCTTAGGGAATTTGCCGTCACAACTGGATCTTCAACCAAACAAAATGCTGATCGAGGCCACCACTCTGCTTTGGGATAAGGAAAGGGTTGTGTGTCACTTTGGGGACATAGAAATGACTCCCGTCCTAGAAGAAATAGGAGGATTTGCTGGGCTGCCATGGGATAGCCCTGGTCTGTTGGCACCTGAAAATCGCACCACCAGAGGGTTCCTTAAGATGATGGGGTTGAAGAAAAATGATGATTTGGAATGCCTAAAAAACTATTACGTACCTTTTGACTTCCTCTATGAAAGATACGGTCACAGTAGCTCTTATCTCATTTTTGATGATGAATTCTCAATCACCTCCCTGGGCTGGGTTCATCGTAGGGTCTTCGTGTTCATTGTGTGCTTCTTGGGCATGCTGGTATTCCCAATCCAAGGGGATAGAATCCATACTAGGCTGGCCATGGTGGCCAAAAATCTGATGGACGGGATCGAGGGGAAGACATATACTATTGTCCCTATGATCATTGCGGATATGTACCGGGCTTTGGAACGCTGTCAGAAGGGATCCAGATTCTTTGAGGGATGTAATTTGCTGTTACAAGTCTGGCTGTTAGAACATCTTCAAAGGGGTCAATACCGCAAAGAATTTTCATGAAGGCCGTGGAATGACTACATAACCTTCCATCACCCTAAGAGAATAACTTACATTCCGGACATGTTTGCTCAACCTAAGGATGTTGTAGGATGGGTGCAATTTTTCTACAAGTTGACTGAGGACCAGGTTCAGTGGATGTTCGAGTGGTTCCCCACTGACGATTTCATCATAATATCTAGAGACGTCCCACATTTGGTGTTGATTGAGTTGAGAGGGATATACCCTTATGCTCCCCTCAGGGTTATGAGACAAGCAGGCAGGAGACAGGTCATACCACGGGTTGCTAAAATAAGTCACTTCATAGTTGATTTCCAGGTGACGCCATCCCATATAAGAATGAAGCACAACATATGTGGACTTTGAAGATTATTGTGGAGAAGGATACCATCGAGCCGGATCGATATCATGCGGGCCATTCATACTTTTACCCCTCATGTTTGGATGATAATCTATCAGGAGTCTTTAACCTAAGGGTTGGTCAAGGAAACAAGTTCATAGATGATTTTGCCAAAGCATAGGTGAAGTACAACAAGCTGCGCAAAAGAGTTCGAGAATCTGAAGCTGAGCATATGACGCAGCATAAGGCTTATATGGAAATGATTAACGAGTGGAAAGAAATAGCTGTTAAATCTTGTGAGAGCCTGTAATATCTGGAGTACAGTTTAATGGAATTGGAAGGGAAGATAAGGAAGAGGGTCACTGACTTCCAGAATGCTGAATGAAATGAAAGAGGGCATTTGGCAAGAGAATTCCTACTGCTGAACCTGCGCGAGCTGGGAGAGTTGATCGACAACAACATCCAGTCTGGAGAGGGTCCTTCTGGGACAAAGTAGATTAGATTTACTTGCTTTCCTTTTAAATGTAATAAGGCCAAGTGCCATTAGCAACATTATCTTATTTAGTGTCGTTTGGGGTCGTTTACTTTTACATTAATAAAATGAGGCAATTATTGGCACTGAATTTCTCTAAATTTATTTGTCATTAGGTCTATCTCGGGCACAACGAGGCATCCAAATTAGGACGCGAATTTACATTTCCGCAATATGTGTTTTAATACTGCAAACATTTCAGAACCAATACTGACTTGTTTACCTTTTGTTTTTCTTTATTCTTTATTCCCATCCCCTAAGGTTGGTTTGCACATACTGGCATCATCAGCGTATCACACCAGATCTAGAGATCCTCTACCTCCTCCTCCTCTAAGTAATACAAAGAGCAAATGGAAAGCTAAAATGGAAGAATTAAGTGGTATTCGAAAAGAGAATGTGGAAAATGCAGAAACTTTAGACAGTCGGAGTACTCCGGCACCAAGTGATTTAGTTTTGAGGTTGGAACAAAATATATTAGAGCTACACGGAGAACTTGAGCAGGTCCGCAACTTGGCAAACCTATCCCTCACCCTGAATGTCCCCGATGTCAACCAACAAAACACCAAAAACCCAGCACCTCCCCAAAATACACTGAACCAACATCCACAAACCCCTCCTGCACCGTATCAATATGCAACCCACCTCAAAATCACAATCCCTAACTGATACCAACTCCGCCATAACACCACCATCAACCAATCAAGTATCCACCAACTGCTGCTTATCACACTCCTCAGAATACACCACAACCCATTCTCGATCCTCAAAACTCAACCAATGACCACCACTACACCCAGGCTCCTGGCACTCAGGTGATCATTCATGAAGACAGTAGTAACCCCATTTACACCAATCAAACCATCCCGGTTATTAGGAACAAAAGAAGGCTAGGAGGGGAAACCTATCATTACATCGAACGTGTCAATGTCGTTGAGAAAGATCAATGGTGGAGTATTAAAATAGAAAGCATACTGGCATGGTCTGGATATGAACCCGGCAAAGGGCTTGGAAAGAATCTCTAGTGTATTACCAAACCAATACAGTTAAAATGTCATGGTACTACTTTCGGGCTCGGATACCAGTATACATGGTAGGAGTATGATGATTGGTCGCTCTCCATGGTGTGGACCTTATTACACTCTCGAGCAACCAGTGCCACATTTGGGTCAAACTTTTCACCAAGCTGACACAATATGAGGAACTGCAAAAGAAGAAGCATTAGATGGGCTGAGGAATCTATTCCTGGAGGATGGGGACATGGATTGCAGTGCAATAATTAGAGAGGAGGTGGAAGAAGGCCTCATTATTTAGACAATAGAGAAGGGAGTTGTTCTTAGGATCTAGACTGCAACGCCATCCCGTCCCCGTCGAGTCCCTGGGTAGCTTGGCAGATTTTATTTCTATAGCCATTTTAGGCATCTAAACTTTTCAGTAATTTTGTTTTAAAGACTTACTTGTTTCAAAATAAATGCTCAATTCATCGAGTCGTACTTGTTTTGATGTTTCAGTTTTAATTAAATGCATTTCTCTTATTTATTCATTATTATCTTCCACACTTTTTCTTTCTACAGCATTATTATTACTTTTCCTGATGAACCAGTGATTATGACATGTAATGAGGCAACACAATATGAGGATAGTGATTCGGATGAAGAAGATAAAATACCTGAGAAAGTTGTCAGGGAGGTTGAAAACTTTGAGAATAAGCCTAAATCCAACCTGGACGAAACCGAAGCAGTAAATTTGGGGAACGTCGAGACCGTCAAGGAGACTCGCATCAATATTCACTTATTACCGACAGAGAAAGAGGAGTACATTCATTTCTTAAAGGAGTATGAGGACATTTTCACATGTTCATATGATGACATGACCGGTTTGAGCACGTCCACAGTGGATCACAAGTTGCCTACCAATCCCATATGTTCGTCGGTGAAGCAGAAACTCAAAAAATTCAAACCAGATATAAGCCTGACAATCAAAGAGGAAGTTACTAAGCAGAACAAAGCCAAAGTCCTCAAGGTGGTTGAATATCCAACCTGGTTAGCCAACATTGTTCCAGTTTCAAAGAAAGATGAGAAAGTCAGTGTATGTGTTGACTATCGAGACTTAAACAGAGCAAGTCCTAAGGACGACTTTCCAGTGCTAAATATACACATCCTGATTGACAATTGCGCCAAGCGTGAACTCCAATCCTTTGTATATTGCTTCGCAGGTTATCACCAGATCTAGATGGATGAAGAAGACGCAGAGAAAATAGCTTTTATCACACCATGGGGAGTATATTACTACAAGATGATGCCATTTGGTCTAAATAATGTTGGGGCTACTTACATGAGGGCCATGACAACCATCTTCCATGATATGATACACAAAGAAATAGAGGTATATGTGGACGAAGTCATTATCAAATCCAAGAGGGCCACGGATCACATAGCAAACTTGAGAAAGTTCTTTGACAGGTTAAGGAGGTACAACTTGAAACTGAACCCCGCAAAGTGTGCATTCAGGATTCCTGCAGGAAAGTTACTGGGTTTCATTGTCAATCGTCGAGGGATCGAGCTGGACCCGTCTAAAGTTAAAGCTATTCAGGAGTTACCACCGCCTAGGAGCAAAAAAGACGTGATGAGATTCTTAGGACGTCTCAACTATATCAGTCGCTTCATAGCATAGACCATAGTCATATGTGAACTCATCTTCAAGATGCTGAGGAAAGATGCCGAAACAAGTTGGACCGAGGATTGTTAGAAAGCTTTCGACAAAATCAAGGAGTACCTGTCTATGCCACCAGTCTTGGTCCCGCCAGAGCCAGGACGACCTTTGCTACTCTATCTATCTGTATTGGCTGGAGCCTTCGAATGTGTTCTGGGACACATGACGAGAAAGGGATAAAGGAGCAAGCCATATACTACTTAAGTAAGAAATTCACACCTTATGAAGCACGATACTCTCTGCTGGAATGCACCTGCTGTACTTTGACCTGGACGGCCCAGAAATTGAGGCATTACTTCTATGCTTATACCACGTACCTCATATCCAGGATGGATCCCCTGAAGTACATATTTCAGAAACCCATGCTGACTAGAAAGTTAGCCAAGTGGCAAATACTGTTAAGTGAGTTTGATATCGTCTACGTAACTCAAAAGACGGTCAAAGGACAAGCATTGGCAGACCATCTTGCTGAAAATCCTATGGGAGGAGAATATGAACCCTTGAAAATATATTTTCCTGATAAAGAGGTGTCATTCGTAAGAGAGGACATTACCGAAGCATACGATGATTGGAGAATGTTCTTCGATAGAGCTGCAAATTTCAAAAGAGTGGGCATTGGAGAGGTTTTGGTATCAAAAATAGGCCAACATTATCTTGTATCTGCTAAACTCAGATTTCCCTGCACTACCAACATGGCAGAGTATGAAGCCTGCATACTAGGGCTCAACATGGCAATCGACATGAATATTTAAGAGCTGTTGGTATTAGGTGATTCAGATTTGCTTGTGCACCAGGTACAAGGAGAGTGGGCTACCAAGAATTCCAAGATATTGTCATATCTACACCATGTACAGGAATTGAGAAAGAGGTTCACGAAGATGGAGTTTCGGCATGTGCCCAGAGTTCAGAATGAGTTTGTTGATGCATTGGCCACCTTGTCATCTATGATACAACATCTGGACAAGAATTTTATTGATCCCATCCCAGTGAAAATTCATAATAAACCGGCATATTGTGCCCACGTTGAAGAAGAAACGAATGGAAAACCTTGGTTCCATGACATCAAAGAGTATTTGGCAAAAGGAGAATATCCGGAGCATGCAAACAACACTAAAAAATGCACACTCCGGAGATTGTCCAATCACTTCTTCCACAGCGGAGGAAACTTGTACAAAAGAACTCCTGATTTGGGATTGCTAAGATGTGTCGATGCAAAAGAGGCTTCTAAGCTACTTGAGGAGATACATGGTGGGACCTGTGACCCGCATATGAATGGTTTTATCTTGGCCAAGAAGCTACTTAGGGCCGGTTACTTTTGGATGACTATGGAGACAGATTACGTTTGTTATGTCTGCAAATGCTACCAATGTCAAGTGCATGCCGATATGATAAAATTGTCGCCAAATGAGCTCAATGACACAAGCTCACCTTGGCCATTCGTCGCCTGGTCAATGGATGTCATCGGTCCTATCGAGCACACTACTTCAAACGGGCACAGGTTCATTCTAGTAGCCATTGACTATTTCACAAAATAGGTAGAGGTTGCATCCTACAAAGCTGTAACCAAGAAAGTCATCGCAGACTTTATCAAAGATCGTATTGTTTGCTAATTTGGAGTCCTCGAGTCTATTGTCACTGATAATGCCGCCAATATCAATAGTTATCATATGAAAGCCATGTGTGAGACTTTCAAAATCAAGCACAAGAATTCCACAGCCTATAGACCTCATATGAATGGAGTCATAGAAGCCGCCAACAAAAACATCAAGAAGATACTAATGAAGATGGTAGAAAACCACAAGCAATGGCACGAGACACTACCCTTTGCTTTGTTGGGATACCGCACTAGAGTTCGTACATCAACCAGGGCAACTCCCTACATGCTGGTTATGGTTCTGAAGTTGTCATCCCAGCCGAGGTAGAGGTTCCTTCTTTAAGGATCGTACAAGAAGTCGAACTCAGCGATGCAGAATTGATAAGGAGCCGCTATGAACAATTGGCCCTTATAGATGAAAAAAATGAACACAGTATGTCACGGTCAGCTTTATCAGAACAGGATGTCCAGAGCTTTCAACAAAAGGGTCAAACCAAGGCAATTTGCACCAGGACAGCTGGTGCTGAAGAAGATCTTCCCACATCAAGATGGAGCCAAAGGGAAATTCTCTCCCAACTGAAAAGGTCCTTACATGGTTCATAGGGTGCTAACAGGAAGGGCGCTCATACTTGCAAAAATAGATGGAGAAATTTGGTCGAAACCAATCAATTCAAACGCAGTTAAAAGATACTATATTTAGACTATTTACATTCCTTCATCTCATGTAATTGAACTACGCTTGACCTGATTCCCTAGAACTAAAAACTGGGGCAGAATTTTAAGGAGGACCCTCAAAATTCCGGAGCAAGTCCAGCCAACGCCTTCATATGCCAGACAGTCAGAAATTGGTTAAGAAATTGGGGCAGAATTTTAAGAAGGGTTCTCAAAATTCTGAAGAAGATTTAACAAGCTTCATTTCTCACAAACGACTGAAGGATCATCTACCAAACTGGGGCAGAATTTTGAGGAAGACCCTAAAAATTCTAATACAAGAAAGTTGCAATGCCTCTAAGATGTGTTATATTCACTAGTTCATCTAAAATTATTTGAAAATTTCACCATGTATCCAAAAAAAATAACTTTATTTTTATCAATAGTTGTACACTTTCGAAAACTCTATTTTCGTAATAGCCAGGTGTTACCTAGGGAAACTCAAACAAGTCATCTAGCATGAAGAAGCAAGGCCAGCGGACAAAGGCACGAACCAACCTCCCCCTTTACAAAACTTACAATTTTTCTTTGAATGCAGGCACATCTGACATAGCAATAGCATTCGCAGATATATACACGAAGCAAAATCACTATCAAACGGGCCACCAAACACTAAATGTATCCCCAGCTAAGAAATATTCTACCCTTATCTGCCTTCTATTTGCATGGGACTAAGCCATGTCTCGCATCTTGCATGAGTCTAAGCCCTGCCTCCATATTTGCATAAGGCTAAGCACTGCCTTCCATTTGCATGGGACTAAGCCCTATCCCGCATCTTGCATGAGGCTAACCCCTACCTCTATATTTGCATAAGGCTAAGCACTGCCTTCCATATGCATACTAAGCCTTGTCCCATATCTTGCATGAGGCTAAGCCCTGCCTCCAAATTTGCATAAGGCTAAGCATTGCCTTCCATCTGCATGGGACTAAGCCCTGTCCCGCATCTTGTATGAGGCTAAGCCCTGCCTCCATATTTGCATAAGGCTAAGAACTACCTTCCATATGCATGGGACTAAGCCCTATCCCGCACCTTGTATGAGGCTAAGCCCTGCCTCCATATTTGCATAAGGTTAAGCACTGCCTTCCATCTGCATGGGACTAAGCCCTATCCCGAACCTTGCATGAGGCTTAACCCTGTTTCCATATTTGCATAAGGCTAAGCACTGCCTTCCATCTGTATGGGACTAAGCCCTATCCCGCACCTTGCATAAGGCTAAGCCCTGCCTCCATATTTGCATAAGGCTAAGCACTGGCTTCCATTTGCATGGGACTAAGCCCTGTCCCGCATCTTGCATGAGGCTAAGCCCTGCCTCCATATCTGCATAAGGCTAAGCACTACCTACTATCTGCATGGGACTAAGCCCTGTCCCGCATCTTGAATGGGGCTAAGCCATGCCTCCATTCCTCTTTCGGGATAAGCTTGCCCTGAACCTCATAAGACTAAGCCTTGTTCACTTTAGTATCATATTATTGCATCTCATGGGCTGAAATATCGCCAATCTGTCCAAAGGCGTCATAGTCTAAAGGCATCATCCTCATAGCCAGAAGACACCATGCCATGGCTTGAGGATCTCACAAATTTGCATATCATTATTCAAAGGCGTCATGGTTCGGAGGCATCATTTTCATGGTCCGAGAACATCATTTCATGGCATGTGAATCCCCCACTAAACAATTCATAGCCCAGGACATCATGGTCTGAGGACGTCATCCTTAACCACCCGAAGACAACTTTCATGGTCTAAAGGGAATCTGCATCATGTTTAAATTTTCGCACAAATTCATGTTCGTAGTATCTCTTTATCTGTAGATGACCAGTAAGCAACCGCTATCCCAGCGGGAGCAACCTTGCTCCAGTTCCTTCAACTATCTCAAACTTGACCGTTCACCATAACCATTCTTTCATCCATCCCAAAATATCGTGTTCATTCTTGTAATGACTTCATCAGTACATTCCGCTGATGGGTCTGGAACTATACATGGCCTGATTTCTGTAAAACCAGGCATATGTAGGCAGCTCAAAAACCAGAGTCCGGCCTCTATCTTTCAAAACATCCTATTCGGTCAAAATTGGCCATAATTTCTTCACCCGAAAACTCTTTCATCCTTCCCGGGTAAAGAGGGGCAGCTGTTGATACTCAATTTTTCATCTCTCCCGGGTAAAGTGGGGCAACTGTTGATATCCAATTTTTCCTTCATATATATTTAAATATGCCTACATACTTTCAAAATATTGTATACGCATTTACAAACATGCACAAGTGTTTTATAATTTTTCTATAATCTTAAAGGCCTTAAATCAATTTATTTCTGTATTTTTATTTATACAAATATACAATAATTATTTCTCATATTATTTTTTATAATGATCTAATCATCTAAATTCATCATTTATGCAATTACATTTGCATTTTTATGCTAGAATTGCATATTTTTGCAACAATAGCCTATATATAAGCACAATTATATCATCTATACAGAAAATGGCTTTTCATATTTTTAAAATATTAAGTAAGTATTTTAAAGCATTTTCATGCACAAATCATATTTTTTATCATTTAAAAATTATTTTATTAAATTAATTGGGTATTTAAAATCTAGCCCCTAGAAAATACTATTTTTCGGACCAAAAAACCAACCCAAACCCCTAACCCAATACACCCCAGGCCTAATTAATCTAAACCCGGCCCAAACCTTCCCAAATCTTGGCCGTTGATCTCTGAGATCAACGGCCTATATTTGTTCTTACCATAATTAACCTAACGACTCCCTCCTAACCTAACTCATTTCCACCATACCCCACCGTCACCCGTTCCCTTCTCTCTCAAACGCTCTCTACCTAAACCCTAATCTTCAGGCGCCGTCACCGGCTTATCCCTCTGTTCTACGATGTTTCTCTATAGTCCCAGGCCTATATTGGCCTCCTACTTGCTATGGTATCTCCATCTCCTAGATCCTTAAGGAGATTCTCAAGGGACCAGGGCAAGTCTACTTTACACCTTTGGGTTTTCTTTCCTGTATCAGGTTATTTGGCTCGACCTTGAGTAAGATCTTTCTCATTTTCATCTTAAACCTATGGTTTCCTAAGTCTATGCTCGTCTCTGTTGCCTTTCTAAAAACCCTAATTTTTAACCTTTAACCTTCTCAAATCTTTCCAGATTTGAGATGAATCGAACCTATTTCACATGTTTTCACGAAAGTCTTATGGTTTTTCAATTGATTCTCCGTTTTTTCTAAAACTAGGGTTTACTGAACTCACCTTCTCAAAGCTTTTCTGATTTTTGAGTGTTTAATCATTGTTCTTAAGTGTTACTGACTGATTCATGTTAAGATTGTTTGGACCCTAGTCAATTTAAGCTAAAGTTTTTCTTATACTTTTGCTCATTTTTGGGTTTTTCCGTGTCACTCGTTGCATTGTTTCGTTCTGTGCTTTGACTTTCATGATTTCTCCTTAGTCTAATTCAGTATCTTGTGACTTTTACCCTAGTTCATCTTTACTAGGGTTTCTGAGTCGATCTCTCGTCTAATTTCTATGTGTTTATGAAATTTTATTTAGCCTACTTGTCTATTTGTGAAAAATGATATTTTCCCCTCTTTTAATCAGTACTATTTTGAATTTGATTTACTGATTTGCTCGGTTAAAACTTATGTGTTGATTCTTGATTTATTCCCTTGTTTACGACTTTAATTATTCTTCTTACCTTATTGAATTGCATGTAATATTACTGATTCTTCACGATTATTTCCTTATTTAGACTCATATTTGTTTACCTCTTTACTTAGGTCTGATTTGATTTTTTTCCTCAAACGATTCATGTCCTTTAATGGTTGAGTAGTTGTCTTCAATTAAAGAAAGACTATGATGATTTTGTATGTAATTGATCCTGTATTTTTCTTAATTGCTGAGTGTTGATTTCTTTTACCTTATTTTGCTCTGCTCCTAAACTGCTATATATACTCTCCTCTATTCTCACTTCTGGAATGAACATTAGTTCACAAAAAAAACACTCTTACCCTCTAAAAGCTATTTGTTCTTCTCTACTACTTGTGGTATTCATTAGTCTAGTCGGCTGTAAGCCAAGGCTAGATATTGCTCAACATCTGCTTTCCATTCTGTGTTTTTCTCTTCCTAATTGGTATATCCCTAATTTTATTTTTAATCTAAACCCTATGTGTTTCATTACTGCCTTAAGTTCATCAATTATAAGTTCCATTCTTATGTTTGTTAAATGTCTTGCTTAGCATTGTTCTGTTCAATATGTGATTAGCATGTCTAACTATATTAGCCTATCTACTGCTTTATCTAGCATGCCTAAATTCTGTCCTGTTCAAATGTATAATTATTATGTGTACACTTCACCTATTATCTGATGCTTGCCTGTTTGCAATTCATGTTTAATCCCTCAACTATGTGATCATCCTACTTATGTGTCTAATTCAGTCTTCTACATCTTTTCTCCACGTCTTAATTGCCTACTATCCTGGTTAATCTGTTAGGGATATGAAGCTCCTAAGTGTTCTATGCACATTGTTGTCTACATGCTTCCCTACACCTTATACATGCACCCTAAATGGGACTCCTATATGTTCCCAATTCCCTTTCCCATGTGCGCAAACCTGTTTGCTAAAGTGCCTGTGAAACTGAACCTTCTATGATTGATTGACTGCCTACTGAACTTGCTATCTTCAAAATAGATTTCAAAATGTTATTAGTATTCTTCTAAAAACTGGATTTAATTCCTAGTATTTTCTCAAAACTGGTCTATTCTAGAGAAACCTTTTTCACTCCTAAATTGTTTTCACCTAAGTCTTTCAAACTATGTCAAGCACTCTCACTTACTCTGCTATGTCAAGCACTCTCACTTACTCTTAGGTTATTAAGTTCTACCCCTCTGGTATGTGTACTGCTTAGAGATCCTTGAGATCTCTCTGAACTCTGGCATATCAGGGTTGGCTCTTCTACACTGCACATAATCAGTCTTTATTTGAGAAAGTTCTGGGTGTGAGCACTGCCCGGGATCCTTGAGGTCCTTAGGGAACTCTAACACACCTGGACACAAATTTGGCAATGAAATCTCTGGCATTTGAGACTACTGAAGGCCTGGTACTCCCAGGTTTGCTTTGGTCCTACATTAGTCTCCCTATAGTTTAATCTATACTGCATTTATGTTATTTATTCAATCCTGGTCTGTAATAATTATTTGTAAACAGATGTTGGGGTAACTAGTAAAACAGGAGGGTAGTTGTATGGTACTGTGGGGTAATGCTGGGTAGAAATCATGTTTTTAGGCTTTACATTATGCAAATCTATACTAGAAATCATGTTCTAGGACTGGTGTGTCTATTTGCATTCCAACCATGTTAAACATGCGCACTAGACATCCTGTTCATAGGGTATTCACGTTTATTCTTCAGCATACTACATGTCCTATACCGCTATTCCAGCTTTGATTTTGCATAAGTACTTTCACTTAGAGATCCTACTATTAGGTTAATAATCCAGCCTTAATAAAAATAGTCATCTCCTGTATGTATTAGATACCATGTTTTCTAGGAACTCTATTTGCATCTGTGTGAATCATGTTTATTCCGATCACTGTCTACAAAAGGTTTAAACAGCCCCACACATAGACATCGTGTCTCTAAATACAAATTGATATAAAGCACCTGTTATAACTTGTATCACCTAGATCAGCATGCTCATAGGTTAAACACTCTCAAACTATTCAAACAGTTCCTGTAATTGTGATTACGTATAGTCCCCACGCCTAGGCAAACCTTAGGTGATTAATGTCCTTATATAAAACTAAAAACTGCATTTCAATTGTGTATAAACTGCTTAAGTCTTACAGGTTTAATATCTGTAGGCAAACTGATTTAGACCCTGCCATTGAGTTTTGAAAATATTGTTGCAAGATCTGTGTATTAATGTTTACCTAGATATCCTGTCCTATGATTCTTTCTAGAAATTACCTAAATCTGTGTTTTAGATGTGTTGTTTATTTGCCTATATACATGCGGAGGTAAACATGAGCCTTTTAGCTATTTTTTTCCCTATTTTCTTGTCCTACATGATTTTTGTTTGTCGCCTAGATTTTTGCCTTTTAAATACCCTAAGTTTGTCTAGAACTGCCCAGATTTATAGGTCCTAAGCTCCTCCAAGACCACAAGAAAGGGACGAGTAGCAGCACGCTTAGAGGTCGTTAATCAAACTTGCTTATATATCCATTAAGGGTAGGGTAATGGGTAGTAAAAGGATATAATGACATGCACGCTAATGTCACGTGTAGCCCCTCTAGTTGAGGAGGATTACCGGGCATTGCACAGATTGATCCTGTAGGCTAATCAACTTAGGACTTCCCTTTCCCAATTCCTATATGTGTTTAAATTATCTAAACTTCTTTTTTCTTTACATATATGTGTGTTTAAGCTGTCCAAACCTCTTTTACCTTCATTATCTAAATTTTCTTGATCATATATGTATTTAGACTGTGAAAACTACCTTTATTCGCAAATATGTGTTAAGACTATTTACTTATTAAAATGACTAATTCACATAGTTTAAGTTCGGTCGGGACCCACCGTTGTAGACCGCAATGGGTGCCTAATACCTTCCTCTCAAGGTTATTTCGAGCCCTTAACCTAAACTCTGGTAATGCAAACTAGTTATATGAGTTAATCGCTCTAGGTGCCCTAACGCACCTTAATCCGTTAGGTGGCGACTCTTCAAATACACAATTCCAAAAAGGAAACGAGTCGTTCCCCCATGAATGTCGAAACTCGAACTCCGCAAGGAAAAAGGGGGTGCGGCACTGATCGCCTCAATTTCCTTCTTCGCATTCGTGTAATATTCCTCACGATCGCGTAGCTCTGCACATTTCCCTCTTCGTGTTCACATTTTCTATTCCGCATTCGCATATTAGAAACATGGCCTTAAGCACTGGTACTCGTTACTCTTTGTGTTCGCGTGTTTCCCTACGTGTTCGCATAGGCTTCCATCTTTTCTTCTCCGCGTTCGTGAAGCATAACTTGGGCAGCCTTTATTTTTCTTCTTCATGAACGCGATCCTTCCTCTGCATTCGCGATGCTTTAACATCTGGGCAGAATATAAGTTTTCCAAATCGAGGGTTAGACCATTTTTATCATATTTTGACTTGTGGAGCTCGGTTTTGAGCGACTCTTTGTGGGTTTTTAAAAGCAAATTAATTGAGTAAGTGTTCTTCACCTAGAATCTATTATATTCCACGATTTTATCTTTGTTTTTATCATTTAATTTGAGTTTTTAGTTGAGGAAAATGGAGGTTTTTGAAGAAAATGTTAAAAATGAAAAATGATGATTTGAAAGGCCAAATGATATCGGAATTTGATAATTTTTGTATTGTTGAACTTATATTGGAATGGTGTTCGGATTTTGTAAACTTTATCGGATTCTGAGGTGCTGGCCCGGGGGTTGACTTTTGGAGTGATTTTTGGATTTTGTTAAAGATTGATACTTTATGATCCAGAATAGTTTTATTTGTGTTTTGAAGTTATTTTGGTTAGATTTGAGCCGTCGGAAGGTCATTTCACCCGAGAAATTCATTTTAGAGTATTAGTTTGTCTTCTTTGAGGTAAGTATTTTGCCTAACCTTGTGTGGGGGATTTCCCCTTAGGATTTGAGTCTTCTATATTGAATGTAGTTCGTGTACGCGAGGTGACGAGTGCGTGCTCGGTCTTTTTTGTGGGAAATTGGCGTTTTAGGGTTCTTAGGTTCTTATATTCACTATGTATGAAGTTGTTCTTGGTTTGACTGAGTTCCTATTTACTGGTTTCACCTCTACTTGCTTATATTTGACTCTCAATTGACTTAATTGAATATTTTACCTATTCTATTGTCATGTTATCTTTTCATAACTATTTATCTTTATTTGAAATTATCATCATCTCACCTTATAATTGTTTAGTTTGAATTGAGGTTATAATTATCTTTACGCTTCTTATTCTTAATTGAATAGTCGAGCATCCTCAAAATTGCTTTACCTTAAAAGAAGTTTAGACAACCTATATCCTAGTTGACTTATCTTTATTTGGAACTATTTGACTCGTGTTAGCTTTCTTACTGTTGAATTGTATATTGTGGGATCGTTGCTATATATTGTTTTTCCCTTGTTGAACTGTTCTCTTTACGCCTAGCAGTCTTTACTGTGGTAATTACTTGTGAACTAGTTTTACCGTTTCTTTGTTATTTAAAGTTCTTGAGTTGATTTATTTGCCGTACTTTGTATTATTGCCATTGTTGCTGTTTTACTTGTTGTGGTGATGCATGAGGTTTCTGTCGTGCTGTAATTGTTATATCTATTGGTTGCCCTGCACATTTATTTTGGGACTACGGAACAGTATTCCGGGAGATCCCCCTGTATTGCATATTTACTTTGGGACTACGGAACGCTATTCCGGGAGACCCCCCCTCCCATACTGCATATTTACTTTGGGACTATGGAACGGTATTTCGGAAGATCCCCCAGCACTGCATATTTACTTTGGGACTACATAATGGTATTCTGGGAGATCCCCCTGCACATATACGTTTGGGACTACGAGACAGTATCCTGGGAGATCCCCTGTTGTTATCAGTGTGTTCTAAGTTGGTTCTTTTCATTGATTATATTCCTATGTAAACATTTGACGTGTTGTTCGTTCTTTTCCTTATGCTTAATAGCTGATATGAACTATGTTAGGACACTTGCACGAGCATACACGTGGGTAAGCACCCTTATTGGATAAGAGGTTTCCTTGATATTGTTGAGCATAGGTGCACACCCTTGTTTACTTACCTCCTATGTGAGAGTGGCTCTATTTGTCACGTGAGTTGTCAGCATGATTATGAGATGTGATGAGGGCACACGATGCCAAGTGTTAGGGTTCAGGAATTGAGACCCTTGAGTTGTAATTTATCAAAGGTTCGATACTCCGTGAAAGTTGTTGACTAAAATCAAATGTGAAAGCTGTCGTAGTTGTTGAGTTTTTATTTGTCTTTGCTGTATCTGTGATTTCGGATTTGGATTGTGTTTCGTTCACTCTTCTATGTTATTATTATTATGGTGTTCCGTTATTACTTGTTGTTTTCTTCTTATTGCAAATTTCTGTATCGTTAGTCATATTGTGTACTCCTTATATAGAAATCATACATTGTTGTTCCTATACTCATACTTGTTCAGTTTATCAGACCAGTAGATGTCTTGACTATTCCTCCTCACTACTCCACCGAGAATAGTCTTGATACTTACTGGGCATCACTGTGGTGTGCTCATTCTACACTTCTGTATATATTTTTATGGATCCAGGTATTGGATCGCTAGTATTTGTATAGACCATTGCTGTGGAGACTTAAGGTAAACCTGTTGTTGCATTCGCAGGCTTCAGAGTCACCTTCCTATTTTGTATTCATATTGTTCTACTTAATTCCAAACAATTGTATTTAGAAGTTGTAGCAACTCTGTAGAGCTCATGACTTGTACCTCTGGTTTTGGAAAATTGTAAATTTTATAAAAATTTCTATATCGAGACTGTTAGATTTACTTTATTATTGTATTTATTCAGTAAATGCTAGGCTTACCTAGTCCCTAAGACTAGGTGCCATCACGATACCTAACGGATGAAAAATTGGGTCGTGACAATCGTGTTGCGCGTCGAAACATATATATATTTATTTATGCTTGTTAATATTATTACGGGGGAATAAGGGAGGATTCTGTATTGTACGGTGGGATCGGGTTGCGCGCCACAACAATTTATATGTTTCTATTTCTTAGAGCTGTGTTGGTTTTCGGCATTACTTACAGAACTTTAAGGATTGGTAATTCTTATTTGACACTGGTTCTTCTTTGAGGATTTAGCTATATTCTTCAGTTAACTGTCTTATTTCGTTCTGTATTTCGTTCTCCTGTTTTATTATATACTACATACAATTTGTAGTTTAAGTGACCTGTCTTAGCGTCGTCACTACTTCGTCGAGATTAGGCTCAGCACTTACATAGTACATGGGGTCGGTTGTACTCATACTACACTCTGTATTTCTTATGCAAAATTTGGAGTCGGTCCCAACGACGGCTATTAGCGTGCTCGGATTGGCCAGCTTTGCGGAGACTTAAGGTACAGCTGCCCAGCGTCCGCAGCTCTTAGAGTCCCCTTTCATTTTTATTTAGCTGTGTACTTTCCTTCAGACAACTTTATATTTTTAAACAGGTCCTTATTTGTACCATTCTAGTAGCTCGCGCACTTGTGACAGCTGGTCCAGGGTTGTATCAGATATTTTAGTTGTTGTAGCTTCCGCACATTACTTTAGATTATTACAGTCATTTCAGTTCTTTCTCATTATTTAATTTAAACTATTGAAAATGGATAAATTGTTCTAACATTTGCTTGCCTAGCAAGTGAAATGTTAGGCGGCATCACGATCCCAAAGGTGAGAGAATTCAGGGTCGTGACAATTATTTTTGTTCCTTAAAATATCTAAGAAACAACTTTTTTAAGAATCAAGTAAAACGGAGTTTGAAGTATGATGATTCAAAATATCTATTATTTCTTGAATTGAAATATCGACATCCTAATTATTCTTGAATAATTTACACATCTAGAAATTATACCCAAGAAATTGATCATTTACCAGCTAAATAGTAGTGATAGGGAATAAATAAAATAATTATAAATAAAGGAATTAATATGTAAATAGATGCAGGATCGGAGCCCCATGACCCAAATGAGAAACCTTACCCGCTCCTGACTTGGACATAGCCCGAGTGAGGGCAGTGGAAAATGCAAGCTTTTTTTTCCTTTTTGTTTTATCTGTGACTTGAATCCCAAGATTTTGATTACCTATCAGTCTAAGTACTTTGACTGTAGAAATTGACGTTACCAATTACAAAAATAATGAAAGAGGGTATTTGCAGTGAGCAAAATGGGACAAGAGGAAGAAATTGAGCATATCAACTCCAGTTGCCCATACCACAATTTCAAAAGGACTGTCCTTAATTTTTGTCCTACAGTTTTGTCCAATTGTGTTGTCTACATTTCAAAATTGAAACATTCGGGAAATAATTAGCTCCATTAGTTTTCAATGGAACAGTGGATACATGCCCTCATTTGCAAATAAAATATTAATAAACTGGATCAATTTCTATGGTACTCTTCAAGTCTTTTATTTATCTATTTCAACTCTAAATAATAGGAGTATCCAAAAACTCAAAATATTTATATAAAATGCTCTTTCAGTTTTACTTTACTTATTTTATAAAGTAAATAAGTATTTTAACAAATTAAAAAAGGACACCTAAACTTTAAAGTCGTTGTCTGTGTATGGGTCAAAATCTGACCACGTGGGTTATCATTAAATGGAATGGCAATGAGTCGACCAAGTACCCCACGAGGCGTAACAGCTACGAGTATATCGGCCGCTGTCGAGATCGAGCCGTCAAAAAGTCTCCAAGACAGCACATACGTCGTAGTACTCGGGCAAGTAAGGAAGAGTATAGCCATGAGATGGTCCATTGGGTAAAGACCGTTGGATAAAAAAGAAGGTTGGTATGGTAATATATATATACACAGCACACACGTCGTAATACTTGGGCAAGTAAGGAAGAGTATAGTCATGAGAGGGTCCGTTGGGTAAAGACCGTTGGATAAAGGGGAAGATGAGTAATAGTAATATATATATATATATATATATATATATATATATATATATATATATATATATATATATATATATATATATATATATATATATATATATATATATGAGGGGGGACAAAAAGAAAAATGGGTCTCCCATCCAAGAAAAGAGAGGAGCAATGTATCAAAGATGAGAATAAGAGGAGATCCCCAACAACAAACCGACGGTCTAGATTTTGGCTACAACCCTTTGTAATCATCATTGTTGAATCAACAAAGATAGATCTCATAGTTATCAACAACTTTCACTCTTTTCCTTTTTTGCTCTTTCAAGTAAGAAACAAATATATCAAAGATGTAAGCTTATCATTTACATTTGATGTTTATCAATCATCTTAAGAAATGTTATATAAGCTTGACCTCCTTCGATTTTGATATTGTGTTCGGTTAAGATTTACCTTTCATCCTATATCCCATTATTAATTAGTTTAACTAAAAAGTTCAACACATTTTTGGTCAAACAGTCAGTATTCGAGAAGAAAAGTATAGGTATTTACTTTTGTATTTACTAGTTTTAGGTTACGTGTGTACCTAATTCAATGAGTATAAATTTTTAAAAATCATACAAATTTTTTTTAAAAAAAAAATTACATTTGAGATATAAAAAGGAAAGATAAATAAAAACTGTCAGCTAAAAGAAGAATATTGATTTAGTTAAATGAATAGCAATTTAATCAATTTAACTCTTAATATTATACTATAACTGATTTTCCTCTTATTTTTTAATTTCTTTCACCGTCGATTCTCTTTTTAAGGGAACCATTTATGTAGCCTATCACGTCAATTTGAAAAATGATTTTACATATATGATGAATTTATAAAGGAAGTAAATTATATTATTTTACTAATTAGTTAATTCAAAGATTTAATTATCTATTCTTGCATAAGAAAATACTTTATTTCTTGTTGATTAAATGGTTAATGCTAGCTCATACCAAATTTCAAGTATTACTAACTATTATTTATCCAATCATACTCTACTTTTAAATAGTAAAAAGAAATTATATATATATGCGCGCGTGAGAGAGATTAATTGATGTATTTGTTGGTTCGGAAATTGGCTCGTGAATGGTGACATTTGGCAAACTAATAACCATTAAATTAATTAGCATGTTTCTCATGTTCTTTCTCTTATTACTTCAAATCTTAATTATATTTAGCCTTTATATTTTAAGACTAACATCTTTATGCTGCAAAATCATTGTATGTTTTTTTAGATAGGCAAAGAGATTTTAAGATATTGACTGATGATATATGCTCTTTCACAATTTAAACAAAATTTTCGTAAACTTTACTTTTAAGCTAAAAAGGAATTCCAAAAAATAACCTTTTGGACACTGTATTTTCCCTTTTCCTGACTACCAGTACAATAATTGTTCGAAGAGTCCGTTTAATTGGATTGTAACTAGGTGCGGTAGTTACATTGTACAATTTAATTAATTACTTCCTCTAGTCTACAATAAGTGGCCAATTTATTTTTAAATTTTGATTCAAAATAAATGTTTATTTATATAATCAAGAAAGAATTTAATTTGTTTTTACAAAATTACCCTTATATACATATTCCTAAAAAGTTTTCTTACTCCTCACATTAAATATTTAATTAACGGTAATTTAGTCATATTAGATATTTTTGTATAGAATTTAGTATTTTCTTAGTGGGCATACCAAAAACAAATTGAATACTTGTTGTGGACCGGAGGAAGTAATAGCTGGCCGACTTCTGGAATTGAAATTAAATTCTTCATTGCAGCATTAGCCAATGGCCGAAACCGGCCTACACTAATTAGTACGTACTTCTCTAGGCACGGTCCTCAACAACGACAAGGCTATAGAACCAGTACCAAACCATTCTGGCTAGAAGATGTGCATGCATTAACAACTCCACCTTCTCAACAACAAAGAAAGGACCACCATTGAAAACTTAACAATGCTCAATTTATGTATTTCAGTCAGCCGAGCACGGGTTTGTCTTTGTGTGACCTATCAACCACGGGTTCGAGCCGTGGAATCAGCCATCAATGCTTGCATTAGGGTAAATTGCTACATCCCTTTACAGTGCTGCCCTTCCTTGAACCCTGCGTGAATACGGAATGCTTTGTGCACCGAACATCCTAATTAACCTAGTACAATCCTTAAAGTTAAATCCTTTTGAGGAACACTTTTATTGATAAAGGTAATGTCTTTGTAAAAAAATTAGTAGTCCATTAATTTCTTTCGCAAAACTAATTCATGCGTTTATCGGTGGCTATCTGATTTGTTAAATGTGATCTTTTAATTCTATCGGTTAAAGACAAAAAAGTAAGTTCCAATTAAAGAAAACAACAATTAATATGAAAAAGATGTAGAGTTTTTTTTTTTTTTTGTGAAAGAGATGAGAGTGAGGTAAGAATACATGGGATATGTATTTGGAATTCGAAAAAAAAAAAAAAAGCTTTTATTGTGAGAGAGACCTAAATGACGAAAAAGAAGAAGCCACTAACATGAAGCCTTGGTAATACTCCATTCGGTCCACGTCCACAATAAGTGACCAATTTGCTTTAGGCACACTTATTAAGGAAATACTAAATTCTAGACAAAAATAGTTAGTATAACTAAATTACCCTTAATTAAATGTTGCAGCATAGTTATAGTAGCACCTACTTCTCTTCTCAAATGTGATGAGTAAATAACTTTTTAGGAATACGTACATAAGAGTAATTTGAAAAAATAAATTGAATTTTTTTATGATTATATAAATGGACACTTATTTTGGACCAAAATAAAAAAGAAAATTGATCATTTATTGTGGACGGAAGGAAATATTTGTAAAAGAGCGACGCATGTGCATTGTTCAGATCTCCATGAAGCAAAGTACATGCAAAAAGAGAGGATAGCGCACGGACTCGGTGGGCAACTTTGGCCTAACTTTGAGCAAATTAAATGAGAGCAAGCATCACCGCTGTAATAGATAGTTGGGATGAAAGAGACATGATACCTAAAGTTATATAAATACACACGCATTCTCCTTCATGTTTCTGATTTTTCACTCCCTGCGTTACTATGTAAAATGTAGCTCATGCTTATTGCAATCCAAATTTGTTCATCCCAAGATCCCGGTGGTCCACACCCCTTAACATTAGTGGTAGGCATAGGCATATATCGGGTATAATCGATAGTCCGAACTGATAAATATTATTGGATTATTGGGTAAATAGTTCGATAACGGTTTAATGTGTTAGTATTTTGTATTCGAAAATATATTCAAAATTAGAAACAATGTAGAAGAACGGAATTAATTCGAGTCTTCTGAATTCACAATGTTTTCTTACGGAACTTAATCTCCTCCTAGTATCCGAGGTTTAGGATTATTTCCTCCCAGGATAGAACGGATTACCCTTACTGGTGTAGCGGTACTTCAAACCCCAGTGAACAACGAACTCAAAGATCAGTAGGAAATCACACTTACTGCTTTCTTTCTGTTAAAAACAATGCAGAAAGAAGAAGGAGAAATCAGAATATATTTTTCGTAAGGAAAATCAGAGGGAGGGTTCATGTACTTATAGCCAAAACATTGGGCAATACCGAAGAGTTGCAAATCTTCATGTAAGGCTGCAACTCAAAATGGCTATTTTATAAAACGACCATTTATGCAAACCACCAAATTCAAATTATAACGAAAAAATTAAAATAGAGGAAAACTTAAATTACCGTTACAGAAACGGTCTAATTTGGATTAAATAATATTGCGTTAATATCAACAAATAAATTTGGTCCAAAAAATTAATCAATCAAATCATTTGACCGAAGCCGAGAGACGGCAATGGAACGAGGTTTGCCATTTTTCAACTCTTTAAGAGCTAGAAGAAGTACAATTGTATATATACCCATCAAAATTCTTTTCCTCCTCCAATATGGGACAATGTCTCTTTGTCCAAGAGGAAAATTTAAATTTTTTATTTTCCCCTCCATTTTCCAATCACTCTATTTTTAAGCTCTAACAAGCTTAAAACATAACAATCCCCCACATGAATGGGGAATGACTATATCACTGAAATATACATGATAAACTGTGTGATTTACAAGAAAGGATTAATCGTATCTGCATAAGTAGGTTTCCCTTTAAACTTTTCGTAGTGAACTTATATCGGATATACTCGATTAATAGGTAGATTTGATATCTTTGAACCGTCGAACTTTGGTGTATACCTAAGCAACCACAAGTCACATAATCAACCCTTAACCGTCTTTGGTTCTTATTGTTGTGTCTGTTTCAGCCATGAACAACTCCCTGGTTTCATGCATGTGTAGAGAATTGGCGTTGCGAAATTCTCCTTGAAGCGGCTAACACTTCACACTTACATAGGTGATTCCTAAACGTGTCATTCCGTAGATGCACTCTTTGATATTCCCCGTATCAAATTTAGAAATCATTAAAAAGCCTTAATTCTTAATCTTTGGTACTGAACATTGTCTCATCACGAGAATGGACCAAAACTTTTAGTTGACAATATTGAACCGTCATTAATGACTTTGTTTGATCTTCTTGAACCTAGATCTTGGGATCTCCAGTCTTCTAGGTAGAGTTACCGTCACATTGCCTTATTGTAGGCTATAGTCTCATTCCCCTCAATGATCTTTCAACTACCTCTCTACTTAGGCCTTTTGTAAGCTCATCCGACATATTATCACTTGACTTTAAGTAGTCAATTGTGATAATCCCCCTAGAGAGTAGTTGTCTAACGATTTTATGTCTTCGCCGTGTATGACAAGATTTACCGTTATACATAACGTTCCCAGCCCTTCCAATTTCCACTTGACTATCGCAATGTATGCATATTGGTGCCAACGGTTTGGGCCAAAATGAAATATCTTCCAAGAAATTTCGGAGCCATTCATCTTCTTCACCGGCTTTATTTGAGGCTATAAACTCAACCTCCATTGTAGAGCGAGAAATACAAGTTTGTTTGGATAGCTTCCAAGATACCGCTCCTCCACCAATAGTGAATACATATCCACTTGTGGATTTTGAATCAGCTCAACCGATGATTCAATTTGCATCACAGTATACCTCAATTAACACAGGATAATTACTGTAGTGCAAAGCAAACTCTTGGGTACGTTTTAAATATCCCAAAACTCGTTTCATCGCTATCCAATGAGATTGACCTAGATTACTCATGTATCGACTCAATTTAATTACAACACAAGCTATATTTGGTCGAGTACAATTCATGATATTAATTAAACATCCCAACACACGAGCATACTCCAATTGTGATATGCCTTGGCCTTTGTTCTTTGCAAGTGCAAGATTCATGTCAATTGGAGTCTTTGCAACTTTAAAATCTAAGTACTTGAATTTTACAAGTATTGTTTTAATGTAACGAGATTGCGACAATACCAGGCCTTGAGGAGTCTTATGGATCTTAATATCCAGAATTAAATTGGCAACTTCCAGGTCTTTCATATCAATCTTGCTAATTAGCATACACTTAATCGCATTTATGTTGGTAATGTCATTACTCATTATCAGTATATCATCCATATATAGGCAAACAATGACTATGTGATTTGTAACATTTTGTCACGACCCGAATTTTTCACCCTCGGGAGTCGTGATGGTGCCTACTCATGAAAGCTAGGCAAGCCGAGTATTATAGATCCATTACCCTTTTTCCTTAACCTTTTAACATTTACGAATTAACATGTGATCAACATCGGAATAATCATAATAAACGAAAATGCAGAAGACGAAATCTAATAGTTCAACTAGATAATAATACGAAAATCAAAAATACAACTCTACCCAGATTTAGTGTCACAATATCACGGACCGTCTACGAATACTACAAATAGTGGTCTGAATGGAAAATATAAGTCTGTCTCTGAAATACATAAAAACATAATGGAAAAGATAGAAGGGGAAGCCAAGGCCTGCGGACATCTGCAGGACTAGCTCGGGTTTCCGCCGCTGGACTGAAGGTAGCAACCTCACTGTGGTCCAAAAGCTCCAGAACCGGGATCTGCACATAGTGCAGAGTGTAGTATCAGCACAACCGACCCCATGTGGTGGTAAGTGTCGAGCCTAACCTCGGCGAAGTAGTGATGAGGCTAGGACAAGACTACCAAATAAACTTGTGCTGTTATATCATATACAACAAATAATAATGACAGAAACTAGCAGTTAAAGATGGGAAGGGGAAACATGGTCGGGGGAATATCATGTACAAACAGGAATTCAGTAAAGCAGCATAAGGAACACTAAAAATCAACTATAAGCAAGAATAAAGAGAACAATAACAAGTTCATGGCATCACCCTTCGTGCTTTTACTCTCGTTCTCACCATAAGACTCAATATATTCGCCACGACATCACCCTTGGTACTTTTATCTCACATAATCATGGCATGACATTATCCTTCGTGCATTATCACTAATATCATGGCACGACATCGCCCTTCGTGCTTTTACATTTACAATATCAGCACGACATCACCTTTCATGCATTAACACTCACTCACAAATATCACCCACGACATCACCCTTCGCGCTTTTACACTCTTCCTTACCCAAGCAACAATCACAAAGCAATTCGGGCAAGGGAATCAATAAAATCCTGGTAAGGGAACAATAGTATAATACAAATATCCTGGCAAGGGAAACAATATCATAAGCAATAACATCCCGGCAAGGAAAATAATATCTTAAGCAATAACATCCCGGCAAGAGGGAAACAATATCATAAACCTCTTCTCTTTTCCACAATTACCTTACAACACAATTCTCAACTTGAGCCAATGCTCTACAATGTTCAATTACCAAGAATACTTCCATAAGCCTTGTTTAACATTAAAAATCATCATAATAAGCACGGATAATACATAAAGAAGTCACAACGATCATAGTCTAAGACTCACGGGCATGCTTGACACCAACGTATAAGTACTCGTCACCACACCTATACGTTGTACTCAACAATTAAAACATAGCAATAAGACTACGACTCATATTCCCTCAAGCTAAGGTTAAACCAAACACTTACCTCAATGCCACGAATACAATCAAGCCTCAACTACCGTTTTACCTATTGATTCCACCACCAACCTGCTTGTATCTAGTCCTAATTTACTTAATAACGTTAATAATTGGTAAATAAATCAATTCCAATGCAAGAAAATAGATTCCCATTGATTTCCCCAAAAAGTCAAAATCGACTTCGAACCCACTTGGTCAAAACCCGAAATTCTGACCAAAACTCGATTATCCATTCACCCCCAAGCCCGGATATACAATTGGTTTTGGAATCCGACCTCAATTTGAGGTCTAAATCCCCAAATTTTGATATTCCTAAATTCTACCCAAAATTCTCAATTCCTCAATGAAAACCCTAAATTTTAGGAAATCTTGTAAAAAAAGAAGTTAAGGAGTGAAGGAAATGAGTTTAAAATCACTTACTAGTGTTTTGGGGGAAGAAAGAGCATTTGAAAAATTGCCTCTTATGTTTTAGGGTTTTGAAAATTGAAAAATGGCTGAAAAGTCCCATTTATATATACCTATCTCAGACCCTCACCGCTGACCGCAGAAAAGTACCGCGGCCACGGAGTCCACCGCGGACCGCAAAATATCGAGCGCGGTCGCGGAGATATGGCCTTGACCACCGCGGAGCGCGAAAATCCCACCACGGCAGCGAAGACCCCACTGCAGTTGTGAAGCTTCACCGTGGACCGCGAAGCTCAGTTCAGAGACCTGCAACTCCTCTAAATCTGCAACAACTATTTTTTTCTAAGTCTAAATTCACTCTGTGGCCTATCCAAAACTCACCCATCCCTCGGGGCTCCATGCCAATCATGCACGCAAGTCTAAAAAGATCATACGGACTTGCTCGTGCGATTAAATCATCAGAATAATATAAACAACTACGAATTCAACCTCAAATTCATACAATTATTCAAGAACATTGAAATTTCTATTTTCTCTCAACTATAGGTCCGTTTTATACCAAACCACTTCTGATTCTTACCAAATTTCACAGATTCAACCAAATTATTACTTTAAAATTGTACCGGGCTCCTGAACAAAGATATGGGCCCGCTACCATCAAGAAATTGCATTAATTCACTTCTAAAAGTCTTTATATTTCCCAACAAATAATTTTCTTTTAAAAAAATCTTTTCTTGGGCGTGGGACCTCGGAATTTGATTCTGAGCATACGCCCAAGTCCCAAATTTTACTATGGACCCTACGAGACCGTTAGATCACGGGTTCAGGTCTGTTTACCAAGAATGTTGACCAAAGTCAACTTTAATCAATTTTAAAGGCTAATTTTCTTATTTTACTTCGATTTCACATAAAAGCTTTCTGGAAACGCGCCGGACTGCGTATGCAAATTGAGGTGATACAAAAAGAGGTTTTTAAAGCGTCGGAACACAGAATTTACTTTCAAAAAGGTCATCACATTCTCCACCTCCAAAACAACTGTTCGTCCTTGAACGGACATAAGAAAAGTACCTAAGTCGGAGAAAAGATATGGATATCGGCTTCGCATATCAGACCCGGACTCCCAGGTCGCTGCCTCAACAGGCTGACCCCTCCATTGAACACGAACCGAAGGAAATCTCTTCGGTCTCAACTGACGAACCTGCTGGTCTAGAATAGCTATCGGCTCCTCCTCATAGGACAAGTGCTTGTCCAACTGGACAGTGCTGATGTCTAACACGTGGGATGGATCGTTGTGGTACTTCCGAAGCATGGATACATAAAACACTGGATACACGGCTGATAAACTCGGTGGTAATGCAAGTCTGTAAGCCACCTCTCCCACTCGATCAAGAATCTCAAAAGGACCAACGAATCTAGGGCTTAGCTTGCCATTTTTTCCAAATCTCATCACGCCCTTCATAGGCGACACCCAAAGTACCACCCGCTTGCCGACCATGAATGCCATATCACGAACCTTACGGTCAGCATAACTCTTTTTCCTGGACTGAGCTGTATGAATGTTTACCATGAAAATGGTAATAATAATTAAATTTATTGATGGGACTCTAAATTACGTGATCTATTTTTATGCTAGTTTGTTAAGCAGTTGATGATATGTATGTGAGACTTATTTACGAAATAAGTGTTAAGGATATGACGATAATCAAACCGTTGGGCCAATTATCAGGGCCTCGAGCTTGTGTATTCGGGGCCTCGAGTTCGATTCCTAAGCTCGACTACGAGCTATCCAAGGTAGACGAAATGTGACTAACAACTATTATAAAATTAACGGAGGCTCTTTATGGCCAATGATAAGCAATAAATGATGAATAATAATGAAGATAATAAATGAGAGCAATAATGTCAAGAGAATATGTTAGAGAGCAAAAGAGAATGATATTTTATATTTTGTGTGGAGCAATTGAAGCAACAGAGATCTATAAAATGATAAGATGGGATAGCTAGAAGACATCCTGACTAAGGGCTAGGGTATTCCTATCAGTCCTAGCCACGTGCCTTGGGAACTCCCCATTTCTACTGTGGCCGAGGTCAATGCTGTCCCAAGGTCGGGTCTTGATGAACCTCGAGGGAGGAGATTCGACCATACCTTATATCCTCGAGATATCAAGATGGTTTTCTGAGGTGCCTCGATGTCGAGAAATTGGGCTCCCCGATTTCACCGTATACAAATAGTCCTGGCGTTTCTTAGAGAGGACCGATAAGAAATGACTTGACATCTGACTCTTCGAACTCCTGTAATGACATCATACCGATGATGCAAGCCTCCGCAATTACCAAAACTTCCCCTCGTTTCACTTCTCCAGGATCATTCAAAGCACTGCGGTTTGTCATTCTTCAAAACCATAATGTCGTCGCCGATTCAGCTCCCAAGGATGCACTAAATGCGCCTGTCGTTACATCTTTCGAGGGCGATAATGGAGCCATTGGTTATGCTGCCTCTCTTTCTATAAATGGGAGCTTCTTGGGACCAACTTTTCATCCAAGTATATCCCTACATCTATCCATTCTTCTCTTCTTACTATCCTTGTTCATTGTTGTTCATCATGTTTGAGGCCCAAGGCCTCAAGGTTATACGGTGGCACTTCTATCAGTTGTGCCATGGCCTATCTCCTGGACCTTCTCCGGTCGAGCGAGATTACGTTGTTTTGCTGTTGTTGTTGTTGTTGTCATCGTTGGCTTGGGACGACGGAATAAAGGGCTGATTGCTTCTAACCCGGGGAAATATTTGGACTATGCATCGCTGCTCAAGAGGGAGCTCGCACTATACACCGCTGCTCACTTCCCCCGATTACCCGGTACGACACCTCACTCCCTTTGCTTTCCATGGAGTGAGGTGTTACTATGTACTAACTGTTGCATCCCTCACCGGTGCAACGTTCGAAGAAGTGGCTTTAGAATAGTAGTATGGCGAAATCCATACTAGCCAGAATTTACACCCAGCCACTTCTTTGTTCCTTCCTGCCTCTTCCGCGTCACTTTGCTCTTCTTCATCTCTTTCCTCTTCGTCGTCCCCTTTTGAAGATGCCATTCTTAAGGGTCGATATAAGAATCCCGAGGGGATTGTGCTTGGAAGATATTGTCTTTGAAGTCGTATGCTCGAGGAGATGATGCCCGAAGATGTTGCTACCGAGGATATACCTTTGAGAGTAGGCTAGGCTCTTAGGCTTTTACTATATGTAAACCTTCTTGCTTCTTTGTTTTTGTGTAAGGACCCCTCGTGGGCTTTTGTAATCATATGTAAGGACCCCCCGAGGGCTCTTGTAATCAAGTGTTTTCTGATTATAAAGATGTTTTCCCAATGTTGTCTTCGATGTTTGCTATATTTCCCTTTATTTATGTTTATGGAGACTCTGAATGCACGACTCCGTTGGGTAGTGCCCATATCGAACCTAGAAGCGAGTATTCTTTATGAATTTTGGTTGATAAAAATGGCTTCACATGGAATCCTTTGTCGTTCCTCTAGCCAAACCTGTATTGATCCGATAAACTCTGGTCGTCGGGACCCTTACTTTGAGTCGAATGGAAGTAGGGCTTCAAGTTCGTGAACTGAGACTTATCCTCTAGACCTTCGAAAGCAGTCCCCGAGTGAGGTTTGACTCGGGGCATTTGGAGACTTATCTTTAACTTAACGTATGTAACTTTGAGGCATTGTAGATAGGTCCTAGATGAGGGACTGCCCGATTTTAGATGATATTTGCAATGTTGTTAAAGACTTTCTGGAGCCTAACTTATTTTTCGAAGGAGGTCCTCGAGATCGGGTACCATCTCGGTATTTGTGATGATGCCAATGGCTCCCAGGGGCCTAACTTCTTTTAGATGGAGATCCTCGAGGTCGGGTACCACCTCGGGATTGGCGATGATGTCGTTGACCTTTTAAAGACTAACTGCTATTTGATGGAGATCCTTGAGGCCAGGTACCACATCGAGAATGGCGAAGGCATTATCGGCTTCATGGAGCTTAACCTTGTTCTGATGGAGGTCCTCGAGGTCGGGTACCACCACGGGACTAGCGAAGGTTTTATTGGCTTCCTGGAGCCTAACCTTTTTCTGACGGAGGTCCTCGAGGTCAGGTACCACCTCGGGACTAGCGATGGTGCTTTTAATCAGTTTTGAGGCAGGCGGATCATTGTCGTTTCTTCCATGTATAAATAGGGTTGTTTCTGCTCTTTCGAAGATCCCTCTATTTTAAGTGGTTCCCTTTTCTGCATCAGGACTTCCATTACTTCAGTACCAACGTACTCGCACAAATTCCTGCTTTAGTTCTCTAATCTCGCCATAGCCATGACTGCTACATCGGGGTCTGTCCGGCAGAGAGGGGGGAGTTCTGCCCCCGACACTCAGCATCAATAAGAGTTTACCTTGAAGATTACTTCTTTGATAGGAGAGGAACAACTTGGGTTAGTGAAAAAAGGTTGCGGATGGGGGGAGAAAGTAGTGTTACAGATACTTCCCCGGGGTGAGGGCATCACGGATCGTGCCGATGAATTCTTGAATGTGTACACATATCCTTTCACACTGGGCCCCTTTGATAGGGTTGTGCTCGACTTCTACCTAGAGTATCGGGTTACCTTGCTGCAGATCCATCCATCATTTTGGCGAACAATATTGATGGTGAGATTTTTTGAGGAGAAGGCGGGGCTTGAATTTATGCTTAGTCATCTCATTAGGCTGTACCGGCCCTTTTACCATCGAGGTATGCTAACCTTGCAATGTCGATCTACCACACCCTTTGTTGTTGATGATGAGGAAGATGGATACTGGGAGTGGATGAGTCGTTTCGTCTGAGTGCGGACTACGGACATCATCCCCGTGGATCTCATGTCATTCCTTGAGGAGTGGAGCTATACACATAAGCGGAGCATTTTCTGCCTTCTCAGTTTTGCCTATAGCGAAAACTGGTTTCATAATTGTGTCCTCTCTTCTTTTTCTGTAGCGATTTCATGGGCACCGGTTGACATTCCTGATTTGCTGGATTGGGTTTGGAAGTTGGCGACCCACTCGACCTGTGATGAGCGCAAATGGCGAGCTTTGTACCGGGGTAGATGGGAAGCAAAACAACACAATGAGCGTTGTGCTATTCTTTCCTCTCTCTTCCTTCATCTAGAGAGGTATTTTCCCTTTATGCATACTAATCTTGACATCATAGGCATTGGAGGGTCGTTCGAGGCGAGGCCACGCTCCTCTGGAGAGGGGAAAGGGTCGCCAGCTTACGGGCTAAAGAATGACAACAATAAGCGAGAGATGCTTTTACAGGGTGATGGCGTTTAAAGCAAGGCAAAATGGGACCGGGGCTTCGGAGCAGAAGCATCGTCCGAGCCTGTTGCGTCTGCGGTTCCTGGTTCTGGAGAGAGGGTTTCTCCGCTGCTGTCACGTTCTTTTTCCGTTGATACTACTTCTGGAGACACTAGAAACCTGGGGTCGCACACACTGAGCGACCGGGCTTCGACCGAAGTTGATTCTTTTAGGGCTGAAGGAATTGGATTGGCAGGTGTGCGCTCGGCCTTCGAGGAAGCCCAGTGGCTTCACTTTGTGGTGAGTTTTCTTACAGGCCTTTCACGTTTCATGCTTTTCCTTACTTATTAGGATTTCTTTTGCAAGCCTTTGATAAGCTTAAGTCCAGGGCTGCTTCGTCATGAATCCAGGCTACGAAAAGCTCTAGATAAGGAGAGATCCCTTAGGCTCCTTCACAATGAAAAGGAGGTCGAGTTGGTATATTTGCGGTATGAGGTGGCCGGAGCTTGAATTATGAGAGCTACTTAAAGGAGCATGTAATTTTATATTCTGGGTGAGTGTGCATTCCGCCTTCTAGTTTCCGAGGCTAATGCTTCATTTATTTCAGTTGCAGAAAAAGACGTACGCCCTGAAGGGCCTTCAAGATGAAGTTGGCCGGGCCACGCATGATTATAATGAGCTAAAAACTCGGGCGAAGGCTTAGGCTTTAGAGGGGAAGGATGCTCTGGCTAAAGTTCTTGCCTTTGAGGCTCAACTTCTCTTAGTCCGCGATAATGCTTCGTTTCAAGCAGATATGATTGTGAAGCTCGAGTCCGAGCTTTTGTAAGTTAGGGCTGAGATCGTAATGCCCGGGCAGAAGCTATAATGAGCTGGACTAAGGCTGACCAGGAGATGGCGATCTATTCAAAGGATGTCGCCGATGCTCAAGCTGAGTTGAGAAGGACCCTCGACCGCGAATGGAGGATTGAAGAATATGCTCGTTGCAAGTCTCGAAGAAAGACCCTCGAGGATATCCATGTTAGGGGCTTCGCCCTCTCGGAAGAATTGGCACTAGCAAGGGCGGACGAGCGTGATGCTCAATTGCTTTTGCCCGATGCCAAAGAAAGCAAAGATGAGGCCGACATGCTGTAGCCCCGGGGGGGAATATATTGCGTCATCTGTATGTAGCATTATCATAGCATATTTGTAGATGGAGATTGAATTTTTTCGCATCTGTGTATAAAAGAAAACCTTGCGGATTTATTTCTTTTGTATATTTTTCTGTCTTGAATTTGGCCAGGCGAGCTGATTTTTGCATTGGTAGGAATCCTTGGAATCGTGATATGGCCCCGGGGCTCATTAGACTGGACCGTAGGCTCTTACGTACTTTTTCTCTTAAGCATATTTAGGCCACCCATTTTGGGCTCAGTCCCTGAGTCGGGAATCGACTCGATCTTATTTGACCTTTGAATGGCTGAAATTTAGGCTGGCGATAGTGGCTCTTACGCTTTTGGTCGATGTGACCTTTTAGTGTATGTGGGCTGGCGACAATGGCTCTTACGCTTTTGGTCGATGCGACCTTTTAGTGTGGGCTGGCGATAGTGGCTCTTACGTCTTTGTCGATGCGGCCTTTTTGTATGGGCTAGCGGTAGTGGATCTTATGCCTTTGGTCGATGCGACCTTTTAGTATGGGCTGGCGATAGTGGCTCTTACGCCTTTGGTCAATGCGACCTTTTAGTATATGTGGGCTGGCGACAATGGCTCTTACACTTTTGCCCTTAGGCATATTTGGTTAATTGTTTTGGGTCCAGTCTCTGAATTGGGTTACGAGTCGAGCTCATTTTGACCCTCAAGTTTTGTGTGAGCTGGCGACAATGGCTCTTTCCCTTTGGGTCAAAGCGACCTTTTATGTGTGTGGCCCTGAGGCTTATTAGGCTGGCAATAACGGCTCTTACGCATTTGGTCGATGCGACCTTGTGGTCTTTACTTTTCCCTCGATAAGGATTTTTGAAATAGTGTTTGCCTGACTCTTCGATGGCTTACTAAAAAACCTCAATTGTGAATCATTACATGGCGATGATCGAACACCTCAGGAGGTTTTGGCTCGGAGGCTGAGTATCTCGAAGCCGATGTTTAGGAGCTGACATGGTCGAAGCACTTTTACCTATATCGAGGGTAGCTTGTTTAACCAGTTCTTTTCGAAGTAGATTCGAAGTAATTGAAGGCCTGTGATTTTGCAGCAACGGTCGGGCGTCCCCGAGTCGCACTAGTTCGGCTGGTACAGCCGTGTGACCGGAGTCACTTGTGTTCAGACGGAGCCTTTGAGTCCCGAGTGAGATAGTTTCAGCATCTATATCGAGGGCATGCCTTTTTAGTGGTCTCACAAGTTCGATATATAGCCGAATCTTTGAGATCGGGTTTATTCCTTTAGTAAGGTCATACAAGTTTTACATGCCTTTGAGGTCTTACAATTTTGGATACTTGGTATAAGTATTGTTCATGCCTTGCTTGAGGTCTTATAGATATTGCCACTTGGTATAAGTGTAGTTCATGCCTTTCTCGAGGTCTTACAAATATTGTTACTTGGTACAAGTGTAGTTCATGCCTTGCTTGATGTCTTACAGATATAGTTGCAGCCTTACGTATGTCTTACGAGACCGAGTCTGCCCGCTCTGGGTCTTACGGCCTCAGGTTTTTTTATGAAAGGCGATTGGCGATTGTCCCCGAGTCATCGAGGGTACCTTGGCTCGGGATCCATTACTTGTGAATTTTGTACTGCCTCAATGAGGGCTTAGAGTTTCGGAGATCCTGACCCTGGGGTCGTACGTTTTTTGAGATTTTGGTGCTAGTCCCCGAGTGTTCGGGACGTTTTCGGTGGAGAAGTTGTTTTTGCGGAGGTGTTGAGCTTCCTTTGGAGTGTGAGATGCTTTAATAAAATATATTCTTCAATTATTTATTACAAGTGTACATGTTTTCACCGTCGGGGGCCCGACTATACGGACACGGTTTGTTCGACTGTTTGGCCTTGTACATCACTTCCCTATCAGGACCCCATTTGGCGTTTCTTGGCTTTTTCGAGTGGAAGGCCTACCGGGGGGATGCCCCTCAGCGTGTGAGGTTGATTGCAAAAGAAGCCTTGAACACTTGTTGGATCTTCCTTAGGTAGCATATAAGTGTTGACTCCATCGTTTATTATGAGGACTCGGTACGGTCCTTCTTTTTGTTAAGTCAGGCGTGGCCGAGAATATAACTTGTCATCGTTATTTTATCATTTGTTTATACTTTGGCTCCTTCGATGGTAGAGGTATCATCGCTGGCGCTACGTCATGCACCGCGAACATTTCCTTTGCCGCATGTTGCTCCCCATAGACGGTTTTTATCCCATCCTTTGTCGCGAATTTCATCATTTAATGGAGGGTGGATGGTATTGCTCTCATGTAGTGTATCCACGGTCTTCCTAGCAAGGTGTTGTATCTCATGTCTCCATCGATGACACGGAATTTGGCAGTCTGAGTCGTGCCGGCCATGTTGACAGGGAGGGTGATTTCTCCTTTCGTTGTTTCACTTGCCATGTTGAATCCATTGAGGACTCGAGTGGCGGGCATGATTTGGTCGGAAAATCTAAGCTGCTCTACCACCCTCGACCTGATAATGTTGGCCGAGCTACCTGGATCCACAAGTACACGTTTAATTTGAAATGATTTACAAGGAAAGAGATTACCAGTGCATCATTGTGAGGTTGAGACAATGTCTTGATGTACTCGTTGCTGAACGTAAGGGCATCCTCGGGTATGTAACCCCGAGTTTGCTTTTCCCTAACGATAGATATTTTTGTTTTCCTCATCACAGGCTCCTGTGGAGGCATCGATGCCTCACAAAATCATGTGGATGACATGTTGTGGCTCATTTGCTTCATTCTTTTTGGCCGCCTCTCTTTCTCGGAACTGATTTTTAGCTCGGTCGCTTAGGAATTCTCGAAGGTGACCTTTGTTAAGTAGTCGGGATACCTCTTCTCGGAGTTGGTGGAAATCTTCGGTCCTGTGGCCATGTGTGTTATGAAATTTGCACACTAAGTTATGGTTCCTTTGCGAAGGATCTGATTGTACAGGCCTGGGCCACCTGGCGTCTCTGATTATACTGATGGCAAACACGATATCTGATACATCGACGTTGATGTTGTATTCCGATAAGTGAGGTGCCCCCGTTGGCCCTGCGTTCCTATCGAATCTGGCTCTATTGATGAGTCCCCGAGGATCCTGTCCTCGGTCTATCCTTCGATTATTGCGAGGTGGGTTGCGCCTCAGGGCGTTCCTCCTATCTTCGGTGTATGGTTGATATCTTTCTTTGTTCGGTTTTGGCTCATTCGCCAAGAGCCTGTTTGGGTATACTGAGCCCGAGGGGGCTTTCAGCTCGTCATCTTCGACACTGATTTTTGACTGGTATCGGTTGTGGGCGTCTGACCAGGTCACGGCTGGATATTCGACCAGATTCTCTTTCAGTTGTTTCGAAGCCATCAAGCTTCGTTCATTCAGACCTTGAGTGAAAGCCTGCACTGCCCAGTCATCGGAGACCGGTGGTAGTTCCATTCGTTCCGTTTGAAAATAGGATACGAATTCTCGCAGCATCTCGTTCTCCCTTTGCTTGACCTTGAAGACGTCGGATCCCTTCGTTGCTACTTTGATAGCACCAGCATGTGCTTTTATGAAGGAGTCTGCCAGCATGGCAAATAAGTCTATAGAGTTATGAGCTAGGTTATGATACCACATCATGACCCCCTTCGAGAGTGTTTCCCCGAACTTCTTCAGTAAGAAGGACTCGATCTCGTCGTCTTTTATGTCGTTGCACTTCAGTGCACAAGTGTAAGCAGTAACGTGCTCATTGGGGTCTGAGGTCCCGTTGTATTTTGGGAGTTCTGGCATTCTGAACTTCTTTGGAATGGGTTTCGGGGCCGCTTCCTCTGGGAACGGCCTTTGTATGAACTTTTTCGAATCCACACCTTTCAGCACCGGGGGTGTGGCTGAAATTTGGTCGACCTTGGAGTTGTAGGTCTCGACCTTCTTGTCGTTGGCTTCTATCATTTTCTCGCCCGATTCGATCCTTCTTATGAGGTCCTCGAGCATTTTTACAATGGCGGGATCGGTCATCGACCCATTATTGCTCGATCTCTCCGGTACCTGTTCGGTTGGGGGAGCTGTCCTTGGTGCTATCGTACTGGGAGTTTTCTGGTGACTTTGCAGCTGAGCAATAGCTAGCTGTTGTGCCTGCAACCTTTCAAAAATAACATGAACGCTAACCTCACGTTCTTCCCTAGTTAGGGTTTTCTTAGCTTCTTGTGGATCTCCCTGACGCACGCTCCTATCAGTATGTGAGCTTATATCGACCCTTGGGCATCGCATGAGACTGCGTCTATAGGGATTGGTTCTGGCGCATTCCTAGGGTTTTGCAGTGGCATACCAACACCTGGAACGTCCTCGCCATTTTCTTCGTGGTCCTCAAGATTGTTTTTTTCGCCTCAATTCACTGAGTTAGACATTTTGACCTGAAATCGAAGATCTTGGACAAGAAAAAGCGTGAAAGATACTTGCGTTGTGTGACCGAACCAACAAGAATATAATCTTTATTATTTTTAGCCCCACGATGGTCGCCAAACTGTTTACCGCAAAAATGTTAATAACATTTAAATTTGTTGATTGGACTCTAAAAATACGTGATCTATTTTTATGCTAGTTTATTAAGTAGTTGATGCTATGTATGTGAGACTTAGAAATGAAATAAGAGCTAAGGATAGGGCGATAATCAAACCATTGGGCCAATTATCAGGGCCTCGAGGTCGATTCTTGAGCTCGACTATGAGCTATCGAAGGCAGTCGAAATGTGAATAACAGCTATAATAAAATTAATGGAAGCTCTTTATGACCAATGATAAGCAATAAATGATGAACAATAATGAAGATAATAAATGAGAGCAATAATGTCAAGAGAACATGTTAGAGAGCGAAAGAGAATGTTCTTTTATATTTTGTGTGGAGCAATTGGAGCAACAGAGAGCTATAAAATTATAAGGATCCCCTTTATATAGGAGGGGAATGCCAACATAGTACAAAATACATTAATGATAAAGAAACGGAGATGGGACAGCTAGAAGACATCCTGACTAAGGGCTAGGGTAGTCCTTTCATTCCTAGCCACGTTCCTTGGGAACTCCCCATTTCTACCATGACCGAGGTCAACGCTGTCCCAAGGTCGGGTCTCGACGAACCTCGAGGGAGAAGACTCGACCATTACATTGTAGCCTCGAGACTTCGAGATGCTTTTTTGAGGTGCCTCGATGTCGAGAAATTGGGCTCCCCGATTTCACCGTACACAACGAAGCCTATCCTAAATGATCTTAACCTTGTCTAAGGCATCCTGTACTAGATCCGTACCCAACAACCGAGCCTCTCCCGGCTCAAACCATCCAACCGGTGATCGACACTGCCTACCATATAAAGCCTCATAGGGAGCCATCTGGATTCTCGACTGGTAGCTGTTGTTGTAGGCAAACTCCGCTAAAGGCAAGAACTGATCTCACGAGTCTCCAAAGTCAATAACACAAGCTCGGAGCATATCCTCCAAAATCTGAATAGTACGCTCGGACTGCCCGTCCGTCTGAGGATGAAATATTATGCTCAACTCGACCCGTGTGCCCAACTCATGCTGAACTGCCCTCCAGAAATGTGAGGTAAACTGTGTACCTCAGTCAAAAATGATAGACACGGGTACACGATGAAGACGAACAATCTCCCGGAAATAGATCTCTGCCAACCGCTCAAAAGAATGGGAAATCGCCACAGGAATGAAATGTGCTGACTTGGTCAGCCTATGTATAATAACCCACACTGCATCGAACTTCCTCTGAGTCTGTGGGAGTCCAACAACGAAGTCTATAGTGATACGCTCCCACTTCCTCAGGAATCTCAATCTTCTGGAATAAACCACCAGGTCTCTGATGCTCGTACTTTACCTGCTGACAATTCAAAACACCGAGCCACATATGCAACAATACACTTCTCCATCCTCCTCCACCAATAATGCTACTGCAAGTCTAGATACATCTTAGCGGCGCCCGGATAAATAGAGTACCGGGAACTATGGGACTCCTCTAGAGTCAACTCACGAAGTCCATCCACATTAGGCACACAAATATGACCTTGCATCCTCAAAACTTCATCATCTCCAACTGTAACCTGTTTGGCACCTTCGTTCCGTACTGTGTCTCTAAGGACAAGCTAATAAGGATCATCATACTGCCGATCTCGGATACGCTCAAATAATGAAGAACGAGCGACAGTGCAAGCTAACACACGGATGGGCTCAGAAACATCCAACCTCACGAACTGATTGGCTAAAACTTGAACATCCAAAGCAAGCAGTCTCTCACCGACCGGAATATATGCAAGATTGCCCATGCTGACTGACTTTCTACTCAAAGCATCGGCCACTACATTGGCCTTCTCTGGATGATATAAGATGGTGATATCATAGTCTTTCAAAAGCTCCAACCACCTCCTCTGCCTCAAATTTAGATCCTTCTGCTTGAATAAGTATTGCAAACTCTTATGGTCCGTGAACACCTCACACGACACGCCATATAAATAATGTCTCCAAATCTTCAACGCGTGAACAATGGCTGCTAACTCCAAATCATAAACTGGATAATTCTTCTCGTGGATCTTCAACTGTCGTGAAACATATGCAATAACCTTTCCATTCTGCATCAACATTGCACCAGTCCAATACGCAATGCATCACAATACACTGTATATGGCCCTGAACATGTGGGCAAAACCAACACCGGCGTTGTAGTCAAAGATGTCTTGAGCTTCTTAAAGCTCGCCTCACACTCATTCGACCACCTAAACTGGGCACTCTTCTGGGTCAACCTGGTCATCGGGGCTGCAATAGATGAAAACCCCTCCATAAACCAACGGTAATAGCCTGCCAAACCCAAGAAACTCCGGATCTCTATTGCTATTATAGTTCTAGGCCAGTCCTTGACTGTGTCTATCTTCTTCGGATCCACTTGAATACCCTCTCCTGATACAACATGACCCAAGAATGCAACTGAACTCAACAAGAACTCACATTTCAAAAACTTAGTATATAACTGACTATCTATCAAATGTTGTTCATGCTCCCCCCGGTTGCGGGAATAGATCAAAGTATCATGAATGAAGACTATCACGAAAGAATCCAATTAAGGCTTAAACACTCGGTTCATTAAATCCATGAAAGTTGCTGGGGCATTTGTCAACCTGAATGACATCACCAAGAACTCATAATGCCCGTACCGAGTGCAGAAAGCTGTCTTAGGGACATCAGATGCCCTAATCCTAAACTGATGGTACCCCGATCTCAAATAAATCTTCAAAAATAATTGGCACCCTGAAGTTGATCAAACAAATCCTCAATCCTCGGCAATGGATACTTATTCTTGATTGTGACCTTGTTCAGCTGCTGATAATCTATACACATCCTCATCGATATGTCCTTCTTCTTAACAAACAACACTGGCGCACCCCACGACAAGACACTAGGTTTAATAAAGCCTTTATCAAGCAGATCTTGCAACTGCTCCTTCAAATCTTTCAACTCAGGTCGGGCCATACAATATGGCGGAATAGAAATGGGCTAAGTGCTCAGAGCCAGATCAATGCAAAAGTTAATATCCCTATCGGGTGGCATACCCGTCAGGTCTGAAGGAAATACCTTAGGAAACTCACGAACAACAGGCACAGAATCCATAGAAGGAACCTCGGTACTATAATCACGAACGTATGCCAAATAGGCCAAACAGCCCTTATCAACCATACGTCGAGCCTTCATATATGAGATAACCCTGCTAGTAGAATGACCAAGAGTCGCTCTACACTCCAAATGAGGCAACCCCGACAAGGCTAAGGTCACAGTATTGGCATGACAGTCCAGGATAACATGGTAAAGTGATAACCAGTCCATCCCCAATATGACATCAAAATCAACCATATCCAAAAGTAACAGATCTACTTGGGTGTCAAGACCCCCAATCACAACTATACATGAATGATGGACACGATCTACAACAATAGAATCACCTACCGGTGTAGACACATATACAGGAGCACTCAAGAAATTACTAGACATGACCAAATATGATGCAAAATAAGATGACACATAGGAGTATGTAGATCCTGGATCGAATAGAACTAAAGCATATCTACTACAAACCAGAACAGTACCTATGATAACTACATCGGAGGCCTCAGCCTCAGGCCTGGCTGGAAGAGCATAACATTGGGGCTGGGCCCCACCACCCTGAACTACATCTCTGGGGTGGCCTGCTGCTGGCTGGCCTCCACCTCTAGCGGCTTGACCTCCACCTCTAACACCTCTACCTCCACCTCTAGCACCTCTACCTCCACCTCTAGTTGGCTGAGCGGGCGGTGGAACACTCGGTGCCTGAACCATGGCACGGGAACCCTGATGCTGAGAGCTGCTCGGTGCTCAAGGGAAAAATCTAGCAATATGCCTCATATCACCACAAGTATAACAAGCCCTCGGCTGTTGAGACTGCTGACCTTAACGGCCTAAATAACCACCCGAAAAACTCTGGAGCGGCGGAATATGAGCTGGTGGTGCACTATAGGGAAACTGATCAGAATAATGCATATGAGAACCACGACCACCTGGCGCACCGTGAGAAGCCTGAAGTGCTAAATGAAAAGGCCTAAAAGGATGGCCCCTACCAAAAGAATCTCTGCCTCCAGATGAGGCACCACTAAACCTGCCCGAATGACTAGGCCTCTTGTCAGACCCATGACCACTCCCCTACGATAGAACCATCTCAATTTTCCTGACCACATTGGCTACATCCTGAAAAGAAATCTCTCTCCCCGTCTCCTTAGCCATCTGCAACCGGATAAGCTGAACGAGTCTCTCAATGAACCTCCTCTCTCTCTCTCTCTCTATTTCGATGGGAAGTATAAGAAGGGCATGATGGGCCAAGTCAATAAATCTGGTCTCGTACTGAGTGACAGTCATAGAACTCTACTGGAGATGCTCAAACTGCCTCCGATAGTTCTCCTCTGAGTGATAGGAAGAAACTTCTCCATAAAAAGCTTAGAGAACTAATCCCAAGTGGTCTAGCCAAACAATAATCTCTCCACCAAGTCTTGGCGGATCCAGACAGACAAAAAGCATCAAACTCAACCCCATTGGTCTCCACTATCCCCATTTTTCGTAGAACCTCATGACAATTGTCCAAATAATCCTGGGGATCCTCAGAAGACGTACCACTAAAAGTGGTAGTGAAAAGCTTGGTGAACCTGTCCAATCTCCACAAGGCATAAGCAGACATAGTTGGCCCCTCACCAGTCTGTGCCACAACATCGGCTGAACTACCCCAACTAGCTGAGCTGCTAGAGTCTGCAACTGGGGAGCCATCTGCTCCGGAGTGCGAGTAGTTGGAGTTTGGGCTCCTCCTCTAGCCTGAGAGACGGCTGGTGCTACAGGAAGTAAGCCTGCCTGGGCGACACTCTCCATAAGGCTCACTAGATAGACTAGAGCATCCTGAAGTATCGGGGTGGTAATAAACCCCTCTGGACCTGAGTTGGTCCTGCTGGAACTGTCTAAGTTGGAACCTTATCATCAAACTCAACCCGAGGCTCCACCGTTGGTGCTGCTGCTCGAGCTCTGGGCTGAGCTCTGCCTCTGCCTCGAGCCCTAGCATGGCCTCGGCCTCTGCCCCTTATAGGAGATGTTATTGGGGCTCAGGCTGCTGGTCAGCTGATGAATCGGTACGTGTTCTCACCATCTGCAAAAGAACAGAGTAGAAGTTTAATTAGCATTGAAAAATCAAGTCGCACGACAGGAAAGAATAGATGTGAAGTTTTTCCTAACTCTATAGCCTCTAGGGGATAAACACAGACGCCTCTGTATCGATCCCTCTGACTCTACTAAGCTTGTCCATGAATTGTGAGACCTAAGCAACCTAGAGCTCTGATACTAACTTGTTACGACCCGGATTTCCCACCCTCGAGAGTCGTGATGGCGCATACTCATGAAAGCTAGGCAAGCCGAGCATTATAGATTCATTACCCTTTTTCCTTAACCTTTTATCATTTACGAATTATCAGGTGATCAATAGCGGAATAATCATAATCAATCGAAATGCAGAAGACGAAATATAATAGTTCAACTAGATAATAATATGAAAATAAAAAATACAACTCTACCCAGAATTGGCGTCACAATTTCACGGACCATCTACGAATACTACAAACAGTGGTTTGAATGGAAAATACAAGTCTCTCTCTAAAATATGTAAAAATAGAATGGAAAAGATAGAAGGGGATGCCAAGGCCTGTGGACATCTGTAAGACTACCTCGGGTCTCCGCCCCTGGACTGAAGGCAGCAACCTCACTGTGCTCCAAAAGCTCCAGAACTGGGATATGCACACAGTGTAGAGTGTAGTATCAGCACAACCGACCCCATGTGCTGGTAAGTGTCGAGCCTAACCTCCGCGAAGTAGTGACGAGGCTAGGACAAGCCTACCAAATAAACCTGTGCAGTTATATCATATACAACAAATAATAATGATATAAACTAGCAGTTAAAGATGGGAAGAGGAAACATGCTCGGGGGAATATCATGTACAAACACGAACTAAGTAAAGAAGCATAAGGAACACCAAAATTCAACTATAAGCAAAAATAATGAGAACAATAACAAGTGCACGACATCACCCTTCGTGCTTTTACTCTCGTTCTCACCATAAGAGTCAATATATTCGGCATGACATCACCCTTCGTGCTTTTACCTCACATAATCATGGCACGACATTATCCTTCATGCATTATCACTCATATCATGACATGTCATCACCCTTCGTGCTTTTACATTTATAATATCGTCACGGAATCACCCTTCGTGCTTTAACACTCACTCACAAATATCACGTACGGCATCACCCTTCATGCTCTTACACTCTTCCTTACCCAAGCAACAATCACAAAGCAATTCGGGCAAGGGAAATCAATAAAATCCTGGCAAGAGAACAATAGTATAACAAAAATATCCTAGCAAGGGAAACAATATCATAGGCAATAACATCCCAGCAAGGGAAATAATATCTTAAGCAATAACATCCCGGCAAGGGAAACAATGTCATAAACCTCTTCTCTTTTCCAAAATTACCTTACTACACAATTCTCAACTTGAGCCAATGCTCTAAAATGTTAAATTACCAAGAATACTTCCATAAGACTTGTTCAAAATTAAAAATCATCATAATAAGCATGGATAATACATAACAGAGTCACAACGATCATAGTATAAGACTTAGGGGCATGCTTGACACCAACGTATAGGTACTCGTCACCATACCTATACGTCGTACTCAACAATTAATACATCGCAATAAGACTACGACTCATATTCCTTCAAGCTAAGGTTAGACCAAACACTTACCTCAATGCCACGAACACAATCAAGCCTCAACTAGCGCTTTACCTCTTGATTCCACCACCAGCCTGCTTGTATCTAGTCACAATTTACCTAATAACGTTAATAATTGCTAAATAAATCAATTCCAATTTATGAAAATAGATTCTCCATTGATTTTCCCAAAAAGTCAAAAATCAAACGCGGACCCGCTTGGTCCAAACCCCAAATTCGAACGAAATCCCGATTACCCATTCACCCCCAAGCCCGGATATACAATTGATTTTGGAATCCGACCTCAATTTGAGGTCTAAATTCCCAAATTTTGATATTCCTAAATTCTACCCAAAATTCCCAATTCCACCATGAAAACCCTAGATTCTTGGATGAAATCTTATAAAAAAGAAGAAGTTAAGGAGTGAAGAAAATGAGTTTAAAATCACTTACTAGTGTTTTGGGGGAAGAAAGAGCGTTTGAAAAATCACCTCTTATGTTTTAGGGTTTTGAAAAGTGAAAAATGGCTGAAAAGTCGCGTTTATATATACCCCTCTCAGACCCTCACCGCTGACCGCAGAAAAAGTACCGCAGCCGCAGAGTCCACCGCGGACTGTGAAATATCGAGCGCGGCCGCGGAGATATGGCCTTGCCCACCGCTGACCACGAAAATCCCACCGCGACAACAAAGAACCCACCGCAATCGCGAAGCTTCACCGCGAACCTTGAAGCTCAGTTCAGAGACCTGCAACTCCTCTGAACCTGCAACAACTATTTTTTTCTAAGTCTAAATTCACTCTGTGGCCTATCCAAAACTCACCTGAGCCCTCGGGGCTCCACGCCAATCATGCACACAAGTCTAAAAACATCATACGGACTTGCTCGTGTAATCAAATCATCAGAATAACATCAACAACTATGAATTCAACCTCAAATTCATACAATTACTCAAGAACATTAAAATTTCTATTTTCTCTCAGCTATAGGTCCGTTTTATAACAAACCACTTCCGATTCTTACCAAATTCCACATATTCAATCAAATTAATATTTTTAACTTGTACCGGGCTCCGGAACCAAGATATGGGCCTGATACCGTCAAGAAATTGAATTCATTCACTTCTAAACGCCTTTATATTTTCCAGCAAATAATTTTCTTTAAAAAAATCTTTTCTCGGGCTTGGGACCTCAAAATTTGATTTCGGGCATACACCAAAATCCCAAATTTTAATACGGACCCTACGAGACCGTCGGATCACGGGTCCGGGTCTGTTTATCAAGAATGTTGACCAAAGTCAACTTTAATCAATTTTAAAGGCCAATTTCCTTATTTTAGTTAGATTTTACATAAATCATTCCGGAAACGCGCCCAGACTATGCACGCAAGTCGAGATAAGACAAAAAGAGGTTTTTAAGGACTCGAAGCACAAAATTTACTTTCAAAACAAGTGATGACGGTTATCACACATTTTTAATGTACTCACATTTATCATATACGTTTATATTAAAAATCACTTAACAACATTGTTTGGTCAAATTTCGCATGCCATTGTTTGGGTGCTTGTTTTAGTCCGTAAACCGACTTAACAAGTCTATATACCTTCTTTTCTTTACCTGGAACCACAAACCTCTCAGGTTGTTCCGTGTAAATTTCTTCATCCAAATCTCCATTTAAGAATCCATTTTGATGTCCATTTGATGAATTTCAAGACCATATACTGTTGCTAATGCTACTAACATTCGTATGGACGTAATTCTTGTAACTAGAGAGTATGTATCAAAATAGTCAAGAACTTCTCCTTGTTTATACCCTTTTACCACAAGTATTATCTTACATTTGTCAAAAGTATCATCATCTTTCATTTTCCTCTTAAAAAATTGTTTAGAACCCAACAGTTTATTGCCTAGAGGAAGATCAATCAATTCCCATGTATGGTGATTCAGTATGAATTTTATTTCACTATTGATTGCCTCTTTTTAAAATAATGATTCGGAAGAAGACATTACTTCTTCAAATGTTTGAGGCTCATTTTTTGATAAGAAAGTCACAAAATCTAGTCTGAATGAAGTAAACATTCTTTGACATTTACTACGCCTTGGATCCTCCTGATTATACGTACTTTCTTTTGTTTATTCCCGGGGTCATTTAGATCCTTCACCAATCGACTCACATTCCTTTTCATACAGATATATATATTTTAATAAAATTTAGCATTATTTGATTCTATAACCATATTATTATGAATGTCGGGATTTTCTGATTTATGAACCATAAATGGATATGCTTTACTATTTTTTGCATATCCAATAAAAATACAATCAATGATTTTTGGTCCTATCTTTACCTTTTTGGGTTTAGGAACTTGCATTTTTGACAAATACCCCCACACTTTAAAATAACTCAAATTGGGTTTCCTTCCTTTTCATTTTTCATATGAAATGGATTGCGTTTTGCTATGGGGTACTTGATTTAGTATCCGATTAGCCGTAAGAATGGCTTACCCCCACAATTTATGTGGCAAACCAGAACTTATTAACAAAGCATTCATCATCTCCTTTAATGATTGATTCTTTCTTTCGGCAATCCCATTGGATTGGAGCGTGTAAGGGGTTGTTGTTTCATGAATAATTCTATATTATAAACATATTTTTCAAAGAAGATTCGTATTCACCACCCCTATCACTTCTTATCATTTTGATTTTCTTGTTAAGTTGCGTTTCAACTTTATTTTTGTATTGCTTGAATGCATCTATTACTTCATATTTACTACCAAGTAAGTAAATATAGTAATATCGAGTAGTATCATCAATAAAATTTATGAAATACTTCTTTCCACCACGAGATAGTATTGATTTCCAGATCCACTTGAATGGAACTTCAACCTCAACTCAACAGAATGGATCCCTCTTTGATCAAATCACCTCTCCCACCGGAGCCCCCAGATAAACAAGTCCAAATGGAGGTGGAAACACCACAACACTTCTATAAGGAAATGCTCCTAGACAAACAAGCGGGTAACCAAACCAAATACTACGAAATGGAAAACCACCCAACATCAGAATTGGCTAAAGGGAAAGATATTGAAGACTCCATCCCACTGTCACCAGAAGATAAGGAACGCCTCTATGCTCCTTGGAGGTACTCAATAATCATCAAAATATTCAAAAGAAAGATTCCTCACCACATGCTTCGATCTAAATTAATTGACCTATGGAAGCCTTCTAAAACGTTAATCTTGATTGACCTAGGATGGGACTTCTTCATAGAAAAATTTAGCTTAGAGGAAAGTATGGTTAAGGCACTACATCTAAGGCCATGGTTTGTTTTTGGACACTTTCTATCCGTTCAAAAGTGGGAACCAAAATTTGTCCCTCTAGGAAGCCACCCTCACTTCTACTGCCATTTGGATAAGATTACCCCAGCTACCAACAGGGTTCTATGACAAAGTCATCTTGGAAAAAGTTGGAAGGAAATTAGGTAAACTCCTAAAGATTGACCAATGCACATCCTCTACCCTAAGGGGGAGTTATACACGTATTTGTATTCAAGTGCCACTGGAAACTTCAGTAATCATAGGAGACCACAAACAATCAGTGATATACGAAGGCAAAGGAACCCTATGTACCAGCTGTGGTAGGATAGGACACACTGCTCTAAGGTGCAACTATAAACCACACTTCTCAACACTCAATGGTACGCAAGAAGAAGCTCACCAAATGGAACCAATACCAGAGGAAAGCGAATGGAAGACTGTCACTTTCCCACGAAGATGCAAGTAGGGACAGCCAAAGGCACCTATCCCCATGGAAGGTAGTGCACCAAAAACACAGCACACTCCACATACAAAAGAGGTACAGGTAAACATGTTCGATGCCATTTCAGGTAAATTCCTACAAACAAAAACATTTAATTATAATTTGAAAAAACCAATCCATAGTACTCAGAAAAACAAAAGAAGGCCACTGGGACCAATAAAAGCATCACCCGAGGACCATCAAATGCCCAATCATGTGCCCAACCCAAGCCTACGGAAACAGCCCATCATGGGAGCTAAGCGAAAAGCGGGGCCAGACGCAGAAAACCCCACTAATTCAAACAACCAGCCCATTTCCCAAACGGAGGCTAGCCCAAACCCCAATGATTCAATCATCACATTGGGCGGAATAGCCAATGGGGCCCTTTCCTTAAACTCAAACAGATACTCATCTGTGGGTACCACTGACAACCAATCTCCCCACCCAAACCCCAAAGCCTATACATGTCATGCCAAATCTACTAAAACACACGATAATGGAGAAAACCCAAGCGACAGAAACGGTAATCGAGTACCCTATCTGCACTCCTCTCCCTCTTTAATTGAAAAGACCACAACCGTAACCTCCATTACATCCCCAATTAATGAATAAGTAACACCCCTAACCCCAACACCTAGAAATATTTCCACTGTCCAAGATGTGACACTAGAAGGCTTTACGATGGGAAATCGATCCTTAAACACCACTCCCATCTTTACCCAAAATAGCAAATCAAAGAAACACAAAAATGGCAAAAAACACACTTCCGACCACCATCTCCACCCACCCACTGCCACCGGACCACCAACCGGCCTCCTGGTTGGAGGTTTCCTTTCAAGGGTAGGGGATCTCTTACGACTTCACTCTGGATGACAAGAAGGTGACGCTGATAGTCCAAAATCCAGCACACCTAGCCAGAGTGACAGTAGAAGCCCTGAACAATGTATTAGTGGCATTTGGCCCTCTCCTATGGCAATCGATGGCCAGTGCAGACAGCCAATCACCGATCACAGACCCACAAGCTCTCAACAACCACATTCTTCAAAGTTTCCAATCTCTCCCATTCTTCCCAGATCTGATGAAGGAAGACCCAGTGGCAGAGACAGTGTTCACCCAGATTGATCTATCAACAACACCCTTATCATCCACACCAAAGAGAATGAACAAACCACCTCAACTTCAGAATATTCGACAAGGAGTCTCCAAAGCACTGGATTTACTGAAGAAGAAGAAGGATGTCACAGAAGAGCTGGAGCAGACCTACCCAACACCAAGAACGGAGTCGATTCTGCTAGACTCGGTAAGATCGATCGAATTTAGCATGGAAGTGAGCGAAATAGTAGTAGTCCTATGCCCCAAGTCCATGTCCAAGTGTGGAATGAGCCTAGTCTTAGCCCAAACACATAGACAACTGAAACCACTACTAAATCTAACACCAATTCTGAGCCTGAAGAGGAAATCCCCTCCCCCACAAGTGCTAAGTCTGCCAAACCAAACGAGCCCTCAAGAGGGAACTCACCAATCACCCACGTTTCTAATGATGAACTACATCATATGGAATGTTAGGGGTGGTAATAGTGCCGAATTCAAAAGGCACTGCACAGAGATGGTGATGATGCACAAGCTGGCGATGTTAGTCCTTCTTGAAACTAAGATGGCTGACCATCAGACCTTGGCCCAGACACTAGACTTTGATATGATCATTCAATCCCTTACGGTTGGTCTTTCTGGAGGAATCGTGTTCATGTGGAAGGAAGATCTCGTAGTTGTGGAAGAGGTGGCCACCACCCCCCAAGGTATTCACGCAATGGTGAAGGTAAGACCTAATCACCCACCTTGGCTTTTTTTAGCTATCTATGCTAGCAACATCTTAGCAAAAAGAAAACTCTGATGGGAGCAGCTTATCACCATCTCTAATACATTAGGAAATAATTGGTTCATAGGTGGAGACTTCAATGAAGTCTTGAAGGCCAGGGACAAGTTTTAGGGTAACCTTATCAACCTGAGCCGCAGTAACCTATTTTGGAACTACATAAATAGGTGTCATTTAATCGACCTAGGGTATAAGGGAAGTAAATTCACATAGACTAACAAAAGGTATTCTAGCAGAACATCCCTAATCCTAGAAATAATTGATAGGTGTTTTCCAATGAGGGTTGGATTGAACAGTACCCTGAGGCAAGTGTTCAGCACCTACCTAGGACCTACTCAGACCACTGTCCTTTAAAGATTCAAATGGAAGGGCCCTCAAGCAATAAACCCTCTAGGCCCTTCAGATTTGAAATAATGTGGTCTAGCCACCCTTCCTTCCCCAGCATCATAAATCAAGCCTTCTCTAGCCAAACCCCCTACTCCAATCCACTGCCAAATTCAAGGATCTGGCAACAGAATGGAACCAACAAGTCTTTGGTATCATTTTCCACAAAAAGAACAGACTCCTAGCCAGAATCTATGGCATTCAAAAGTCCCCCAGCTACCAATTCAGTAGCTTCCTCCAAAAGCTTGAAACAGACCTTAATGAGGAGCTAAACAGTATCCTCAGGAATGAGGAAGACTTCTGGAAACTGAAGTCGAGGATCAACTGCCTCAATGAGGGTGATGCCAGCACTAGATTTGTCCGCACTTCTACCCTTAATAGAAGGAAGAGAAACAAAATCCTCTCTCTCAAGGATGATAATGGCAACTGGATCAATGATCAAAAAGAGATCCAGTCAACCATTGTCACCTTCTTTAATGAGCTCTACTCAACCTCCCACTCTGAAGTCCCTTGGACAACCACTCACCACTCCACAATGGAACCTACCCTACAGCAAAGCCACAAGGCTTTCATGGACAGGCCCCTCCATATGAGTGAAATAAAAAGGGCTATCTTCTCCAGCAAATCCTTCAAATCACCAGGACCTGATGGCCTCCACCCATTCTTCTACCAAAAATACTGGAACATTGTTGGGGACTATGTCACAGAATTCTCCCAAAAATGCTTCAGCACATGCTCCATGGATAACACCATGAACCAAACCTTTTTGTGCCTAATCCCTAAATGTCCACAAGCTTCAATGTTAAAAAACTTCAGAACCATTGGCCTTTGCAACACCATCTACAAAACTGTCACAAAAATAATAGTGAATAAGATCAAACCTATACTACACCTCATCATAGGACCAAGCCAAGCTAGTTTCTTAACCAACAGAAGAGCCTGTGACAATGCCATCATTGTCCAAGAATACATCAACCACTTCAGGAAAATGAAGGGAAGGAGTGCCAATATAATCTTAAAAATAGACTTTGAGAAAGCCTTTAATAGGCTGGAATGGTCTTTTATCAGAGACACCCTAGATGCCTTCAATTTCCCTAAGGGTCTATCCAAACTCATCATGTCCTGCATAAGTACTTCCTCCATCTCAATCCTTGTCAATGGGGGTAAAACTGATCCTTTCAACCCTTCAAGAGGCATCAGACAAGGGGACCCTATGTCATCCTACATGTTCATTCTTTGTATGGAAAGGCTATCCAGATCCATTGACAAGGGAGTCATGCAAAACCAATGGCACCCCATCAACATAAGTAGGTCTGGACCAAGAATCTCCCACCTTTTCTTTATAGATGACCTCACCCTCTTTGCTAAAGGTAACATCAGGAACTGTAATACAATCCTTTCCATAGTACATAGCTTTAACAACTAGTCAGGACAAAAAATAAACCTAGCCAAATCCAGAGTCCTGTTCTCTTCAAACACTACCCAAGATACCTCCCAACAACTCTCCAACCTCCTATCCATCAAACACACCACCTCCTTTGGAAAGTATCCTGGTTTTCTAATCTTTCACAAAAAATAATCAGCCTCAGATTTCCAGTTCATCATTGACAATATGCAACACAAGTTGGCTGGCTGGAAAACTAGATTCCTCAACATGGCTGGGAGAACTGTCTTGGCAAAAACCACCCTAGGCACCATCCCAAGCCATGTAATGCAATACGTTACACTGCCAACCAAAATAACAAATCAAATTGAAAGAATTCAGAGGAACTTCCTCTGGGGTACCACCCCTAAAAAGAAAAAACTTCATTTGATTAAGTGAGATATAGTTACTAGAACAAAAGTTGAGGGAGGGCTAGGGCTGCAAAAAGCTAGTTTTAAAAACAAAGCTGTTTTAGCAAACCTGGCATGGAAAACTTACAAGAATACCAATAGCCTTTGGGCTAGAGTCCTTATCTAGAAAAATTGCAACATGTCCAGACCTGCTCAGGATGTGAGACACCATGGGAACAATAAATCACCTACCTAGAAAAACTTACTAAAAGGCTGGGAGACATGTAGCAAAGCCAGTAGATGGGTAGTTAATAGAGGAGATATGGTCAACTTCTTCAATGACACCTGGATTCCTAATCAGCCTGCCCTCAGGCATTTGATAGAGGGACCCCTAACCCAGAATGACCTTCAAATTAAAGTGAAAACAATCCATAATATGGGCACTTGGGACACATCAACCCTGTCATTTGACCTCCCTCCCCATATCCAAAACCTCCTTAAGGCTGTGTTTATTCCAAGGGTAGCCACTAAGGAAGATAATCTAATATGGGGCATCACAACCAATGGGCGATTCTCCAACAGCTCTGCATACTCCATCATAAGCAAAAGTACACAAGCTCATTCTCCTAGAGAAGCGGACCACTTCAAGTGGATCTGGAAACTACAAACCCCAAACAAGATAAAGTACTTTACCTGGCTCCTAACACACAAAAGACTACCCACCAGGAGCTTTTTACACTCTATTAGAATAAACTGCCCCACCCAACGCCATTTCTGCGGTTTTGAACAAGAAGATATTGACCATATCTTCTTCCCATGCCCCAATGTTGTCCACTTTTAGAGTGCCATCTGGTCAAAATCTTCAGCCCCATCACCCTCTAATCCTCTCAGTTGTAGTCACCTTTGGCAAATAGTTTTGACAACTCTTAAAGGTGTAAAGTACAATGACTACCTTAACTGGGAGAATCTCATTCCCTATTGCCTCTGGCACATTTAGCTGGAAAGGAATAATAATGTGTTCAATAACAAAAAAGAATCTATCAATGCTAATAACACCATTGCTAAAGCTACTGAGTATCATATCCTTAATAATAACATTTCACAACAATGCACCCACCAAATCATGCTTAAATAGTCTCCACCACCAAGAGGCTCCTACAAATTAAACATTGATGGTGCAGCAAAGGGCAACCCAGGAATGGGTGGAGCTGGGGGCATCTTCAGAAACCATAACGGAAGTTGGATGTTGGGCTTCATGGAAAATGTACCCCAAACAACTAACACAGGGGCTGAATTTAGAGCCCTCATCTGAGGCCTACAACTAGCAGAACTAAACAACTTAGTTCCACTACAAGTAGACACTGATTCAACAGAAGTAACCAATATGTTGTTGAATGGAAATCTAATATTTGACCCCCTAATTTGTGAATGCAGATTGTTGATTCAAAGGATGGGCAGCGTGGTAGTGAGGCACTCATATAGGGAGCAAAACAGGGTAGCTGATGCACTGGCGAAGGAAGCAGCCAAGGAATTTTTTTTGATCAAATCAATATCTCTAGCAGTTCCTCCGGTGTTTGCCAATGATGTATTTTGCGCAGACACTCTAGGAACTGAACTACCTAGAACTTTTGTGGGTTGTAATATAAGTACAATTATGCAAAACTTTGCATATATAGGGGACTTAAGATACCCCAGTAACTCCCAAGGCAGTGTAACCCCTTTTGTTTAACTAGTTAATATATTATCCCGTTGACCAAAAAAAAGAGATAGTATTGATTTCATGTTGCAAATATCTGTATGAATTAAGTCCAAAGAATCTGAATTCCTTTCAATTGACTTATAAGGATGTTTAGCATACTTAGATTTCACACATATTTGATATTTTGATTTATCGCATTCAAATTAGGCAATACTTTCAAATTAATTATTTTACACAAGGTTTTATAATTGACATGTCCCAAATGTATATGCCATAAAGCATTTGACAAGTAATTAAGAAGAAGCTGAAATTTTATAATTGTCAATAACCATTACATTCAGTTTGAAAAGACATTCAGTAAGGTAACATTTTCCTAATTGCATCTTGTTCTTACTTATTACAACTTTGTCTAAAACAAACACACACTTAAACCTGTTCTTGATGAAAAGTTAAATAGAAATTAAGTTCTTCCTTATTTTAAGAACATGACAAACGTTGTTTAGAGCTACCACTTTGCCAGAGGTCAACTTCAAGAATATCTTTCCATAACCATCAATTTTGATTGTTGCAGAATTTTCCATAAAAATGGTCTCTAAGGGTGTATTGTGGGTCGGGACCGGCCCGAGACCGCGGGCCAAACGGGCCGGTCTCTAATGGTGCATAAGCCCGTAGAGGGCCGGTCCAACCCAAATAGCTCGTGAGCCCGGGACCGTTAAGCCCGGGACCGGCAGGCGGGCCTGGGCCGGTTCAATCGGGCCTAACGGGCCCCAACGACTATTTTTAAAAAAAAAATTTAAAAATGACCAAAGGTCAGATTTTTAAAATCTAGCCATTCGTCTTCAATTTCCAACCGTTTGGGAGTTTAAAAAATAGCCATTTGGCCCCAAACTTTATATAATTACACTTTTTCCCAATTTTCTACTATAAATACCCCCTCATTCTTTTATTTTTACTCACAAATTCATCAATCTCTCTCTAATCTTCTTCTATAATTGCTTACTTTATTATTGCAATTTCATAAAAAATTGTGAAGTTGGTGAATTGAAGTATTCAAGTCTTCAACGATATTTAATTTTCAAGAAGTTGTTCATCAATTCGGTAAAGTCGTTCCAACTCTTAAGTTTTAATATTATAGTTTTGTTTGTTTTATTTAGTATAATTATAATTAATATAGACTTTTCTTTGAAAAAAATATTTGGTGGTAAAGGTAAGAGAAAATCTAAAATTGGTGAATCTAGTCGCCAAGCTACTACTCTTCCCCCGGCTCCCCGACCCAAACCTGTTACTCGTCCTCCTCCACCTATTATTCTTGATAGTTATAACCCTTTTCAATTTTCCGATAGTCAATTTTGCCATGATGTTGCACCAGGTCAACAATTAAATGAAGAAGTTATGAATGCTCTTTATCCTAATCAAACTATCTTTGAAAATGATGAGGAAAATAATGATTTAGATGAAACGCAACCGGATTTAGATGATAGACCTACTAGTCCTGTTAATAACCTAACTGATGCCCAGCCTGACCCTCCTGTAGTAACCCCTACTTTTAATAGACAACCTTCTAAACGACCCGAAACATCTCTTATTTGGCACTTTTTTACTCAACTAAGAGAACAAAATAAGGCTAAGTGTAAAACTTGTGGGTCTTTGTTGGTTCATAAATTTACTGGAGACCGTAGCGGTACGGGTAGTTTGACTAGACACATAAAGACACACCCTAGAGATAAAGCTAGATATTTATAAATGAAAGTTGCGCAAGAGGGGACAAGTGTAGATAGTATGGTTAACCCTAGTACAGGATCAAATCTAGTTCAATTGGGAATTAACACTGTTACCGGTGGCATTTTATATTATGATCCAAATAAAGATCGTGAAGAATTGGAAAAAATGGTTACTGTTATGTGCTTACCCTATAGTTTTTCTTCTAACCCTCATTTTGTGCATTATATTAGAAGTGTTTTTAATCCTACTTATAAAGGATGGCCTCGCGCAACCGTAAAGAGCGATATTTATAAATATAAACATGAATATAACCAATATTTGCGCTATTTATTTACTCATATAGATTGTCGCATTGCTATTACTACTGATATTGGTAGAAGTGGTAATGACTGTGACTATCTAACTGTTACAAGTCATTGGATAGATGAGGACTGGATAATGCAAAAGCGCATTATTACTTATAGAATAATTAATTCACACCACACAGGTAAGTTTATTGCTAACACAGTTGCAGATATTTGTAGATATTTTTGCATTAGAGATAAAATTAAGTCGGTTTCAATGGATAATGCTTCTAGTAACACTAACACTATAGGCTTGCTTACAATTACACTAAATCTTGCATTTAGTAATATTTTTCATGTTAGATGTATTTGTCATATTTACCTTTTAATCGTCGGTGATGGTATGAAAGTTTCACATGTAGAAATTGAAAAGGTTAAAATGGCTCTTAATTGACTTTTTTATTCAAACCGTAGAAGTAGACTTAGAGACTATTTTAAAAAATGTGATGAATTTGGCCTTAGAGAAAGAAAGGTTCCTAAACCTTATCCGACTAGATGGAGTTACATGTATGAAAGTTTAGTTGTTGCATATGAATATAGGAACCCAATAAGCGCAACGTATAATGCTCGTGTAGGTGATGGTGATGATGATGATGATGATGAGCACCTTACAAATCAAGATTGGACTAATGTTAAAATGCTTGTAGACTTTTTAGAACAATTTCATGTTGCTACAAATGAATTATATGTGCAATATTATCCTACTATTTGTAACTGTTTAGTTTATATTGCAGCACTTGCAGATTTGTTTACTCAATTTTCAAAGGGTGGGGTAATTTATCGACTTGCTATTGATTCTATGAAAGCTAAGTTTAAAAAATAATTTTCCCTATCCCTCCTATTTTTGGTGTTGCTGCAGTGTTAAATCCTACAATGAAATTAGGAGGTCCTCACTTTTGGTGTTCAAAAATTTATAACGCTTTAGCACTTTCAACTGAGGAATATACTACACTTGTAGATGCAAAAGCCTCAATTAAAATAAATGCTCAAACAATTTATAATGCTTATCAACTTGCCTTAGATCATGCTAGACCAAATGTTCCAACTCCTACTTCATCTAGTTCGCAATCATCTAAAAGAACTGCCGGCCTAAAAGCCCTTAGTTCTTGGACAGAATTCAGGGGTTCTCAAGGTGATAATTTTGGTGATAGTTCACAACTAAATGAGCTTCAAGTTTATTTGTCCTAGGGACTTGAATCAGAGAATCCCGACGGCTCCTTCGATGTTTTGGAATGGTGGAAGGACAAACAAAAACACTATCCGGTTCTTTCAAGGATGACTCGAGATATTTTAAGTGTTCAAGCTTCAACAGTGGCATCAGAGAGCGCTTTCAGTCAAGCGAGACTTCAAATCGGTGATCATAGAGCGTCTATGAGGAAGAGCTTGGAAATATCAGTACTCTTTAGAGATTGGATCCGTTCAGAAAGAAGAAATTTTGGACTTGCAGAATCACAACCGGAGATAGACGAAGCCTATGAAGAAATGCTAACGGAACTTGCGTAGGATGCTGCTTCGCCCGGAAGTGGTGATGAACAAGTTTCTTTTCCACCACCACCAACTGAAATTTCTCCGGACCATGAAGGATTTATGAGATTTGTTAGAGATAATACATAGACTAATATGTAACTTGTAGTTTGGAACATCTTCCTTAGTTTTTTTCCTGTTAATGGTGGTATTAGTACCTTGTTGTGCTCATTCCATTGGGGGGAGGAAGACTAAGAAAGATATTGCCATTTTTTGTTAATGTCGTAATAATAAAAATTATAAGACATTCCCTTGAATATTTCTTTGCAATTTATTTTGTGTTTAAATTTGATATAGTATATATTATATATCTAATACATATAAAACTATATATATATATATATATAGCTATATATGATTAAGCGTTTGTTTAAGTTGGGGAGGATGTGACGACCTGACCCGTCGTCTCATGAGTTACTGCTCTGTTTTCCCCGTTTTCAGCTTCTTTATGCTTCATTATCTGTAATTGGTGTGATCAAGTCGATTTGGATTGGTTTTGGTAGGAAATGAGACACTTAGTCTCTTTAAGGAAAGCTTAGTTTGGAAAAGTCAACCGGATGTTGACTTATGAGTTAGAGGGCTCGGATGTGATTTTCGGTGATTCGGTTAGCTTAGGGGGATGATTTGTGACTTAGGAGTGTGATCGGAAGGGGTTTTGGAGGTCCGGTGTAGAAATTAGCTTGTTTTGGCAAAGTTAGTATTTTGGCGATTTTCGGTTAGTAGGTGAGATTTTGATCCGAGGATTGGAACGGAATTCCGAGAGTTGAAGTAGCTTCGTTAGGTGTTTGGGATGCGTGTGTAAAATTTCAGGTCGTTCGGAGGTGATTTGGTTGGGTTTTTGATCGAATGCGTGTTTCGGAAGTTTTAGAAGAACTTAGGCTTGAATTCGATGTGAATTGATGGTTTTGGTGTTGTTCGAGGTGATTTGATGATTGGAACAAGTTTGAATGATGATTTAAGATGCATTGGTGTGTTTGGTTGAGGTTTCGGGGGCCTCGGGGTGGTTTCGGATGGCTAACGGGAAGAGTTTGGACTTGTGTTGTTGTAGATTTTCTGATGCTTCAGATATTTTCGCACCTGCGGTTTGGGGAACGCATGTGTGGTGTCGCAGATGCGGGTTGGGGGTCACAAAAGTGGAAAAGGTAAGGATTGGCTGGGACCGCAGATGCGGATAGGGAGCCACAGATACGGCTATTGGACCGCTAATGCGGCCAGGCGGGACTTAATAAGGATCCGCAGATGCAAAGTATCAACCGCAGAAGCGGTACCGTAGAAACGGCTACTTGACCGCAAATGCAGTTATGGCTGGGCAGAAGGTATTTAAGTTCTTCTTCGTGAATTTTGAAGGGTTTCTCCTTTCTAACTTAGGACTTGGAGAATTTTGGACGATTTTGAAGAGGGATTTCAAGGAGCTTCGATAAGGTAAGGATTTTTGGACCTAAAACACAATCCTATGGTGTTATTACAAGAATTAAGACTGAAAATTTAAGAAAATCATGGACTAAAAATGGAGGTTATGGCTTGAACTTAAGAGAGCTAAGATTAGGGATTTGAGGGGTCAATTAAACTCCGATTCTTGTGATTTTTATACGTATAAACTTGTGGCGAGATAAGGAATCTAATAATGTAAAAATTTCTGAGTTTCGAGAAATGGGCTTGGGGCTCGGATTTTGCCAATTTCGGGATTTTTGATATTTTTCAATTGTTTTCGATTGGGTATTGTTCCCTTAGCCTATTGTGACGTATTCGTTGTGGTTTTGGTCAGATTCGACGCGCGAGGAGGCCTATTTGAGAGGCAAGGGCATAGTGAGCTAGAGTTTTGGTCGGCTTGAGGTGAGTAATGATTGTAAATGATGTCCTGAGGGTTTGAAACCCCAAATTGCACAACGTAGTGCTATATTGAGATGAGACATGCACTTAATGGCGGGCGCGGGAACTTAATGGGGATTGTGACTTGGTCCATCCCGATTGATGTTTTTACCGCATATTTGATTGATACTTAATTGTTATCATAATGACTTGGGTTTATTGCCATATTTGGGCTTCGTGCCGACTATTTGAATCCTTTGCGAACTTTTATCACTGTTTCCTCACTATTTTGACGTACTACTTGAACTCAGTCCTATTGATTTACACTGCTTTATAAACTCAGCCACTTTTACTTGAATTTGAGACTTAAATAATCTTTCAAATGTTGTTTGGGCTGAGCACTACTATTTTACTGATGCCCAAGGGTCTTGTGATGATTTCTGGACTGAGTGAGGCCGAGGGCCATATGTGAGGACATGCTGAGTGATATGAGATACTTTTTATGCCACGAGGTGGCTTCAGTGATGTGAGGACGAGTGTCGTGTGATGTTGCTACGAGGTGGCTTGATATAGCGTTTGGGCCGTAAGGGGCCCCTCCGGAGTCTGCACACCCACAGTGAGTGCGGGTAGCCATTATGATCTGAGAGTGAGCTCGAGGGGCTGATACTGTTCTGAGTGATTGATACTGAGCCCGAGGGGCTGATATTGTACTGAGAGTGAGCCCGAGGGGCTGATACTGTTCTGAGCGATTGATATTGTGCCCGAGGGGTAGATTTCTACTTGTTATTTACCTGTTAAATTACCTGTTTTACTTGTTTTTAAAAAGGAATATCATTTGACTTCTTCACTGATTTACTGCTTTAAGTGATTTTACTGCTTGATATAGAATTGCTTTATGATTTTACGTGTTTTCATACTTTCAGCCATTATTTATAATTATTACTCACTGAGTCGGAGTACTTACATTGCTCCCTGCACTATGTGTGCAGATTCAGGCATCGCAGAGTCCACTCTTGAGTGCTGATTCTCCCAGTTCAGTTAGTGATTCAGAGACTACGAGGTAGCTGTTGGCGTTCGCATCCCCGTGCCTCCTTATCTTGTCATTTTCATGTTTGTAGAACTATTGTATCGGATTTAGTGTTCAGTAGACTTGTATCCGGATTTCTTAGTTGCTCATGACTTATGACACCCCGGTTTGGGCTGTGTCGGGATGGTTTGTACTATTGTTATCGTTAATTCTGTAATTTATGGATATTATATCATGCTTTAGAACTATTTATGATATTTAACTATTTAAAAGAGGTGTTCTGTTTGGTCTGGCTGGCCTTGTTTTCACGAGAGGTGCCATCACGACTGGGTTCGGGAATTGTTATCAGAGCCTAGGTTACTTAGGTCTCACGAGTCATGAGCAGGTTTAGTAGAGTCTCACGAATCGGTACGGAGACGTCTGTATTTATCCTCGAGAGGCTGCAGAACCTTTAGTAAAAACTTCATATTCTTGAAACTCTTGTCGTGCGAACTCGTTGGTTCGAGAACTAAACTTCTGTATTCTATTCTCTCGCAGATGGTGAGGACTCATGCTACCGGACGAGGCGGACAACCACCAGTACCACCCACTGAGGCCACCTGAGGTCGTGAACGCGGTTGTGGTCGTGGTAGAGGCAGAGCAGCGAGGGCAGCACCTGTTGATCCACCAGCTGCCCCAGCTCAAGACCAAGCTCTAGCTATGGATGCTCCAGCAGCACCAATTCAGGCACCAGCTGTGCCCATCATGATTCCGGGTCTTCAGGAGGCCCTGGCTCAGATCTTATCGGTTTGCACTGGCCTGGCTCAGGCATTTTCAGCTACCACAGCAGCAGCTACTTCACAGGCCGAGGGAGGCAATCAGACCCTTGTTTCTCGCACACCTGAGCAAGTAGTGTAGGGATTGCAGACGCCGGGAGCACCTCCAGCTCAGCCAGTTGCACCAGTTCAGGAGTTCATAGTTCCAGCTATGCCAGACGATGAGCAGCGTCGTCTCGAAAGGTTTGTAGGCTCCAGCCTCCTTCATTCAGTAGTGCTGAGGGCGAGGATGCCCAGGGTTTCTCGACAAGTATCAGCGGATGCTCCGTACGGTAGGGATTCTTTAGTCTAGTGGTGTGGCATTTACCACCTTTCAGTTCACTGGGGCTGCCTTCACTTGTTGGGAGGCGTATGAGAGGCGTAGGCCAGCAGGTGCAGTGCCTTTGACTTGGCAAGAGTTCTCCACTTTCTTCTTGGAGAAGTATGTACCGCAGTCCCGCAGGGAGGAGCTGCATAGGTAGTTTGAGTGGCTTCGGCAGGGGGATATGACTGTGTCTCAGTATGAGGTGAGGTTTCTGAGTTGGCTCGTCATGTCGCCTGGATGGTCCCGACAGATCGTGAGAGGATCAAGAGGTTTGTGGATGGCCTTAACTATCATCTCTATATTCTGATAACTAGAGAGAGAGTCTTGGGTATTTCATTTGAGGAGGTGGTTGATATCGCTCGTGAGATTGAGACAACTAGCCGGCAGGATAGAGAGGAGAGGGAGGCCAAGAGGCCTCGAGGTTCTGGCAGTTTCAGTGGTGCTCCGTCTAGGGGCCAGTTCCAGCATGGTAGAGGCCGTTCTTTCAGGACCGCTCAGTCGGCCCGTCCCGAGTATCGTGGGGCATCTTTAGGACGTGGTTATTATGGTTCTCAGCAGGGTCAGCCTTCACTCAGCGCCCTTCCAGCTTAGAGTTCATCTCGTGCCCCATCTGTTCAGGGTTCTTCCATGCCGAGTGGATCAGCTAGTCACTCCGGTGTGAGGCGTTCCCTTCAGCCCCATTCTCTAGCACCTGGAAGTTATTTTGAGTGTGGAGAGTTTGGACATGTGTGGAGGCAGTGTCCTCGTCGTGCTGCTAGTTCATCACAGCTGAGGGGTCAGCCTTCGTCTTCTGCTCCAATTACTTCAGCACCCCCCCAGCCAGTTAGGGGTGGAGGTCAGGCAGCCAGGGGTCTCCCCAGAGGTGGAGGTCGATCAGGCGGTGGCCAGGCCCGTTTTTATGCTATTCTAGGCAGGACCGATGTTATTGCTTCTGATGCTATCATTACATGTATTATTTTAGTCTACCACAGAGACGCTTCTGTCTTATTTGATCCCGGTTTCACCTATTCTTATGTTTCCTCATATTTTGCTCATCATTTGGGTACGTCCCGAGGGTGTCTTGCTTTACCTATCCACGTATCTACCTCGGTGGGCGATACTATTGTTGTAAACCATGTGTACCGGTCATGTGTTGTGACTTTTGGGGGTCTGGAGACCCGAGTTGATCTATTTCCATTGAGCATGGTGGACTTTGATGTTATTTTGGGCATGGATTGGTTATCTCCGTGTCATGCTATTCTAGACTATCATGCCAAGACAATCACTTTGGCTATGCCGGGTATACCGAGGATCGAGTGGCGTGGTGTGACTGATTACGTTCCTAGTAGAGTGATTTCTTTCTTGAAGGCCTAGCATTTGGTTGGGAAGGGTTGTCTTTCATATTTGGCATTTGTGAGGGATGTTGGAGCTGAGATTCCTAGCATTGATTCTGTTTCAGTTGTGAGGGATTTTCTCGATGTTTTTCCTGCAGACCTGTCGGGCATGCCACCGGATAGGGATATTGATTTTGGTATTGACCTGGTGCCGGGCACTCAGCCCATTTCTATTCTGCCGTATCGTATGGCACCAGCGGAGTTGAAAGAATTGAAGGAACAACTTCGGGAACTCTTAGATAAGGGGTTCATTCGGCCTAGTATGTCACCTTGGGGTGCGCTCGTTCTGTTTGTAAAGAAAAAGGATGGCACGATGAGAATGTGCATTGATTATTGGCAATTGAACAAAGTAACAATTAAGAACAATTATCCTTTGCCTCGCATTGATGATTTATTTGATCAGCTTCAAGGAGCGAGGGTGTTCTCTAAGATTGATCTCCGTTCGGGCTATCACTAGTTGAAGATCAGGGATTCAGATATTCTTAAGACTGCATTCAGGACTAGACATGGTCACTATGAGTTTCTTGTCATGCCTTTCGGGCTGACCAATGCCCCAGCAGCGTTCATGCATTTGATGAACAGTGTATTTCGACCTTATCTGGATTCGTTCGTTATTGTATTCATTGATGATATTCTGGTGTACTCGCATAGTCAGGAGGAGCACACAGAGCATTTGAGAGTTGTATTGCAGAGATTGAGGGAGGAAAAGCTTTATGCAAAATTCTAAAAGTGTGAGTTTTGGCTCAGTTTAGTGGCTTTCTTGGGGAACGTGGTGTCCAGCGAGGGTATTCATGTTGATCCGAAGAAGACAGAGGCAGTTCAGAGTTGGCCCAGACCATCCTCAACCACAGAGATTCGAAGCTTTCTTGGGTTGGCAGGCTATTATTGCCGGTTTGTTCAGAGATTCTCATCTATCGCATCGCCCTTGACCAAGTTGACTCAGAAGGATGTTCCATTTGTATGGTCGAACGAGTGTGAGGAGAGCTTTCAAGAACTCAAGACATCCTTGATCACAGCTCCAGTGTTGGTTTTGCCATCAACTTCAGGTTCATATATAGTGTATTGTGATGCTTCGAGAGTTGGGATTGGTGGTGTATTGATGCAGGAGGGTAGAGTTATTGCTTATGCTTCTCGTCAGTTGAAGCCCCATGAGAAGAACTACCAATGTTCATGATTTGAGGTTGGCTACCATAGTTCATGCATTGAAGATTTGGAGGCATTATTTGTATGGTGTATCTTGCGAGGTATTCACCGATCATCGCAGTCTTCAGCATTTGTTCAAGCAAAAAGATCTTAATTTGAGGTAGCGGAGATGGTTGGAATTGCTTAAGGATTATAATATCACTATTCTGTATCATCCAGGAAAGGCCAATGTAGTGGTCGATGCTTTGAGCCGAAAGGCAGTGAGTATGGGGAGTTTGGCGTATACTCCAGTTGGGGAGAGACCCCTTGCAGTTGATGTTCAGGCCTTGGCCAATTGGTTTGTGAGATTGGATATTTCGGAGCCCAGTCGGGTGTTGGCATTTGTGGTTTCTCGGTCTTCCTTATATGACCGCATCAGAGAGAGCCAGTATGATAATCCGCATTTTCTTGTCCTTAAGGACAGAGTTCAGCATGATGATGCTAGAGATGTGACCATCGGTGATGATGGTGTGTTGCGGATGCAGGGCCAAATTTTTGTGCCCAATGTGGATGGGCTTAGAGAATTGATTCTGAAGGAGGCCCATAGCTCGCGATATTCTATTCATCCGGGTGCCGCGAATATGTACCAGGATTTGAGGCAGCACTATTGGTGAATAAGAATGAAGAAAGATATTGTGGGATTTGTAGCTTTGTGTCTCAACTGTCAGTAGGTAAAATATGAGCATCAGAGATCGCGTGGCTTGCTTCAGCAGATGGTTATTCCCGAGTGGAAGTGGGAGAGAATCACTATGGATTTTGTGAGTGGTCTTTCTCGGAGTTTGAAGAAGTTCGATGCTATTTGGGTGGTTATGGATCGGCTGACCAAGTCCGCGCACTTAATTCCGGTGTGTACTACCTATTCTTCGGAGCGGCTGGTAGGGATCTTAATTCGGGAGATTGTTCGATTGCATGGTGTGCCAGTGTCTATTATTTCAGATAGAGGTACTCATTTTACTTCTCAGTTTTGGAGGACTTTTCAGCGATAGTTGGTTACTCAGGTGGTGTGGAGCACAACATTTCATCCGCAGACGGACGGGCAGTCCGAGCTTACTATTCAGATATTAGAGGACATGTTGCATGCCTGTGTTATTGATTTCGGAGGTTCTTGGAATGAGTTTTTGTCGCTTGCAGAGTTTGCCTACAATAATAGCTATCAGTATTCAGATGGCCCCGTATGAGGCGTTGTATAGGAGACGGTGTAGATCTCCAGTTGGTTAGTTTGAGCCCAGCGAGGCGAGGTTATTGGGGACAGATTTGGTTCAGAATGCCTTAGAGAAGGTGAAGTTGATTCAGGAGAGATTTCGTATAGCGCAGTCGCGTCAAAAGAGTTATGCAGACCGGAAGGTTCGAGATGTATCTTACATGGTTGGCGAGAAGGTCTTGCTGAAGGTTTCACCCATGAAGGGTGTTATGAGATTTAGAAAGAAAGGGAAGTTGAGTCCGCGATTCATTGGTCCTTTTAAGGTGCTTCGGAGGATTGGGGAGGTGGCTTATATGCTTGCCATGCCACCCAGCTTGTCGAGTGTGCATCCGGTATTTCATGTTTCTATGCTCCAGAAGTATGTTGGGGACTCGTCCCATGTTTTGGATTTCAGCACGGTTCAGTTGGATGATGATTTGACCGATGATGTGGAGCCAGTGGCTATTTTGGGTCGTCAGGTTCGGAAATTGAGATCAAAGGATATAGCTTCGGTGAAAGTGCAGTGGAGAGGTCAGCCTGTGGAGGAGGCTACCTGGGAGACCGAGCGGGAGATGCGGAGCAGATATCCTCACCTATTTGAGGCTTCAGGTATGTTTCTTGACTCGCTCGAGGACGAGCATTTGTTTAAGTTGGGAGGGATGTGACGACCCGACCCGTCGTCTCATGAGTTACCGCTCCGTTTTCGCCATTTTCAGCTTCTTTATGCTTCATTATCTGTAATTGGTGTGATCGAGACGATTTTAATTGGTTTTGGTAGGAAATGATACACTTAGTCTCTTTAAGGAAGGCTTAGTTTGAAAAAGTCAACCGGATGTTGACTTATGAGTTAGAGGGCTCGGATGTGATTTCCGGTGATTCGGTTAGCTTCGGGGGATGATTTGTGACTTAGGAGCATGATCGTAAGGGGTTTTGGAGGTCCGGTGTAGAAATTAGCTTGTTTTGGCGAAGTTAGTATTTTGGTGATTTCCGGTTGGTAGGTGAGATTTTGATCCGAGGGTCGGAACGGAATTCTGAGAGTTGTAGTAGCTTCGTTAGGTGATTTGGGATGTGTGTGTAAAATTTCAGGTCGTTCGGAGGTGATTTGGTCGGGTTTTTGATCGAATGCGTGTTTCGGAAGTTTTAGAAGAACTTAGGCTTGAATTCGATGTGAATTGACGGTTTTGGTGTTGTTCGAGGTGATTTGATGATTGGAACATGTTTGAATGATGATTTAAGATGAGTTGGTGTGTTTGGTTGAGGTCTCGGGGGCCTCAGAGTGGTTTCAGATGGCTAACGGGAAGAGTTTGGACTTGTGTTGTTGCAGATTTTCTGGTGCTTCAGGTATTTTCGCACCTTCGGTTTAGGGACCGCAGGTGCTGTGTCGCAGATGCAGGTTGGGGGTCTCAGAAGCGGAAAAGGCAAGGATTGGCTATACCGCAAATGCGGCCAGGCGGGACTTAATGAGGTTCTGCAGATGCAGAGTATCAACCGCAGAAGGGGTACCGCAGAAGCGGCTATTTGACCGCAGATGCAGTTATGGCTGGGCAGAACGTATTTAAGTTCTTCTTCGCGAATTTGAAGGGTTTCTCATTTCTAACTTCGGACTTGGAGAATTTTGGACGATTTTGAAGAGGGATTTCAAGGAGCTTTGATAAGGTAAGGAATTTTGGACCTAAAACACAATCCTATGGTATTATTACATGAATTAAGACTAGAAATTTAACAAAATCATGGACTAAAAATGGAGGTTAGGGCTTGAACTTAAGAGAGCTAAGATTAGGGATTTGTGGGGTCAATTGAACTCTGATTCTTGTGATTTTTATATGTATGAACTCGTGGCGAGATAAGAAATTTAATTATGTAAAAAAATTTGAGTTTCGAGAAGTGGGCCCGGGGCTCGGGTTTTGCCAATTTCGGGATTTTTCATATTTTTCGATTGTTTTCGATTGGGTATTGTTCCCTTAGCCTATTGTGACGTATTCGTTGTGGTTTTGGTCAGATTCAACGCTCGAGGAGGCCAATTTGAGAGGCAAGGGCATAGCAGCTAGAGTTTTGGCCGGCTTGAGGTGAGTAATGATTGTAAATGATGTCCTAAGGGTTTGAAACCCCGGATTGCACAATGTAGTGCTATATTGAGGTGAGACACGCGCTTAATGGCGGGCGCGGGGTCGTTTACTAATGGGGATTGTGACTTGGTCCATCCCGATTGATGTTTTTACCGCGTATTTGACTGAAACTTAATTGTTATCATCATGACTTGGGCTTATTGCCATATTTGGGCTTCGTGCCGACTATTTGAATCCTTCGCGGACTTTTATCACTATTTCCTCACTATTTTGGCATACTACTTGAACTCAGTCCTATTGATTTACACTGCTTTACAAACTCAGCCATTTTTACTTGCCCAAGGGGCTTGTGATGATTTCTGGACTGAGTGAGGCCGAGGGCCATATGTGAGGACATGCTGAGTGATATGAGATACTTTCTATGCCACGAGGTGGCTTGAGTGATGTGAGGCCGAGTGATGTGAGGCCGAATGTCAAGTGATGTTGCCACGAGGTGGCTTGATATAACGCTTGGGCCATAAGGGGCCCCTCCGGAGTTTGCACACCCACAGTAAGCGCGGGTACCCATTATGATCTGAGAGTGAGCCCGAGGGGCTGATACTGTTCTGAGTGATTGATACTGAGCCCGAGGGGCTGATACTGTACTGAGAGTGAGCCCGAGGGGCTGATACTGTTTTGAGCGATTGATACTTGCCAGAGGGGCGGATTTCTACTTGTTATTTACCTGTTAAATTACCTGTTTTACTTGTTTTTAAAAAGGAATATCATTTGATTTCTTCACTAATTTACTGCTTTAAGTGATTTTACTGCTTGATATAGAATTGCTTTGTGCCTTTACGTGTTTTCATACTTTCAGCTATTATTTATAATTATTACTCACTGAGTCGGAGTACTCACATTACTCCCTGCACCATGTGTGCAGATTTAGACATCGCAAAGTCCGCTTCAGAGTGCTGATTCTCCCAGTTCAGGCAGTGATTCGGAGACTACAAGGTAGCTGTTGGCGTTCGTAGCCCCGTGCCTCCCTTATCTTGTCATTTTCATGTTTGTATAACTATTGTATCGGATTTAGTGTTCAGTAGACTTGTATCCAGATTTCTTAGTTGCTCATGACTTGTGACACCCCGGTTTGGGCTGTGTCGGGATGGTTTCTACTGTTGTTATCATTAATTCCGCAATTTATGGATATTATATCATACTTTAGAACTATTTATGATATTTAACTGTTTAAAAGAGATGTTTTGTTTGGTCTGGCTGGCCTTGTCTTCACGAGAGGCGCCATCACGACCGGCTTCAGGAATTGGATCGTGACATTCACTAATACATATATATATATATATATATATATATATATATATATATATATATATATATATATAATATATATATATATATATATATATATATATATATATATATTGCTACATATAAGCAATTTATACTAGTATATACATATATAGTTTACAAGAAATTGCCTTAGATAAAACAAATTTAAAAAAAATAGGCCGGAACGAAAAAACCCGTTTAGGCCCGTGGGCCCGACCCATTTAGCCCGGGACCATGTGGGCTTAGGATCACAGTGGGACGGTTCCACCCATTGGGACCGTTAGGCCCGGGACCGTTTGGCTCGGGACCGCCAAAGCCCGGCCTATTTGGCCCGTTTAGGCCTGGGCCCGGACCACAATATAGCCTTAATGGTCTCGTCGGGTCCAATGGGAGCATTTGAAGCAAATGCTTCTTTAATAGAACAAACATTGTGGGTGGCTCCATAATCAATCCATCACGCACAAGTCATCAATATCATCATTTGTTTTGACCGCATTTGCTTGACCCTTTTTTCTTCTCTTTCTTTGGAGTACGACATTTTACAACTTTGTGTCCAAGCTTTCCACAGTTATGGAAGGTTTCCTTGAATTTCTTCTTACTGGGATAGTTCTTTGGTCCAGAAGACTTCTTCCTCTTTTACGGATTAGTTGGAGCAGTCTCAACAATATTTGCTCCCATAATTGTTGAGTTCCACGTGTCTTTGCAGCTTTATTGTCCTCTTCAATCCTCAATCGAACGATGAGATCTTCGAGTTTCATCTCCTTGCACTTATGTTTCAAGAAGTTTTTAATGTCCATCCGTAAACGAGGCAACTTCTCAATCATTGCTGCAACGTGAAATGCCTCATTGATGACCAAACCTTCACTGAAAAATTCGTAATTAGTAACAAAATTAATACTTTTGGTAGCTTTAATTCAGATTATACCTTGAGCAAGGAGATCATGAAATATAACTTGCAGCTCTTGAACTTGGGTAATGACAGGCTTGTTGTCTACCATTTTATAGTCCAAAAACTTGACTGCAATAAACTTCTTCAAACTGGTATCCTTGGTTTTATACTTCTTTTCCAACGCACCCTATAGTTCTTTCGAAGTTTCTGCATTACTATAAATGCTGTAAAGATCATCCTCAAGTCCGCTAAGAATGTAATTCTTGCACCAGAAATTTGAGTGCTTCCATGCCCCAGTCAAAATAAAATATTCATTTTCATGAGTTGATTCCAGCAGAACCGGAACGTCCTCCTTACTGAACTTCAGACTCAAAGTAGTCAAATAGAATAACATTTTTTGTTGCAAACATTTGAAATCAATCCCAAAAAATTTCGGGCTTTTTTGTCGGAGCCGGTGGTGGCACAGAATGACTACAAATAGCAACATTGCTCTTAGAGCCAACCACGGGGGTTGCTATTTTTGTCATTTCAGTAAGTCACAAAATAAAAATAAAATTAATTAACGGCAAAGTATTTAAAATCTTCGAACCGAATAAACTTTAACAAAAACAGATTAAATACCATGGTGAAGATTTCATATCTTCAAACCGAATACACAACGAGTAGAAAATCACAAAGATTTTAATCTCCTAATTGAGTAAAAAGTTCAAGGACTTTAATCTCAACCAAGGAGTAGAAACTCCGAAGAGTTTAGTCTCCAAACTGAGAGTAGAAATCACTAGGATTTAGTATCCCACAAACAAAATCTATCTATCTATCTATCTATCTCTCTCTCTCTCTCTATATATATATATATATATATATATATATATATATATATTCTGAGAGTAGAAATCACTAGGATTTAGTATCCCACAAACAAAATTTATATATATTAAAGGAATAAAGTTACCATATATAATTTGCATTGTGGTTAAGCCAAGTGACAAGCAAATAAATGTCAATATTATATGGTAACTTTATTCTATATTTTACTAGGTTAGTCAAATATATATATATATATATATATATATATATATATATATATATATATATATATTAAAGGAATAAAGTTACCATATATAATTTGCATTGTGGTTAAGCCAAGTGACAAGCAAATAAATGTCAATATTATATGGTAACTTTATTCTATATTTTACTAGGTTGGCCACATTAACACTTGAAAAATGTAATATTTTTATAATTATAATTAATATTTTTAAAACCACATTAATTTATAAATAAATTTTTTAAATCTATATATATATTAAAGGAATAAAGTTACCATATATAATTGGCATTGTGGTTAAGCCAAGTGGCAAGCTAATAAATGCCAATAGTAAATGATAACTATATATATATATATATATATATATATATATATATATATATATATATATATATATATATATATATATATATATATATATATATATATATATATATATATATATATATATATATATATATATATATATATATATATATATATAATTAAATTTGAATTATCTTTTAATTCTAAATTTATAGATAAAATTTTAAAATTTTGAATTAAAATAAAAAAAGAAATTTATCTTTTGTTATCATGTTATCATACTTAATTCAATTAATGATCATATGCAATCATGTTAGGAACTTTTGTTATCTTTTCTAATTATTTAAATGCTACTTCGTTTCTGGCAAAAAAAAAAAATTGAATATAACTCTAAAATCCTTTCACATTTAAAACTCTATAATTATAGTTCAAAATTATACTTGGCAATTTAAAGACAAGTATATGCAATGTTATATAATAACAATCAACTAATTTAATATTTAATGATTCAAAGAACAAAAAATATGTATATATAGGGTATTCAAAATATGTGGTTAGAGATATCGATAAACTCAAAAAGGAGTCATACTAAATGAAGTTTCATCTGCTAAAGAATCATTTAAATTTTTAGATAGCCGAATAAAGTGAATTTTAAATTAAGGATAATATCTTCACTTGCCATGATAAAGATAATCATTATTAAAATATATATAAAACTTTAGAAATTGAAATTTCAAAATAAAAATCTATATCTATATATATTACATATATTAAAGGAATATTCTTTTTTATTATCCGCGCATCGCGCGGGTACTAATACTAGTATATATATTAAAGGAATAAAGTTACCATATATAATTGGCATTGTGCTTAAGCCAAGTGGCAAGCTAATAAATGCCAATAGTATATGATAATTTTATTTTATATTTTACTAGGTTTGAATTATCTTTTAATTCTAAATTTATATATATATAACTGAATTTGAATTATTTTTTAATTCTAAATTTATAGATAAAGTTTTAAAATTTTGACTTAAAATAAAAAAAAGAAATTTATCTTTTGTTATCATGTTATCATACTTAATTCAATTAATGATAATATGTAATCATGTTAGGAACTTTTGTTATCTTTTCTAATTATTTAAATGCTACTTCGTTTCTAGCAAAAAAAAACTGAATATAACTATAAAATCCTTTCACATTTAAAACCCTATAATTATAGTTCAAAATTATACTTGGCAATTTAAAGACAAGTATATGCAATGTTATATAATAACAATCAACTAATTTAATATTTAATGATTCAAAGAACAAAAAATATGTATATATAGCGTATTCAAAATTCAAAATATGTGGCTAGAGATATCGATAAACTCAAAATGGAGTCATACTGAAATGAAGTTTCACCGGCTAAAGAATCATTTAAATTTTTAGATAGCCAAATAAAGTGAATTTTAAATTAAGTATAATATCTTTACTTTCCATGATAAAGATAGTCATTATTAAAATATATATAAAGCTTTAGAAATTGATATTTCAAAAAAAAAATACTTTTTTAAAAAAAATAATAACATACCAAATAAGAGTTTAAGTTGTAGTAAAAGAGTCGCATCGTAACCAAAGAATCGTTCATATTGTGTCAACCTTTCTGCTTTTCCATAAATAAGAGTTATTATTTCGGCTTGTGGCTATTTTTGGGTTCCAATGAAACCAATGAGAATGGTATAAAAAATAAAATTATCACTACGAGATTTGAGAAAATGTTAGTTTTGAATTAAAGGATAATTTTGAATTTATAGATAAAGTTTTTAAATTTGAATTAATATAAAAAATTATCTTTTGTTATCATGTTATCATACTTAATTCGGTTAATGATTATGTGCAATCATATTAGAAATTTTTGTTATCTTTTCTAATTATTTAAAAACTACTTTGCCTCTCATATAACTATAAAATTCTTTCACATTTAAAAACCTATAATTGTAGTTCTTTTTTAAAAAATAAATGTAATATATAGGGTACACTTCTATGTTTATCAAAATAACAAAAAAGAGTTTAAAAATCGAATAAAAATTTACATATATAATGAAGTGAACCTACATGTTGGAGAAAGAAACATCACAAAAAGCATCCAATATTCAAAAATTTTCTTTTCTTTTTTCTTTTTGAAGAATGTTTGTTTGAAGAGTGAATTTGCATAAATGGACATCAAACACATAACAAACTTTGGCTATACAATTGCTATCATTAATTTCAATTTAGCACCTTTGAGGAATTAAAAAGGTATAAGCTGAAACCTCTTCAAGCCAACATTGCAAGGGTATAATATTTTTTTCGCTGAAGAATATTAGTTTTGAATCATTAGATTATGTGAAAGATTTTCTGCTCAAATTTAATAAGAGGGATATTGGTTTTTAATTGATAGTCTCTGTAGCGATTTTCAAATGTAACAAAAAGTATATTTAAAATTTGTATATATAGGGTATTCAAAATTTGTGGCTAGAGATATCGATAAACTCAAAATGAAATCATACTGAAATAAAGTTTCACTGGCTAAAGGATCATTAAATTTTTTAGATAGCCGAATAAAATGAATTATAAATTAAGGATAATATTTTCACTTGCATCATTATAAAGATAATCATTATTGAAAATATATAAAGTTTTAGAAATTGAAATTTTAAATAGAAATACTTTTTTTTTTAAAATAATAACCTATCAAATAAGAGTTCAAGTCATAGTAAAAGAGTCGCGTCGTAACCAAAAAAAAATTCATATTGTGTCAAACTTTGTGCTTTGCCATAAATATGAGTTATTATTTCGCTTTGTGAAATTTTTAGGTTCCAATGACACCAATTATAGTGCAAAAATAAAATTATAAATACGAGATTTGAAAAAAAATGTTAGTATTTTTTCATGTAATACTTCCTAATTAATATTTTACGATTATCTATAATTATCTAGAAGATTTAAATTTTACGGTTATTTACATATAATTCAAATAACTCAGATATTTAACATGATTAATTTCAAATATCAAAATGGAGTCATACTGGGGAGAAAATGCAGTGGCTATTTTTTAAAATTTTTAGATAGCCGACTAAAATGAACTTTGAATTAGGGATAATATTTTCACTTACATTATTATAAAAATAATTATTATTGACAAATAAAGTTTTAGAAACTGAAATTTTAAAATAAAAATATTTTTTGAAAGATATTAACACACCGAATAAGAGTTCAAGTAGTAGTAAAAGAGTTAAGTCGTATCCAAAGTGTCCTTCATAGTCTCAACCTTTAATTGTTTTGACAAAGAGGGGCAGCTGTGAGCACGTGATTTTTGCCCTACGAGAACTACTCCCAGAAAATTCAAAATAAAATAAATTTTGTGTTATTTGCAATTGTTGTGAATTTTTGTATTGTTTGCATTCGTTCGTGCCTGTTTATTTGTTAAGTTAAGAATAAAATCACAAAAATATGTACTTTACATTTTAGGCATTTAAGGTCTAGTTGTGTGATCTTATATTTTAATTGGTACTTAATCATGTTTGATAATTATTATTAAGAGCTAATTAGTATTTTAATAAGTTAATTTAATTTATAATTCAACTTAGAATTTTAGTTTTTAAAAGAAAAAGAAAATAAAAGAAAGAAGAAAACAAGAAAAATTTCGGATTGGGCCAGCTATACAAGAAAACAGCCCAGGCCCAATGTCACCCCCCTAACCCAGCCCGTCTCCAGCCTCAAACAAACGACGTCGTTTCAGGCATTTCCATCGGGACCGTTGATCTCAAATGATCAAACGGTCCCAAAGCCTTGACCAAACCCGACCCCGACCCGTCACTCCAATACCCAGACTGCCCCAGTACTACTCCAAACGACATCGTTTGAGTTAAGTAAACTGATCTGGACCCTCGATATCTCTTGATCGAACGACCAAAATCAAACCACCACCCCCCACTATATAAATGAAACCCTCATACCCAGCCCCCCCAGTCCAAACCCCTGTTCATCATCGTCTCAGAGACGAAGCCCTTCCCCCAAACCCTAGCTGCCATGGCATTCCTTCGCCTGAAACCCGGCGGCAACGACGCCGCCGGCCACCAAAATAACACCCCTGAACCTCCTAGCCACTCCCAATCCAAATCCAGTACCCATTTGTTTTGAATCATCCTCAAACTTCTCGAATCTTCATTTGAAGATTCGAGCAAAGCCTGGACCTACCCCAATCCGCCTTAAACTCACACCAAGGCACCCCCTGACCACCCTCGTTACAGATCTATTGATTGCTTGCCTCGAATCACCTTCCAACTTCTTGAATCTTCAATTGAAGATTCGAGCAAGACCTAGATCTACCCCAACCAGTCCCAAACTCATACCAGACATGTCCCTGACCTCCCTCGTCACCAAACCATCGTGGGTTTGGTTCGAATCTGACCAGAACCGTTCGAACCCCAAATCAAACCCCCAAGAACCCTAGCAAGCCAGAGGGTGAAATCTATCCCAACTAAAGGAGGGTTTGGGGTCTAACCGACTTTACTCGAAGTGTTCTCAGTTGAGAACACCCGATTAAGGTCAGTTCGACCTCAAAAAGTTCGAGTTTGAGTTCGATTAAGGGTCCTCCAGGTCCCGAGTTCTTGAGGTATTTTCCATTTGATATTTGTCCCAGTTTGTGTTTGTTTATTCTGTTTATTTATCTAGTTTAGTTTTATTGGTTTTTCAATTTCTTTTATCGATTGTCCAGTTCTTCTCCCTCAGACCTTTTATTTGGTCGAATTTGTTTCTGTTCGTTGTTAATTATAGGCTGTGTAGTCAATTCGAATAAGTTCGTCGATTAGTTTAGCTTTATTATAAATCCATGTTCTTGTCATTGTTACTTGAATGGCCTGATTATCTATTTCTGAGTAACTGTTGTCAATTGTTGTAGGCAATCGTTTAATCAGTTATCATCGATTAAGTCAAGTTTTATCAGTAGTTTCGTAAAATGATTTAAGGTCGAATGTTGTGTGTGCTTGATCTGTGGACATTTAGCTTTGGGGCATTGTCAGTAGGCTGGCAATGAACCTACATTCATGTTACCTGCATTCATGTTCATTTTTGGTTCAGTTTCAATTTCAGTTATAATGATTCTGTTGAGTTCTGTGTTGTGATTCAAATTTAGTCCATGGGTTTCAATGGGAACTCGACCTTAATCATTCAGTTTGTTAGGAGAATTGGTTATAGCTGTTAATCGAAATTAGTTTTAGATAATTGCTAGTTTGAACAGATTTTAGAATTAAAAGTTTTAATACAGTTGAATAATTGTATTAGGGGCAGTAATATTAAAGGGTTTCAGGGGTGATTTGGCAATGAAACAGTTAGGATAATATTTTAATGTTAGTGTTTTGATTAGTGGGATATTAGTGTCTTTAAATTAATGTGGTAATGGAGAACAAAAGGGAATGAGGGGCTAAAAATAAGGAAAAGTTTTCCTTGGTGGGATTTTAAGTGGAAAATTTAGATTTTTAGTGGGAGAAAGGGGTCGGGCAGTAAGTTTGAAAGGAGGGCAGGTCTGGATAAGAGGGCAGATTGAGGACTGAAAAAAAAAGAAGGGAGGACTGAAAAAGAGGGAATTTTTGAGAGCTTGGGAGTTGAAAAGAATAGCCATTGTTTTCATTGCATCACTTAGAACTTGAAATAACTAGAACATTTCTTCTTTATACTTCTGCTCTATACTTGGGGAGGTTTATAGCTGCTGATTTTGTTGCTGCACTGCTGTTGCAACTGCTGTTTGTTACTACTGCTGCTGCTGATCCTTTTCTTCCTTCTTCTTGTCCTGTTTTTTTCCAATCCAGGTACACTTTTCGAATCGCCTTGATGTAGCTCTTTGAAAGTTGAAAAATGGAAGTATTCACAGATTTGTGTTCATTTGTAGGTTGCATGTTGTTTACAATTAGATGAATTGTTAGTTAATTATACCTAGTCGGTATTGGATAGGTGTTTTGTATTATGTTAACAGTGAAGACATACGGATTGTAATTAAGAGCTAACTAAACTGCTATGCTCATGTTGACATGCTATTAGTTTATAAATTTGAGCTGCTAGGTTGTCATTTCGCCTCACCTAAACATGATTTGAGTTAGAGTTTGTGGTTATAACTGCTGCGCCGGTATTTTAGGAGTGAGTTTACTTAAAGGAGTATTTTGTAATTGTCGGCATTAGATCGTATTCAGCCATTGTTTAGCGTATCTGTTTGTTGGTGATCTTGAGGTAGAACTCAATTATTATAAGGTTTTGTTGGCCTTCTTGATTAGTTGGAAGTTTGATTTCTCTTATGGCTCCACCTTGGTGACTGATTGAAATATGTTTGTGATTTATTGCTTATTGCTAATTGACGAAGGGTACAATCTATTGCTTCTATTTCTATACCATGTTCTTTCCAGAAGTCCAAGCAACAAAATCCATTAAAAAAGAAATATAACAACCCACTTCTTTATGCTTGAACACTAGTTGATTATTGTTACAAAAAAAAAATCATGTCTAATAAGCGACGAAAACAGAGGCGAACGAACTTGAGATTTTGAATGATGTCATATAATATTTGTTTGGTTGCACTGATTTTGATTCCGAATTATCCTGTTAATAAGCCGTTTCGATAATTGTTTAAGCCATAAGGCCATTGTGAAACAAGGAATGTATAGCCTTGCAACTCATTTGGGTCAGCTGCCAGCCCAATGCCATTTCAGTTGAACGCTTAGCTTCAATTTAACACAAGCCCAATAGTTATTAAGTTAGCTTGAACATTAGCCTAAAATAATTAGAATTCCTTTAAGCTCTCCTTAATTAATTAGGCTCTTGCGATTGGTTTAAGATGTGCCATATTAGCCAAGCCAACAATTATGGCCCTCACTTAATTAACTTTAATCCTTTAGAAATCGAGGTGTGCCATAAAGAAGAATTTTTTCATGGCCTCGCAAAGTTAAAAATGCATAGTGGCTTTTAAGGGCAATATTTTAATAAAGTTATTTTCGTAAATTTGGGTGCGCATTTATGTGTCCCAAATCCAAATCTCAACGGAATAGAAATGTGTCGCTAATCACGGCTACATTGATTGTGACGTGGTTCGAGATGCATTTCCACGATGTTGCAAATTCCTTTTAAATAATGAATGAGACGAGCCTCGACAAACAGGAATACACAAACTGTGGGGCCCTCAACGGACAGTTATTTTAAATGATTAGATTTCGAGACAGGCCGCATAGCAAACTTTACAGCTTTTTCTCAAAATAACAACGCGTTAGTATCTTTAGGCGCGTATTTAATAATGTTATCTTCCTAAACCCGGGTGCACATTTATGTGACCCAAATCCAAATCTCAACGAAGTTGGAACGTATCGAAAATTGCGGGTACATTTATGTGGCGCAATTCGAGATGCATTCTCACGACGTTGCAATTCTTCGAATAAATAATAACAAAAGTGGTAAATAGTTAAAATTTGGACATAGGTTCATAATTGTATAAAATCAGATAATTAAGCCGAATATGATAATTGAGCGATCGTGCTAGAACCACGGAACTCGGGAATGCCTAACACCTTCTCCCGGGTTAACAGAATTCCTTATCCGAATTTCTGGTGTGCGGACTGTTAAACAGAGTCATTCTTTTCCTCGATTCGGGATTAAAACCGGTGACTTGGGACACCATAAATCTCCCAAGTGGCGACTCTGAAATAAATAAATAAATCTCGTTTCGATTGTCCTTTAATCGGAAAAAACTCCCTTTACGTCCCTTAGCGGGGGTGTAGCAGAAAAAGGAGGTGTGACAGCTCTGGCGACTCTGCTGGGGAGACGAACCCAGAATCTCTGGTTCAGGGTTCAAGAGTTCGAGCTTAAAATAATTGTTATATTTGGCTTTGTTTATTATCTGGCTTTATTACATGTTTGGTCCTAATGTGCTAAAATGTTGCTTTTTACCGCTTTGATATTATTTTAACTGTATATATAAACTGCTACAAAATCCCTCTCTTCTCTCTCTTGAGGAGTGCACGCTGGTCGTGACTTCTTTCTGTTAGTGTCCTATCCCAAAATAGAACGAGGATTTGGAGGAGTTGCAAAACCGGATGATCTTTTGGTTACCGGTATGCAGTTCCCATCCTCGGCTCGAGTTGTCCACAAGAGTAAGCCAGGTCTAGAATAAACACCCAGGATAAACCTAGTATAACAAAACCTCATGCCGGATCCCTAGTAGGAGCGCTTATTTGCATCATGTGCACTTGACTTAGGGGACTCAACACAGGGGTTGGGTCCGTCTAGGACAAGCGACCTGAAATAAAAAAGACCATCCTGCTGCATCCTGTTTGTTTTATGCATTTATTTGCTGCAGACTTGCATGATGACCGGCTTCTGAAAATACTAGAAAAAAAAAGAGAAAAAAAATAGCAGTATAGAGAGATAATTCTGAGTTACCGGCGAACTCTGCCAAAATTTTGTGAAAATGAATAAAAAAATGTTTTTTAGTGTAATTTGTTTAAACAAGTCTTGTTGTCAGAATTAGTTTGTTGTCGTGGCCCGAACTACGCCGGTTTGATTCTCACAGGATGTGAGATACGTAGGCAGCCCTCATCGGGTCCAACCTCCCCTTTTGCAAAATAGCCAAAAAAAATGTCAAAAGTTTTAATCTTTCGTCATATATAAGTCGGGTCATTCCATTCTTGCAAAAATAGCCGAATGTCCCTAAAAAGACGCCGGAAGGCTGTTTTTGCGAAAATAGCCACTTTTGGTCATTTTCAAGGTTTTGTCCGGTTGGTAAAAACAGCCTTTAAATCTTCTTCGAAGTGCTGAAAGGCCGTATTGACAAGACCAGAGTTTTATTTAAATGTGTGTCAATTTTAGTTTATTATTATTTTTTCTTTGAGTCCAATGAGTGTTAATCACCCCAGACAAACATACAGAATGAGCCCGGGTCCAAGTTTGTCGGTAACAGTTAGGAGCAAGATACCTTTGGAGTTACGCTTGTGGTGGGAGGATTTGGAAAAGTCAGAGCGAGATAAGATCAAACTACATCTGGGAGCTCTCGCCAGTTTGTTGAACGTCAGACCCAGATGTGACATCATAAAGGCTTTGGTTACATTATGGGACCCGGCCCACAACGTATTCCACTTCTCGAATTTTGAACTCACCCCAACCTTAGAAGAGGTAGCAGGTTATATGGACATTACTGAGGGGCTAAGGCACAAATATCTGATTGCTCCAAGAGCCGTCAATTCGCACAAGTTCATGGATCTGCTGAAGATAAGCAAGGGAGTCCCGTACTCTGAGTTGGATAAAGGTTTTTCTACTCTGCAGTTCATATACTAGAGGTATAGGCATATAGGAGGTTTTGACGATCTGGAAAACGGGGTTTGCAGCAGAGGGAATCGAGCAAAATGGGATGAACATAGGCGGTTTGCCTTCATGATAGCGTTCTTGGACATTGTGGTGTTTCCTCAGAAAGACAAAAATATTGATTTGAAGGTGGCTGGAGTCGTCAAGGTCCTGATGACCAACAATAAAAGCACGCTTGCCCCTATGATAGTGTCCGAGATATACCGAGCTCTCACAGCCTGTAAAGTCGGGGCAGATTTTTTCGAAGGATGCAATTTGTTATTGCAAATGTGGATGATCGAGCACTTGTGTCATCATCCTCAGTATATAAGCTATAGATCTACCAACGAAGGTTGCATTGAAGAATATAACACGAGGGTTTCAGGGCTCAAATTTCCAGAAGGGTTTGAAGACTAGATATCTTGCCTTCGCGCCATCACTGCAGCACAAATAGGGTGGACATTGGGTTGGCTTCCTGTTGAAGAAATTGTGTACATGCCCGCCACGGGTCCTTACTTCCTCTTAATGGGACTCCGAGGCATTCAGCCTTATGCGCCTTACCGGGTGATGAGACAGTTAGGGAGGTGTCAGGTGGTACATCCAGATGAATATCTTAGTGTTCATGCAATCGAGGTTAGCACCAACGGCCAATTTCATGAGGAAACCGTTCGTTTTATATGGAATGAATGCCAGTATTTAACGGTAAACACTCGAGTGCGCGACTTATCCAGAGGTGAAGTCTCACCGGTTTTTATCGCTTGGTACAGGAAGAGAGATGTTGTAAGAGATAAGCCAGAATGGCCAACCAAAAAACCTCACATTGAAGAGTTCGTTGAGGCGTCACAAGAACCGTGGGACTGGTTGGCCAAAGGGCGCGAATACCGGGCCGAAATAGGCAAGCTGAAACAACAGATTAAGGATCTGAAATTTGAGAAAAAAGTGCAAGTTGTTGCCGATGAAGGAGAGAAGAACAAATTAGCTCGGGAAGGCGAGGTCCTCAAAGCTCAAATACGGGAAATGAAAATAGCTGTAAGAAACCTGAAGAGAATCCGGGCTGATGAAAAGCTCATAAACGGTCTGAAGAGGAAAGTCCTCGAGTATCAAGAAGACCTGGAAAAATCTAGAGTTGGTTTAGCGAGAATTCAGGTGAAATGGATAAAGAAGGCAGAAGAGCGAGCACGGTCTATGCAACAAATGAAGAGGGACTACGAAAGGAGCATCGCTCTATTGAGAGAAACAATATCCACTCTCGAAGAGCGGATCTTCAGACAAGCCCGAGATGCCAGAGCAGATAGGAAGCACTGCTATGATCTAATGGCCCGAATGGAGAAACAGATGAATGAGTTTCAGGATCAACTCCTTTACAACGCTCAAATGCTGGGGATGCGGAATCAACAAATAGAGCGATTGCTTATGGAAAGCGACAGAATCAAGGGAAGAATCGACGATATCGGGCACTACATCACCATAAAGTGCCTAGCTTGTGAGGATATGTCCCGCACCACTTTCCTTGCTTCAATAATGATTTATGTCCACCAGATCATGGAAGATTTGAAAGATCTACAAAGGGGCCTTGCACCAAAATCTGCGGTGAAGCCGAAAGACGCCCCGCGGGCGCCAAAATTCAAAACTCTGAAACATTCATAGTTTGAGTCTGTATTTTCCTTGTCTTCAGAGTCTGTTGTCCGTCGGAGTTTGTATTTCCCTCTTTGGCATAAAAGTCTATAGTTTGTATCAAGTTTGTCAATTTCCTTTCAAAAATATTTTGTCTTGTAATATAACATTTTGCTAGTAAAGGTTGAAAAATCCAAAAATGGTGTCTTTATTTTCCGCACTTGTGGCAGAACTACGCCCGGTATGATTCATGCGGGGACATGATACGTAGGCAATCCACATAAGATTCGACCACCACTAAAAAAGGAAAGTTTGGAGGCACTTAAAAGAAGTCGGAATGACGCATGCAGTCAGAACAAAGACATGATAGAAATGGTTAAACTGCTTAGGAACATTGCATCCCCAACGTGAAATTGCAATATGTGTTAAACTCTAACGCTAACAAGTTTGTTGTTGATCCAGATATTTTGAAACAGTTAGCTCGTTAGAACGTTCTGGCAGATTACCATTACCACACAAGATCTAAAGGGCCCATTCCAGAAAGTATGTCTGGTTCGGACAAAAGTGTTGAGAAGGAGGAAGTAGACAGGTTGAGACAAGAGATAACTGGGATGCACTTAGCCTGGGCTAAGGGACAAACATCACCAATACTTTCCCCTACTCCTACCCTCTCACCAGCTCGGACTCCGGAACACCCTTCCACTGGTCCATCAACGAGCTTCCCCATTGCCCAATACTATCAGGGGGAAACTTCCTATAATCCCCAAGCTCCACCACCTAAAAAAAACCCTCATCCACCAACTGTTCCTATTTTTGTGGCACCTCCACCCGCCACATTGCAAAAATCGTCCGATGAATCAGTGTTTCAGGTTCACGACAACCAATACTATCCTCCCGAACTCACCTTCAAAGCACCCGAGCCATACACTTACACCCCTCACCTTCATCTCCCGACGGAAACTGAGAGGCCGGCTAAGAATCCGGAGCAGGACGAACTGCTTCGTAAAGTGAAAAGCCTGGAGCAATCCTTTAGGAATATGCATGGATTGGGCGGCCAAGTTAGTGTGGCCTACAAATATTTGTGTCCCTTCCCCGATGTTCAATTGCCGGCAGGTTTTAAGATGCCAAAGTTTGATCTATATGAGGGACATGGTGATCCCATGGCATATCTACGAGGTTTTTGTAGTAAGATGAGAGGGGCAGGTGGAAAGGATGAGCTGCTGATAGCCTATTTTGGTCAAAGTTTAAGCGGGTCCGCACTGGAATGGTACACGAGGCAGGATCCTAGCAAGTTGTATACTTGGGATGATCTAGCACAAGCATTTGCAGGTCACTTCCAGTATAACCTTGAGATCATCCCTGACCGTCTCACTCTATTGAAACTTGAGAAAAAGCCTGGAGAGAGCTACAGGGAATTCGGATTCCGTTGGAGAGAAAAAGTAGCAAGAGTCGATCCACCAATGAGGGAAGGAGAAATGGTGGACTACTTCTTACAAACTTTGGAGCCAACTTACTTTGGTCACTTGGTGACGTCAGTCGGTAAATCTTTCAACGAAGTAGAAAAAATGGGCGGTATGGTTGAAGAGGGACTCAGGTCCAACAAGATAATGAGTTATTCGGCAATCAAGGCCACAACTCAGGCTATCCAAAGCGGCACCGGAGGTGCGCTCGGGAAAAAAAAGAGAGAGGAGGTCGCAACAGTCGCAACAGTCGAAACAGGTACTTGGTCCAGATCCAGAGGTCCTTCCCCTCGCTACCAACCCAGACCCCATCACCCAAATTACCCACACACTCCATACAACCCTCCACAACCCTATTATCAACCACAAGAACCACATTTCTCCGTCCATCATGCCCAAACTTATACCCAGCCTCCGGCTTGCCCACAATGGCGTGCGCCGTTTCCCCAGAATACATAGCCACCTCCACAAAACACATACCCACCTCCGCAAAGCACATATCCACCACTAAGGGCCTACAGGAATCCTTCGGGGCCAGGCTTCCGTGGGAATCAGACTTTCAGGAACGAAAGGGTACAGAGGTCGAGAACATTCACTCCGTTGGGGGAAACCTATACTACTCTGTTCCACAAATTGAGGCAGTTAGGTCTATTGAGTCCTATTGAGCCCAAATTGCCAAATCCCCTGCCCAAAAATCTGGACCACTTGGTAAGCTGTGAATATTGTTCGGGGGCTCCCGGGCATGATACTGAGAAGTGTTAAAAGTTGAAAACTGTCGTACAAGATCTTATTGATACAAATAGGATCGAGGTTTAGGCACCAGAGGCACCCAACATCAATGAGAACCTGTTGCTGGTGCACCATGAGGCCCACATAATCGAACTAGTACACGAAGGAGGGGAGCCCAAGAAACCCTCACAGATGGTAATGATGATTCGTGCTAGTCCAAACGAAAAGCCGACCAGTGGAAAGGCAGTGGTACAGTTGGGAAGGGTATATGACAAGCCAGTTGTGGTAATAGAGAAAGGTGCATCTGTTGTTGCAAAGAAGCCAGAGCCGGTCAAGGTAGTGCTGCAGGGAGTACCAAGCACACCAGTGTTAGTTGTGAAGGCGGACCGTGTAGAACTAGTTGTTATCAGGCCAGTAATGCAGTTGCCAGTAACAAGTGAGAAAGTTGTACCATGGAGCTACAGTCAAGTGACGGTGATGCATAAGGGGAAGGAGGTTGTGGAACAAGTATGCGAGGCCCAGGGGTTAACTCGTTCGGGAAGGTGTTTTGCTCCCGCAGAATTGAGAAGGGCCAATCCAATAACAATAAAGAAGCCAGTGACGGAGGAAGAAGCAGAGGAGTTTTTGAAGAAGATGAAGGCACAAGACTACTCCATTGTGGAGCAGTTGAGGAATACCCCGGCACAGATCTCATTATTATCCTTGTTGATCCATTCAGATGAGCATCGCTAGGTATTGATGAAAATCCTGAACGAAGCCCACGTTCCGGATAAGATCTCTGTGAACCATCTGGAGAAAAAAGCAAACAAAATTTTTGAGGTCAACAAGGTCACTTTTTCAGACGATGTGTTGCCCGTGGAAGGTACAAAACATAATAGGGCCCTCTATTTGACTGTGAAGTGTGAAGACTCGGTAGTCACCCGAGTACTGATTGATAATGGCTCCAGTGCCAATATCTGTCCTTTGGCCACATTGAACAAACTAAAGGTCGATGGTAACCGGATTCACAAGAACAACATCTGTGTTCGAGGGTTTGATGGTGGTGGTACAGACACGGTGGGTGACATCATACTTGAGTTAACAATTGGTCTAGTCGAGTTCACCATGGAGTTTCAAGTGTTAGACGTGGCGGTGTCATATAATCTTCTGTTGGGACGACCCTATATCCACGCCGCCAAAGCAGTGCCTTCTACACTTCATCAGGTGGTCAAATTTTAATGGGATCGACAAGAGATTGTGGTACACGGGGATGATGGTACAGGCGCTGTTAGTGATGCCATTGTGCCCTTCATAGAAACCGACGATGACAAGGGCCCATGGGTTTACCAGGTTTTTGACGCAGTCTCAGTAGACAAAATTCCTGAGGGCGGGGGCCTTCCATTTCCCAGAATAGCAGCTGCAACCTTCATGATAGCCTCGGAAATATTAAACAGCGGGTTTGTACCAGGAAAAGGTTTGGGGGTTGATCTACAGGGTATTGTCCAGCCAGTTTCCTTGCCCAAGAACCTGGATACTTTTGGGTTAGGATTCAAGCCTACCGCAGCGGATGTAAAGCGGGCTCGCAAGTTGAAGAAAAGAGTCTGGGTCCTTCCTAAGCCAATCCCGCGCCTATCGAGATCATTTGTCAGAGCAGGCTTCAGAAAATTGCTGTCCCGAAAGTTCTCGGACCACTGATTGGGCCAGATGGAGATTTGAATGAAGGCTTTGAAAGGCTGTTCGCTGATGTCAACATGATAGAAGCTGGAGAAGGTTCCAGTAAGGCAGACATACAGTTTGTGGGGCCTAGGGCCAATATCAACAATTGGATGGCTACTCCCCTTCCTACTCGGAGGGACTCTTGGTAGTGGGCTCTGATTTTTCTTTCTTGTCTTTGGATTATTCCAGGGTTGTAATCCAGATTTATTTTTATTGTGTTCATCAAAGTGTGAAAACTTGTTATCCCATAATTCAATAAAATAAAAAGTTTCTTCTTCATTCCTCATTTTATTTTAATTTTGTTTTTCTTCTTTTCTTTTTCTGTACAGTTCTCTTCATACTGGTCTTAATGACATGGCGTGCATAAGGAATTCTCAGCCCAGTCTTAAAAATCAATCTGATTCTGAAATGATAGTTCAAGAAGTAGATTGCGATTACGAATCAGAGTATGATAATGAGGATGAAGCATTCGAAGAAATTAGTAAGGAGTTAATTTAATTCGAAGAGAAACCCAAACCCAATCTGAATGACACAGAAGCCGTCAATTTAGGGGACACAGACAATATCCGAGAGACTAAAATAAATGTCCACCTCGAGCCAAAAATCCGGGAAGAGTTAATCAAAACACTCATTGAGTACAAATATATTTTTGCGTGGTCATATGACGACATGCCAGAGTTAAGCACTGATTTAGTGGTCCACGAATTGCCCACTGATCCAGCGTTCCCTCCCGTCAAGCAAAAGTTGTGGAAATTCAAAACTGATATGAGTGTGAAGATTAAAGAAGAGGTTACCAAACAGTTGGATGCAAAGGTTATCCGGGTCACCTGATATCCTGTTTGGTTGGCTAATGTCGTGCCTGTACCGAAGAAGGATGGCAAGATCAGAGTATGCATCGATTACCGCAATCTCAACAAAGCAAGTCCGAAGGATAACTTCCCACTGCCCAATATCCATATTTTGATCGATAATTGCGCCAAACGTGAGATCGGATCTTTTGTGGATTGCTATGTCGGGTATCATCAGGTTCTAATGGATGAAGAAGATGCAGAAAAGACGGCATTCATCACACCCTTGGGGAACTTATTGCTACCGGGTAATGCCATTTGGTTTAAAGAATGCTGGGGCAACCTATATGAGGGCAATAACTACTGTGTTTCATGATATGATACACAAGGAGATTGAGGTATATGTAGATGATGTGATCATAAAATCAAAGCATCAGTTCGACCACGTCAGGGATTTGAGGAAATTCTTCTAGAGGCTTCGCAGGTACAACCTCAAGCTCAACCCCGCCAAGTGTGCATTCGGTGTTCCATCCGGAAAACTATTGGGATTCATAGTCAGTCGGCGAGGCATCGAGCTGGACCCATCAAAGATCAAAGCCATACAAAATTTGCCCCCTCCGAGGAACAAGACTGAAGTGATGAGTCTATTAGGAAGGTTGAACTACATCAGCAGGTTTATTACTCAGCTTGTGAGCCTATTTTCAAGTTGTTGAGGAAGGACGCTGCGATCAAGTGGACTGATGAGTGTTAAGAAGCGTTTGACAAGATAAAATGTTACTTGACAAACCCACCTATGTTGGTTCCGCCAGAACCAGGGAGGCCTTTGATTCTTTACTTGACAGTCCTGGAAAATTCATTTGGATGTGTACTGGGGCAGCATGATGTCACCGGCAGGAAGGAGCATGCCATCTATTATCTTAGCAAGAAGTTCACAGCTTATGAGGTTAAGTACACTCACCTGGAAAGGACATGTTGCGCCTTAACTTGGGTGGCACAGAAGTTGAAACATTATTTGTCATCCTACACTACTTACCTCATTTCACGATTGGATCCATTGAAGTATATCTTTCAAAAGCCTATGCCGATAGGCAGACTAGCAAAATGGCAGATTTTGCTCACAGAGTTTGACATAATCTATGTGACTCGGACTGCGATTAAAGCTCAGGCATTGGCCGATTATTTGGCCGAGAACCCGGTCGATGAAGAGTATGAGCCACTGAGGACTTATTTTCCCGATGAAGAGGTGATGCACATTGATGAACTAGAACAGGCCGAAAAACCAGGTTGGAAGCTCTTCGTTGATGGAGCCGCGAATGCGAAAGGAGTTGGAATAGGAGCGGTACTTATTTCTGAAACAGGACACCATTATCCTATTACGGCTCAGCTATTTTTCTATTGTACCAATAACATGGCTGAATATGAAGCATGCATTTTGGGTTTAAGGTTAGCTGCAGACATGGATGTACATGACGTCTTGGTCTTGGGAGACTTAGACCTCCTGGTGCATCAAATCCAGGGTGAATGGGAAATATGGGATTTGAAGCTTATACCATATCGACAATGTTTGCACGATCTGAGCAAGCAATTTCGATCAGTGGAGTTCAGACACATCCCAAGGGTTCACAATGAGGTTGCCGATGCTTTGGCCACTTTAGCATCGATGTTGCACCACCCAGACAAAATTCATGTTGACCCGTTGCATATCCAGGTTCGTGATCAGCATGCTTATTGCAACATGATAGAGGAAGAAATGGATGGCGAGCCATGGTTCTATGATGTCAAGGAATACCTCAGGATGGGGATATACCCGGAGCAGGCCACCGGAGATCAAAAGAGAACCATTCGGTGATTGGCCAATGGATGTTTCCTTAGTGGAGGAGTGTTGTACAAAATAGCCCCAGATTTGGGATTGCTGAGATGTATAGATGCTAGTCAAGCCACGACAGTTATGACAAAGGTACATGCTGGAGTTTGTGGGCCATATATGAGCGGATATGTATTGGCAAAGAAAATTCTTCGAGCAGGGTACTATTGGCTCACTATGGGGCGCAATTGTATCAGTTTCGTACGGAAATGCCATCAATGTTAGATACACGGAGATCTGATTCATTCTCCACCAACAAAATTACATACAATGTCAGCACCATGGCCATTTGTTGCCTGGGGCATGGATGTCATTGGACCTATTGAGTCGGCAACTACCAACGGTCAAAGGTTCATTCTGGTGACCATCGATTATTTCACTAAGTGGGTTGAAGCTAAGACTTTCAAGTCGGTAACTAAGAAGGCAGTGGTAGATTTTGTTCACTCCCATATCATCTGTAGATTCGGAATCCCAAAGGTAATCATCACGGATAATGGTGCTAATCTTAACAACAATTTGATGAAAGAGGTATGTCAGCAGTTTAAGATTACACACCGTAATTCCACACCATATCGTCCCAAGGCGAATGGAGCAGTTGAGGCAGCCAACAAAAACATAAAGAAGATACTGAGGAAGATGGTAGAAGGATCCAGACAATGGCATGAAAAATTACCATTTGCATTATTGGGTTATCGCACTACTATCTGTACTTCAGTAGGTGCAACTCCTTATTTGTTGGTATACGGAACTAAAGCAGTAATACCGGCGGAAGTTGAAATTCCATCCCTTCGGATTATCGCTGAGGCTGGGATTGATGACGATGAATGGGTCAAAGCCCGATTGGAGCAGTTGAGCTTGATTGATGAAAAATGATTGGCAGCAGTATGCCATGGCCAACTGTATCAAAGGAGAATGGCCAGAGCCTACAACAAGAAGGTGCGCCCTAGAAAATTTGAAGTAGGACAACAGGTGCTGAAACGAATTTTGCCACATCAGGCCGAAGCAAAAGGCAAGTTCGCCCCGAACTGGCAAGGGCCATTCATTGTAACCAGAGTGTTGTCCAATGGCGCTTTATGTTTAACAGATATCGAAAGGAGATGCGTCGACATGGCTATCAATTCTGACGCAGTTAAGAGATATTATATATGATTTCTTTTAATTGTAATTGTTGTTTGTTTGTTTATACTTGGCATTTATCGGAGAATGAAATGACAAAGGAAATTCTTTCTTCTATCCAAACACTTTAACCTTTTCTCCCCCTTTTGAGCCTTATTTATTCTTTCATACCCCTCTTTTGGAATCAGTAATGAAAATAAAAGAAAAAAGAGAGGAGAAAAAATAATGATAATAAAGAAAAAAGAAAAGCAACAAGAAAAACAAAGGAATTGGGAACTACGTTTGACCTGATTCCTCAAAAAAGGATACGTAGGCACCTCACGGCTCGGTCATAGTGTAACAAAAAACAAAAATCCCCAAGCAAGAAAAAACTGGGGCAGAAGTTTGTGTTTATAATTTTGGGAAAGAAAGTTGATTCCAAGAGTTGTAATGTTTTACCCATCAAAATTATTTTGAACCTCTTGTTACCCCTTTTCTTTTAACCATACACAAAAACCCATATTGATGTCCAAAAAAGACCTCCCGATCAGTATCCGAGAAGTGCCAAGTCAATGCAAATGGAAGTCGGGAATAACACTCTGTTCCCCAGTAGAGAAGAGGATCATAAGTTGGAAATGAATTGGTAGCCAAAAGAATCCCCAGCAGAGAGAGTCATATCGGTAACACTCCGATCCCCAGTTGAAAAAAAAATAAGAGAGTCTTATCGGTGAAAAACTCCACAGGCACCATAAGGCGACGTAAGTTGAGAAATAAAACGAGAAGAGTCTTATCGGTGAAAACCTTCATAGGCACCATAAGGCGACGGGAGTTGATAGAAATGAGAGAGTCTTATTAGTGAAAACCCCTCGAAGGGCACTATGAGGCGACAAGACAAGATAGGCGGGAATGATCCGCAGTTGGCAAAGAGTTGAATGCCTGTTTATCCCCAGCAAGATGAGGCCGTCCGAAAGATTGATTGATACGAATAGACTGGATTGATTAATCCGGAATTCACGACATGATCGTTGGGATCGGTTATATCATTCAGATAAGTTCTTTTCTTTCTTTTTCCCCAGCATTTGTTCAGAAAGACTTCTTCTTTTTCTATTTTTTAAAATCATCACTTTTTCATTTCTTGGTTTAAAGACTTTACCTCCCCAGCAGTTTGTTTTTGAAAAGGATTTTCAGAGCTTACTACCAGTTGCCAAAATGGTGCAAAACAAAATGCGAATAGGACAGGCCAAAGATAAGGCGACAAAGCGAAAAGAAGTTGGTCGCAAGACCAAATGATGAATGGGTCTAGATCCCAAGAGGACCAAATTTCCAGGGAAAGTTGGAGAAAAACGGAAAAGCAACAGTTAAAAGGTTATGAGGATCCCCAGCAGATTTGTGAGATACAGGAACAACTTCGACAGTTTCTCGACCAAGTTCCGCAATGGTCGGACAACACAAAGCGGGGAAGGAAGAGAAAAGAAAAACCATCCCCAGCAGGAATATCATCCCCAGCAAATAATATCATTCCCAGCAAGTTTTGTAGCAAAGCAGGGAAAGGAAAAGGGAAAAAACCATCCCCAGCAGAAGTGGCACGACCACTCACCACGTTTTAAACTAACAATTCTTTCTTTGATTTGAAGCAAGGAAAGGAAATATTATTGACAGTAGAAAGACATGGCCAAAAAGAAGATTATCAAACTGGGGCAGAATATTTTCTTGAAATCAGATAGCCATTTGGGAAAGAGAGAAGATAACACAAGTTTTGAAGGAAGTAAAATCCCCAGCAGTATACGAGAAGGGAGATACAAGTTTTAAAGAAAAGCAATCTTGGAAGAAGCAAGATAACCCAAAATTTTAAAAGTAGTGGCCTTTGAATCAGTATCATCCCCAACATTGTTAAAAGGAGGAGAGTAACTGGTCTTAAAGGAGGAAGATAATTCCCCAGCAGTGTTATTCCCGGCAGGTTTTAGGGAAGTGAAAGCACCAGCTTTAAAGGAAGTAGTCTTTGAAAAAGGAAAATAACATATTTGTGAATAAAATATCGGTGTTATCCCCAGCAGTTTTCAGAGGAATAAAACACCAGTTTTCAGGGAAGCAGTTGAAAGAAGATGATTCAAGTTAAAGGAGTCAGGAGCCCGCCTAGAGAATGGAGGCTGAATTATTTTCAAAGTTGTTGTTGAAGTCAGGAGCCCGCCTGGAGAATGGAGGTGTTAAAATTTTTAAGAAGTTGTTGAAGTCAGGAGCCCGCCTGGAGAATGGAGGTGTTATGTTTTAAGAAATAGTTGAAGTCAGGAGCCCGCCTGGAGAATGGAGGTGTTATGTTTTAAGAAATAGTTTAAGTCAGGAGCCCGCTTGGAGAATGGAGGTTGTTATATATTGAAGTTGTTGAAGTCAGGAGCCCGCCTGGAGAATGGAGGTGTTATATTTTGAAAAAGTTGTTGAAGTCAGGAGCCCGCCTGGAGAATGGAGGTGTTACATTTTAAGAAATTGTTGAAGTCAGGAGCCCGCCTGGAGAATGGAGGTGTATTATTTTTTTTAAGAAGTTGTTGAAGTCAGGAGCCCGCCTGGAGAATGGAGGTGTTACATTTAAGAAGTTATTGAAGTCAGGAGCCCGCCTGGAGAATGGAGGTGTTATATTTTAAGAAGTAATTGTTGTTGAAGTCAGTAAAGCATCGGGAAACAACAAAATCCCCAGCAGAGGAAGGCAGTTCAAGATTCAAAGGAAAATAATGCAAAGCTCACAAGAAGGAAATAAACAGTTTGAGATCGGCGGCAACACCAGTTCGAGAATACAAGTCAAGTAAGAAATAAAAGCAACATCAGAGGAAACACAAGGCAACAAGGCAACACCAGTCAAATAAACAGTTTGAGAATAAATTTTGTAATGCATAGATCATAGCTTAGTATAACTTCTTTATCTTTCAGCAATGGTGTAATAAGGAGGTCGAAAAGCAGTAGCAACAGCATGCAGCAGCAGTAAAAGCAAAAGGCAGTCCCATGGTAGTCCCAGCTACCAAAATTTCCCGAACTACATTAACCTGATTCCCTTCTAGCCAGGGATATGTAGGAAACCTTTGAAGCAAAGGTTCGGTTAAATCTTGTAAAAAAAAATGCTTCACACGGAGTATTCCAACGGGCAAAAATCGCTCATATCCGCTCACTTTATCTTTGCACGAAAATTCTTTGTGTTTTCGGACAAAGAGGGGCAGCTGTGAGCACATGATTTTTGCCCTACGAGAACTACTCCCAGAAAATTCAAAATAAAATAAATTTTGTGTTATTTGCAATTGTTGTGAATTTTGTATTTTTTGCATTCGTTCGTGCCTGTTTATTTGTTAAGTTAAGAATAAAATCACAAAAATATGTACTTTGCATTTTAGACATTTAAGGTCTAGTTGTGTGATCTTATATTTTAATTGGTACTTAATCATGTTTGATAATTAATATTAAGAGCTAATTAGTATTTTAATAAATTAATTTAATTTATAATTCAACTTAGAATTTTAGTTTTTAAAAGAAAAAGAAAATAAATGAAAGAAGAAAACAAGAAAAATTTCGGATTGGGCCAGCTTTACAAGAAAACAGCCCAGACCCAATGTCACCCCCCTTAATCCAGCCCGTCTCCAGCCTCAACCAAACGACGCCGTTTCAGGCATTTCCATCGGGACCGTTGATCTCAACTGATCAAACAGTCCCAAATCCTTGACCAAACCCGACCCCGACCCGTTATTCCAATACCCAGACCGCCCCAGTACTACTCCAAACGACACCGTTTGAGTTAAGTGAACTGATCTGGACCCTAGATCTCTCTTGATCGAACGGCCAAAATCAAACCACCCCCTCCCACTATATAAATGAAACCCTCATACCCAGCCCCCCAGTCCAAACCCCTGTTCATCATCGTCTCAGAGACGAAGCCATTCCCCCAAACCCTAGCCGCCATGGAATTCCTTCGCCTGAAACCCGGCGGCAACGACGCCGCCGACCACCAAAATAACACACCTGAACCTCCTAACCACCCCCAATCCAAATTCAGTACCCGTTTGTTTCGAATCATCCTCAAACTTCTCGAATCTTCATTTGAAGATTCGAGCAAAGCCTGGACCTACCCCAATCCGCCTTAAACTCACACCAAGGCACCCCCTGACCACCCTCGTTATGGATCTGTTGATTGCTTGCCTCGAATCAACCTCCAACTTCTCGAATCTTCAATCGAAGATTCGAGCAGGACCTAGATCTACCCCAACCAGTCCCAAACTCATACCAGGCATGTCCCTGACCTCCCTCGTCACCAAACCACCGTAGGTTTGGTTCGAATCTGACCAAAACCGTTCGAACCCCAAATCAAACCCCCAAGAACCCTAGCAAGCCAGATGGTGAAATCTGTCCCAACTAAAGGAGGGTTTGGGGTCTAACCGACTTTAGTCAAAGTGTTCTCAGTCGAGAACACTCGATTAAGGTCAGTTCGACCTCAAAAAGTTCGAGTTTGAGTTCGATTAAGGGTCCTCCAAGTCCCGAGTTCTTGAGGTATTTTCCATTTCATATTTGTCCCAGTTTGTGTTTGTTTATTCTGTTTATTTATTTAGTTTAGTTTTATTGGTTTTTCAATTTCTTTTGTCGATTGTCCAGTTCTTCTCCCTCAGACCTTTTATTTGGTCGAATTTGTTTCTGTTCGTTGTTAATTATAGGCTGTGTTGTCGATTCGAATAAGTTCGTCGATTAGTTTAGCTTTATTATAAATCCCCGTTCTTGTCATTGTTACTTGAATGGCCTGATTATCTATTTCTGAGTAATTGCTGTCAATTGCTGTAGGCAATCGTTTAATCAGTTATCATCGATTAAGTCAAGTTTTATCAGTAGTTTCGTAAAATGATTTAAGGTCGAATGTTGTATGTGCTTGATCTATGGACATTTAGCTTTAGAGCATTGTCAATAGGCTAACAATGAACCTGCATTCATGTTACCTGCATTCATGTTCATTTTTGGTTCAGTTTCAATTTCAGTTATAATGATTCTGTTGAGTTCTGTGTTGTGATTCAAATTTAGTCCATGGGTTTCAATGGGAACTCGGCCTTAATCATTCAGTTTGTTAGGAGAATTGGTTATAGCTGTTAATCGAAATTAGTTTTAGATAATTGCTAGTTTGAACAGATTTTAGAATTAAAAATTTTAATACAGTTGAATAATTATCTTAGGGGCAGTAATATTAAGGGGTTTCAGGGGTGATTTGGGAATGAAACTGTTAGGATAATATTTTAATGTTAGTGTTTTGATTAGTGGGATATTAGTGTCTTTAAATTAATGGGGTAATGGGGAACAAAAGGGAATGGGGACTGAAAATAAGGAAAAGTTTTCCTTAGTGGGATTTTAAGTAGAAAAATTCAAATTTTTAGTGGGAGAAGGGGGTCGAGCAGTAAGTTTGAAAGGAGGGCAGGTCTGTATAAGAGGGCAAATTGAGGACTGAAAGAAATGAAGGGAGGACTGAAAAAGAGGGAATTTTTGAGAGCTTGGGAGTTGAAAAGAATAGCCATTGTTTTCATTGCATCACTTAGAACTTGAAATAACTAGAACATTTCTTCTTTATACTTCTGATCTATACTTGGGGAGGTTTATAGCTGCTGATTTTGTTGTTGCACTGCTGTTGTAACTGCTGTTTGTTACTACTGCTGCTGCTGATCCTTTTCTTCCTTCTTCTTGTCCTGTTTTTTTCCAATCCAGGTACACTTTTCGAATCGCCTTGATGTAGCTCTTTGAAAGTTGAAAAATGGAAGTATTCACAGATTTGTGTTCATTTGTAGGTTGCATGTTGTTTACAATTAGATGAATTGTTAGTTAATTATACCTAGTCGGTATTGGATAGGTGTTTTGTATTATGTTAACAGTGAAGACATACGGATTGTAATTAAGAGCTAACTAAACTGCTATGCTCATGTTGACATGCTATTAGTTTACAAATTTGAGTTGTTAGGTTGTCAGTTCGCCTCACCTAAACATGATTTGAGTTAGAGTTTGTGGTTATAACTGCTGCACCGGTATTTTAGGAGTGAGTTTACTTAAAGGATGATTTTGTAATTGTTGGCACTATAACGTATTCAGCCATTGTTTAGCGTATCTGTTTTTTAGTGATCTTAAGGTAGAACTCAATTGTTATAAGGTTTTGTTGGCCTTCTTCATTAGTTGGAAGTTTGATTCCTATTATGGCTCCACCTTGGTGACTGATTGAAATATGTTTGTGATTTATTGCTTACTGCTAATTGACAAAGGGTACAATCTATTGCTTTTATTTCTATACCATGTTCTTTCCAGAAGTCCAGGCAACAAAATCCATTAAAAAGGAAATATAACAACCCACTTCTTTATGCTTGAACACTAGTTGATTATTGTTACAAAAAAAAAACTCATGTCTAATAAGCGACGAAAACAGAGGCGAACGAACTTGAGATTTTGAATGATGTCATATAATATTTGTTTGGTTGCACTGATTTTGATTCCGAATTATCCTGTTAATAAGCCGTTTCGATAATTGTTTAAGCCATAAGGCCATTGTGAAACAAGGAATGTATAGCCTTGCAACTCATTTGGGTCAGCTACCGGCCCAATGCCATTTCAGCTGAACGCTTAGCTTCAATTTAACACAAGCCCAATAGTTATTAAGTTAGCTTGAACATTAGCCTAAAATAATTAGAATTCCTTTAAGCTCTCCTTAATTAATTAGGCTCTTGCGATTGGTCTAAGATGTGCCATATTAGCCAAGCCAACAATTATGGCCCTCACTTAATTAACTTTAATCCTTTAGAAATCGAGGTGTGTCATAAAGAAGAATTTTTTCATGACCTCGCAAAGTTAAAAATGCGTAGTGGCTTTTAAGGGCAATATTTTAATAAAGTTATTTTCGTAAATTTGGGTGCACATTTATGTGACCCAAATCCAAATCTCAACGGAATCGAAATGTGTCGCTAATCACGGGTACATTGATTGTGACGTGGTTCGAGATGCATTTCCACGATGTTGCAAATTCCTTTTAAATAATGAATGAGACGAGCCTCGACAAACAAGAATACACAAACTGTGGGGCCCTCAACGGACAGTTATTTTAAATGATTAGATTTCGAGACAGGCCGCATAGCAAACTTTACGGCTTTTTCTCAAAATAACAACGTGTTAGTATCTTTAGGCGCGTATTTAATAATGTTATCTTCCTAAACCCGGGTGCACATTTATGTGACCCAAATCCAAATCTCAACGAACTTGGAATGTATCGAAAATTGCGGGTACATTTATGTGGCGCAATTCGAGATGCATTCTCACGACGTTGCAATTCTTCGAATAAATAATAACAAAAGCGGTAAACAATTAAAATTGGCACATAGGTTCATAATTGTATAAAATCAGATAATTAAGCCGAATATGACAATTGAGCGACCGTGCTAGAACCACAGAACTCGGGAATGCCTAACACCTTCTCCCGGGTTAACAGAATTCCTTATCCGTATTTCTGGTACGCGGACTGTTAAACAGAGTCATTCTTTTCCTCGATTCGGGATTAAAACCGGTGACTTGGGATACCATAAATCTCCCAAGTGACAACTCTGAAATAAATAAATAAATCCCGTTTCGATTGTCCTTTAATCAGAAAAAACTCCCTTTACGTCCCTTAGCGGGGTTGTAGCAGAAAAAGGAGGTGTGACAGTTATTATTTTGTTTCCTGATTATTTCTAGGATCCAATGACACAAGCAAGAATTATACCCAAAAAAGAAAATAGAGTTATAACTAGGAGATTTGATTTGACAAATGGTTAATCTTTTTCATGTAGTATTTCTTAATTAATATTCAATGATTATCAATATTTATCGAGAATGTTTAAATTATAAGATTATTTAAATACAATTCAAATAACTCAAATAATTAACATGATTAATGTCCGCGCATTTGCGCGGGTGCTAATACTAGTATAACATGAATACAGGAAAAAAAAGTTCCTTAAGCGTGTTAGTATTTTGTATTCGAAAATATGTTCAAAATTAAAAATAATGTAAAACCAGAAATGTAGAAGAACAAAATTAATCCGAGCTCTCTGAATTCACAGTGTTTCCTTAAGGAACTTAATCCCCTCCTAGTACCTGAGGTTTAAGTTTACCTTGTTCTCAACTTTTAAGAGCTAGAAGAAGTGCAATTGTATATATACTGTGATGACCCAAAATGTCATCTTTAAATTAAATAATCATCTCGGTGTTTTAAGACTTGAAAAGCGCTATCAATAATTTCTCGACTTGCGTGCGCAGTTCGTATAATTTTCCGGAAGGTTTTTATATGAAAAATGGATTAAATTGTGAACTAGAGCTTTAAAACTCAACTGAGTTGACTTCGGTCAACATTTTGAGCAAACGAGCCCGGATAAAAGTTTTGACCATTCCGATAGTTCTGTATCATGATTTGAAACTTGGTCATATGCCCGAAATCGAATTCGGAGGTCCCTAGATCAAATTATCGCCATTTAACGGAATCTAGAAATCCAAGGCTAAAGATTTCTTAAGTTTGACCGGAGATTTGACTTTTTAATATCGGGGTCGAAATCCAGTTCTGAAAATTTTCATAGCTTCGTTATGTCATTTATGACTTGTGTGCAAAATTTAAAGTCAATCGGATTTGATTTGATAAGTTTTTGCATCGGATATAGAAATTGGACGTTCCTAGTTTCATTAGGCTTGATTTGGGGTGTGATTCGCGGTTTTAGCATTATTTTATGTAATTTGAGATTTCGACTAAGTTCGTATGGTGTTTTAGGACTTGTTGGTATATTTTGTTGAGGTCCCGAAGGCCTCGGGTGGATTTCAAAAGGTTAACGGATCAATTCGGACTTGAATTTAGCTGCTGAAATTTTCTGGGCAACTTCTGCATTTTTTCGCTCGTGTGAACAATGACTGTGAGCACATGATTTTTGCCTTAACGAAAACTACTCCAAAATAAATCAAAAAATAAAATAAATTTCTTTTACTATGTAATTTTTGAATTTGTGTGATGCTAAATACTTGTGTTATATCTGTAAGTGTTTACTTTGCCATAATAAAATGAAAAAAATAAAATAAAATACATGTTGCATGCATATAGGATTTAATTATGCATTTAAAAGATAGTTTAAATAAAATCACAAAAAAATATGCAATAGTTCTATTTTTAAATATTCTACTGTGTGATTGATGTCTTGTCTATGTGTTAAATAATTGTTATAGAATAATTAATATATTTTTGAAGTTAAAATTGTTTTACAATTAAAATTAGAAATTTAAATTAGAAAAAAAAATGAAAAAATAATACATATATACAAAATTGGACCTGGATTAAAATCCAGGCCCAAATCAAATTAAGTCCCCCCCCTAGCCCAATCCAGGCAGCCCAAGTCTGGTCCAAACCAGACGAGCCGAAACGACAGCGTTTGGTCGTAGCTTCTCAGGGGCCGTTGGATCAAATTCAACCAACGGTCAAGATCTCACCCCCTCTACCCGTAACCCGTAACCCGACCCTATGCCCCGATTCAGCCCGACCCCAGCAGTAAACCAAATGACACCGTTTGGCTAAATGAACTAATCCTGGCCATCTATTCTCTTTGATCCAACGGTCAAGATTAACCCACCATTCCCCTATATAAACTCATAATCCTTACCCCGACCCCCCTAACTAACACCCCCCCCCTCTCCGCTCCTGTTCATCATCGTTCCAAACCTACTCCTAACCCTAGCCGCCCTAGGATTCCACCGCCTGAAACCCGGCGGCATCAACGCCGCCGGTCACCACCTTAACAACCTAGAACCCCCTGAACATCCTCTATCCAGTTATGCTAGCCACTTGGCTCGAATCTGCTTGAAGGTTCTCGAATATTCATCTGAAGATTCGAGCCGAGTTTAGATCTAAACCAAACAACCCCTAGTTAACACCATAGTACCCCCCTAGCATGCCTTGTTATGGATCTGAAGTTAGTTTGGCTCGAATCAGTTCTGAACTTCTCGAATCTTCTTTTGAAGATTCGGACCAAACAAGAACAAACTCAGATCCGTTTCAAACTAACACCAAATGACCCCTAGGCTACCCTCACCCTTGTATCATGTTTGGTTCCCTTCGAATCTGCCCGGAAATGTTCGGATTTAAGATCCAAGAACCTGAAACCCTAAAAAATTTCCAATCTTGGAATTTTTCCGATTCGAGTAAAGGGTTGAGGTCTAAGAGACTTTAATCGAGGTATTCTCAACTGAGAATACTTCGAATAAAGTCTGTTTGATTTCAAACAAAAATCCGAAGCCGAGTTGAGTTCGAGTCTGATTAAAATTCAGAGGTATTTTTCTATTTCTTTTGTGTATTCTACGTGTATTGTTGTCTGTATTAATAGCTTGTTAATTTTTTATATTTTTGTTTTGATTAATTCTGTCATTTCTGTTTCCTACCTATCTACTTGATCCGAAGTGTGAATTGTTTCTGTTGTTTGTGATTGATTACAATGTGTGTAATCGACTCGATTAAGTTCGTCGATTAGTTGTATTGTGAATCTTGCTTCTGAAAATGTTGACTGAGACAGCCTATCTTGAATAGATTATTTTATTATAACCAGTTAATTAGTTATTGTTAATCAGTTAGTTCTTGTTTAATAAACCAGTAAATTCAAATGTATGATGTGTATGTATTGTTTTCTGAACAGGGCATTGTCAGTATATTGACCATGACCCTGTGTGTGTTTGATCTTGGTTCAATGTTAAGTCCAGTCTGAATTGTTATGATAATTTCAGTAATATGTTGTTATGATGTTAGTTCTGAATTCAGTGTAATATTGCTGTAATGTCAAGTTTGAATTCAAGTTATAAAAGTTGGTCAAATACAATTGTGTTAGGAGGTTAATAGGATTGTTTATAGCTGTAAATCAGAAAGATAATTAAGTTTATACAGATTTTAGAATCTGTTTTGCAGTAGGTTCTGATTTTTCAGTAATAACATCAGGATTTCAGGGGCATTTCTGGGAATGAAACAGTAAAAACAGGGTGTTAGTGCTAGTGTATTATAATGTAATGTTAGTGGCTATAGTTTAAGATACTAATGGGAAACAAGGGATAATGGGGCTGCTGAAAATCAGGTTAGGATCATATAAAGTATTAAAAAGTAGTTTTTAATGGAAACTTTCTAATTTTTAAAGGGATAAAGGGTCCATCCAGCATTAAAAGGGTGCAACCAGCCCTGTATAAATACAAGAGCTGGACAGACAGAAAGGGATCAGTTTTTGAGAGAGAGGGAAATCAGTTTTCAGAGAGAGGGAAATCAGTTTTCAGAAGAAGAGAGTTTCAGAAAAAAAGGGAGTTTGGAGAGATTTTGAAAGAAAAAATCTGATTTATCAGTGAGACAGAAAACAAAATTAAGGAGACAGACTTTAAGAGATTTTTAGGAGATTGGAAGAGGAAATTGAGAGAGAAAAATCTGATTTTTCAAGGCATTAGGGAATATACTCAGATATAAACACAGAGAGATATACAGAAGGAAAAAGATAAAATTGGAGAGAGGGAAGTCAAGCAGAAACAGAAATTTGAAAAGGAAGATAGAAAGAAAAGAAAACAGAAACATTAAAACAGAATTCTACATCGGAAATTAGTATTGAAGCTGATTCTGTGTTTTTGAAATTGAAAGTTTTTTTTTTCAGTCTGCTTTGTTCTAAACCTCAAAATCAGAAATATTATTCTTGGTATTGAATCTGTCCGGATTTGTTCGATCTCATTCTTCAGTTAAAAATCTGAAATTTCTTAAAAGTACTTTTACTGTGGACCTCAAAATCAGAAATATTATTCTTGGTATTGAATATAATCCGTATGTTCAAAATGTCAAATATGGTAAGTAATATTGTATGCAATATCATTTTATTAAGTCAACAAGACTTGTTCTCTTTCTTAATAATAAAGGGCTTAGGAACTTATACAATGTGAAAATTAATAGTTAGTAATAATTCACATAGATTGAGAATCAAATTGGTTTGATTATATCTATATCTATCCTAACTCAATCATAGGCATAATTAATTAAATTAATTTCGTCTATTAAGATTAAAACGAGTATATAAGAATAAGTTGAGATGTATATGCACAAATTGCAACGCTTTAAATCAATGGTAATTAGAAATAGAATTTGCATTAAGTAAATAATGAAAATTCTTGGAAAATATTTCCTTCCTTTATAAATCATTCATTTTCAGTTTCATATGCAATTTATTCTTTGGCATATATATATATATATGTCATATTTGTTTTAAAGATAGTATTAATCATATTTTTATTCTGTGTGTGTGTCATATTTGTTTTAAAGATAGTATTAATCATATTTTTATTCTGTCCTTTGAATCTGAATAATTGGAATGAATATAATTTATATTCAGAAATTATAATCAATGGGCAACATTCAATAAATTGTGAATTCTTTTTTTTCAAGAATTAAGAGGTATTTTAAATGAAGATTTCTCATAATATAATAAACAATTGGTGGAAAAATCCATGATATCATTATAAATATTTTGCGCAATTAGGGATACGTTCGCGTACCCTGATTATATTTTTAAAAAAAGCAAAAAATTCGGATTATGCGTACGCGCAATTTCGAGCGAATATTTAATAAAAGGATTTTTCCAAAGGCGTTAAATCAATTTCATAAAAACCCGAGATGTACGGTTCACTATTCAAGAAAAACAAATATTCTTGATTCGACACAATTTCGAAAAATGATTGTTTAATAAATATATTACCAAAAGTTATCGTGTACACGTACGCGTGACACAATTCCGCATTTTTAAAATTTATAACACGAATATACGTACGCGTAATTCGATTCGAAGAAGGGTCCTCAATCACAGTAAGTATAAGCGGTAGTAAAATCATGTAACATCAATATATATTCAATAAAATCAAGATAATTAAGTCAGTAATAAAAACAGTTAAGCGACCGTGCTAGAACCACGGAATTCGGAAGTGCCTAACACCTTCTTCCGGATTAACAGAATTCCTTACTCAGGATTTCTGGTTCGCAGAATAATAAACAGAGTCATATTCTCCTCGATCCAGGGATTGAAATTGGTGACTTGGGACGCCTTAAAATTCCCAGGTGGCGACTCTTAAATAATTAAATAAATCCCATTTCGACTGTCCTTCAATTGGAGAAAACTCCCCACGCGCCCCGAGGGCGCGGAAAAAGGAGGTGCGACAGCTCTGGCGACTCTGCTGGGGATAAAACCCAGAACCACTGGTTCAGGGTTCAAGAATTCGAGCTTAAAATAATTGTTATAGTTGGCTTTATTTATTATCTGATTTTTTTTACATGATATATGCCCAATGTGCTAAATGACACTTTTACCGCTTTAATATTATTTGAATTATGAATATATACAACTGCTACGAAACCCCCTTCTTTCTGAGTCTTCTGAATTTATGGTGTACACGTGCGCGTGACCCACCTTTCTGTTAAAGTCATACCAAATAAGACGGGGTTGGGACAAGTAACTAGGCCGGGCAGACTTTCGTGCTCCTGGTACGTTGCCCCCGCTTCAGCTCAAACTGTCTGTTTGGGTAAGCCAGGTTTAGAACCATCAACCTCAGGTTTTTCACTTAGAATAACTCAGCCATGTACCGGATCCCTAGTAGGAACGTATATTTGCATCATGTACATTTGGCCTTGGAGACTCAACACAGGGGTTGGGTCTGTCTAGGACAGGTGAACCCGAAATAAAAAGACCATCATGATGCATCCTACTTGCTACTTGTGCATTCATTTGCCTCGAACATGCTTGTTGACCAGTTTAAATGAAATCATGGTAAGAAGAGAGGAATAAAATGGGTTGTTTTAAAAATTTCGAAAAAAAGTTTTAAATCTTGAAATAAAGGTATTTAATAAAATAAAAAAAAAATCGAAAATTATTTTTTTTAGTATAAATTTTCAAAATGAATTTTGACTTTATTAAAATTAAATTTCAGATACGAAATGAGCACCACACAAAGCCCCTCATCCACAAGTACGGAAGAGTTTCTATGTCAGCTTCAAATGTGGTGGTATGATTTAGACGAAGACGGTCAAAAATGGGTCGTCAAACATTTGGGAAATCTCACGGACATTATGAAAGTTAAACCCCGTGATGATCTGATTGCGGCATTAGTAACTTTTTGGGACCCTGCTCACAATGTTTTTCGTTTCTCTGACTTCGAGCTTACTCCTACATTAGAGGAGATAGCTGGATATGCTGGTTTTGACGGAAGTTTAAGAAAGCAAAGCTTGATATTCACAAAGGCTCCTTCAGTACATCGATTCTTCGGTCTTTTGAACATCAGCAGTCAAATCAGGAAAGGCAATGTCATCAATGGATGTTGTTCCTTCAACTTTTTGTATTCAAGGTTCGGAAAATCAGATGGGTTCGAAATTCATGAGAAAGGCCTTACTAATAAACAAAACAAAGACACTTGGCAGATGCACCGTCGATTTGCTTTCATGGTGGCTTTTCTAGGAGTCATGGTCTTCCCAAATAAAGAGCGAACAATTGATATTCGCACCGCAAAAGTTGTGCAAATCCTCACCACTAAAGAAAATCACACCCTTGTCCCCATCATTCTATCAGATATTTATCGGGCTTTGACTTTATGCAAATCAGGAGCAAAAGTCTTCGAAGGATGCAAAATTTTGTTGCAAATGTGGGTGATTGAACATCTCCAACAACAGCCCAAGATCATACAGTATGGGTCAAACAATGATAATTGCATCGAAAGCTATGAGGAAAGAACAAAAAATTATCAGGTTCCAGAAAAAATAGAAGCATGGGTATCTCATCTAAAGGCTTTAACGGCAAATCAAATTGAATGGACCCTGGGATGGCTCCCGATGAGGGAAGCAATACATATGTCAACCTCAAATAGTTATCTACTGCTATTGGGATTGAGAAGCATTCAGCTGTATGCACCACTAAGAGTCCTAAGGCAACTAGGGAGATATCAAATAGTTCCTGATGATGAAGATTTGAGTATGCAAGTAATCGAATTACACCCAGAAGCCACTATTCCCGAAGCTCTACTTCAACAGATGTGGAATGGGTGTCGATACTTGAAAAGTGATACTCAAGTCCTAGACGCTACAAAGGGTGAGATAAATCCTGGATATGCAAGGTGGTTCGAAAAACGGTCTCGCGTGGATGATGTACCAGAACCTGAGCTAAAAAGGCCAACAAAAAGACCCCATGTTCAAAACTTCAATGATAAAATCCAAGAGCGGTTGATCTGGGGAGAAAAAGAAAAAGGGTACAAAGCAACTATCCATGCCCTAAAAGAAAATCTAAGAAGCCTCAGTTTGGAGAAAGATTTGCAAGCACAAGAAGCCGAAGGCGAGAAAAAGAGTCTAGCTTGTGAGAATGAAAATCTTCATGCTCGATTCCAAAAAATGAAAAGAGTTTCTGAAATACCAAAGAGGAGCTGGAAGGATCAAAAAACCATCGCCAATCTCTTTGAAAGAATGCAAGATTATGATTCCATTCTTGCGGAAAACGAAAGGGCATTGAGCAAAGCAAAAGAAAGGATCCAACAATTAAACAAAGAAGCCATATCTAGCAAGGAACGCCAAGATAGGCAATCCAAAAAAGACAAGGCACAATTCAAGAAGGAAAAAGACTATTGGATGCGATCAGAAGACCAGCTTCGTGCACAACTAGAAGAGGCAAAAAGATGCAACAGAGAACATCAACAAGCAGACCTCGACAGGGAAAGATCGCAAGCAAGATTAGAGCAGGCCAAACTCCGAGCTCTGTTAGAATCAGCTCTAGATCGTGAAAACCATGTCAGAGATATAGCCACCACTCGTCAGCCTCAATTGCAAGACCAAGACCAACGTCTCCAAGGTTTCAGGGCACAAATCCACGACCTGGCAGTCTTCACATCTCAAAGTTATGTAAACTGCCAAGGAATGGATTATGAAAGGTTTACAGAGCATGCTCCCACTTTTGCTCGTCATCTAGCAATGGAGTTGGAAAGGATGTATCGAACGTTGGGAGGCCATCCGGGTCAAGCCCCACATTGAGCAGATAACCCAATGTTTGACAACAAAAGTGGAAAGTAGGGCACGTTGTGAGATGTTAAGAATTGTATCTTTATTTTGATTTAAGTGTGTGTGTTTTTAAGCCATTTTCTTAAAGTTTTCAAATGTAATTCCATCTTTGTGTAATGAATAAAAGTGATTGCCTTTGGTCCGAACTACGCAAGGTCTGATTCATGTGAGGCATGATACGTAGGCAATCTCTAAGATTCGACCACCACGATAAAAGATATATATATAGTAAATAAAAGTGAATGACAATTTTCAATTTCAAGAAAGCTGGGACGACACAAGCAGCCGAGCAAATGCATAATAGAAAGGGATTATTTGTCTAAGAGCATTGCATCTCAACGTGCGATTATATATGCGTTAAACTCTCACAACTAGCAAGTTTGTTCATTTTCAGAATTCAAGCAGTTAGTTTCTCTAAAGAGTATACTGGCATATTATCACTATCACACAAGATCAAAAGGACCAATACCCGAAAGTATGTCTATCCCAGATGCTGACACAGGTATGGAGATAGAAGAGATGGATGTCGGGAAAATGAAAGAAGAGATGTTTAAGCTCAAGCAGCAAATGGCTGAGATGTACCAAGATTGGTCTACAGGACAGTTACCCCCATCTTACCCAAATAACCCTACTCCATCAATGACCCAAACTCAGGATAATATCACCACTGAATTATCCCCAAGTTTCCCCATTTATCAGCACTACCGAGGCACCACCTCTCAGACACCACAGTCTCCATCTCCAAAACCAGTTCCGTACTTTCCTCCACCTATGACTCCTGTTTTCGTAGCACCTCCCCCTGCTACATTTCACAAATCTCCTAATGAGCCTACATTCCAGGCCCAAGACAACCAATATTACCCCCCGGAGCCCACTTTCAAAGCCTCCGAAATCAATTCAACTGCTCCTCGGTTTGATCTCCCAACCGAAATTGACAAGCCAGCCAAAAATGCTGAACAAGAAGAGATGTTCAGGAAGGTCAGAAGTCTAGAACAATCGTTCCGAGACATGCGGGGATTAGGTGGGCAAGTCAGTGTAGCATACAAAGATTTATGCTTATTCCCTAATGTACAATTGCCAGTTGGCTTCAAGATGCCCAAATTTGACCTATACAGCGGGCACGGCGACCCAGTAGCCCACTTAAGGGGTTTCTGTAGCAAGATGCGAGGAGCTGGAGGAAAGGATGAATTATTGATGGCTTACTTCAGTCAAAGTCTAAGCGGATCAGCTTTGGAGTGGAATACACGCCAGGACCATGGAATATGGTACACCTGGGATGACCTGGCATAGGCATTCGCATACCATTTCCAATACAATCTGGAAATCATCCCAGATCGATTATCTTTGACCAAATTTGAGAAGAAACACAATGAAAGTTTCAGAGAGTATGGTTTTTGGTGGAGAGAACAGGCAGCAAGAGTGGATCCTCCTATGAAGGAGAGCGAAATGGTAGACTACTTCCTCTAAGCCTTGGAACCAACTTACTATGCCCACTTGGTTTCAGTGGTTGGAAAATCATTCAACGAGGTAGTGAAGATGGGAGGTATGGTGGAAGAAGGCCTCAAGACAAATAAAATCATGAGCTATTCAGCAATTAAGGCAACTACTCAAGCTATTCAAGGCGGGGTAGGAGGAATCGGAAGAAAGAAGAGGGAGGAAGCAGCCGTAGTTGATTCAGGAATTTGGCCGGGACCCAGAGGTTCACCGCTTTACTATAATCAACAACGACCTCTCCAATCAGCTTACCACCATGATTCATCCCAATACTACTATCACCCTTCAGAGCCTCATTTTGCCATTAACCATGCTCAAGCATACAATCAGCCACCTGTTCACACCAATTGGCGTGCTCCTGTCACACCAAATACTTACCCACGAGCCTAACCCGGACCAAGTTTCAGGCCTAGGCCAGCATTCAGGGGAGAAAGGGAACAGAAAAAGAAAACTTACACTCCATTGGGAGAGTCTTACACTAGTCTGTTCCACAGGCTGAGACAGTTAGACATGCTGAGACCAATACAATCCAAACTACCCAATCCTCCACCAAAGAATCTGGATTACACCATTAGCTGTGAATATTGCTCCGGTGCACCAGGCCATGATACGGAGAAATGTTGGCATTTGAAAAATGCAATACAAGAGCTGATTGATACTAATAAAATCGAGGTTCAAACCCCCGAAGCTCCAAATATCAATAGAAATCCAATGCCAGCCCATCAAGAGGCTAACATGATAGAAATCATACAAGCTGATGGAGAGACAAAGAAGCCGTCACAAACTGTCATGATGATCAAGACTCATGAAACCAAGCCAGATAAGCAGTTAATGGAGGAGAAGCCGGTGACTAAACAGAACAAAAATGGTGATGAACCGTCTATGATAGTCGATGAGGCATCATCGAGCAAAGTTGCCGCAAAACAAGAAAGGCCGAAAGTGGTAGTACCAGGGGTTGCTAACAAACCCGTTATATTCGTGGAAGGAGCACGTACAGATCGGGTTATTATTGCACCTATAATCCAGCTGCCGATCATCAACAACAAAGCCATCCCATGGAACTATGAACGGGTGACTGTAATGTACAAGGGCAAAGAAATCAAGGAAGAAGTGTGTGAGGTACAAGGCTTGACTCGTTCGGGAAGATGTTTTACTCCCGAAGAGCTGAGAAAAACTAAAAACAATCCAATGCCAACAAAGAGAGCTGTGACGGAAGAAGAGGCGGAAGAGTTTTTAAGAAAAATGAAACTCCATGATTATTCTGTTATGGATCAATTAAAGAAAACCCCCGCTCAAATTTCATTGTTGTCATTACTGATCCATTTAGAGGAACACCGTCTGGCGTTGATGAAAATCCTGAATGAAGCTCATGTTCCTGAAAAGATCTCTGTAAATCATTTGGGCAAAATAGCCAACAGAATCTTTGAGACAAACAGAATTACGTTTGCTGATGATGAATTACCTGTGGAAGGTACCGAGCACAACAGAGCTCTTTACCTCACCGTGAAATGTGAAAACTCCGTAGTAACCCGGGTATTGGTTGACAATGGGTCAAGTGCAAACATATGCCCTCTCTCCACTTTAAACAAATTAAAAATTAAAGAGGAAAGGATCCAGAAGAATAGTATCTGCGTACGAGGGTTTGACGGTGGAAGCAGAGATTCATTTGGCGACATAGTGTTGGAACTAACTATAGGGCCAGTTGAATTCACAATGGAATTCCAAGTGTTGGACATATCTGTTTCTTACAACTTGTTATTGGGTCGACCATGGATCCATGCTGCTAAAGCAGTCCCGTCAACACTACATCAGGCTGTCAAGTTTGAATGGGATCATCAAGAAATAGTCGTGCATGGAGAAGAAAGTTTAAATGCTCACAACAGTACCATTGTACCGGTCGAGGGAACAGAAATTGACCAAGGACCATGGGTATACCAAGTGTCCGACACGGTGTCGGTAGAGAAAATTCCAGAAGGGAAATACCTTCCGAATCCAAAGATATCCTCTGCATCAGTCATGGTAGCTTATGAAATGTTAAAGAATGGCTTTATACCCGGCAAAGGTCTGGGTTTATCTTTGCAAGGAATTTTACAACCAGTATCTCTCCCCGAGAACTGGGGAACATTCGGTTTAGGGTTCATACCTACCGCCAATGACGTGATAAGGGCCAGGAAGTTGAAACACCAAACATGGGTTCTTCCAAAACCAGTCCCACATCTGTCAAAGTCTTTTGTCAAGACCGGCGCTAAAAATCGCTCGATAACAACAATTCCTAAATCCCGGGTCAAGCCTAAAGAGGAATTAATTGAAAGGTTCGAGAAATTGTTTAGTAATGTGAATATGTTGGAAAGCGGAGAAGGGTGTAGCAACGCAGAAGTTCAATTCGTTGGGCCAGAAACAAAGCTCAATAATTGGAAAGCCACTCCTCTCCCAATTCGAAAGGAGTCTTGGTAGTTTATTTTTGATTTTCTTTCAGTTTGTTTGGGTTATTTCAAGGTTGTAATCCCAAAGTTTATCTTACAGTTGGTTTGAAGTGTGCAAAACTTTGTTATCTTTCATTATCCAATAAAAAGCAGTTTCCTTTATATTATCATTCCTAATAGCTTTCTTTTCTTTTTCTTCTTTTCTGTACAGTTCCTTTTACGCTGGCTCTAGTGATATGGCATGCATGAGGAATCTTCAGCCCAGTCTTAAAAATCAATCTGGTTCCGAAATATTAATTCGAGAAATATATTGTGATTATGAATCAGAATACGATGAAGATGAGGTTTTTGAAGAGATTAGTAAAGATTTAATTCACTTTGAGGAAAAAATCAAACCTAACTTGAGTGATACCGAGGACGTCAATATAGGGGACACGAGTAATGTCCGGGAAACTAAAATAAGTGTCCATCTCGAACCAAAGATCCGAGAGGAGTTAATTAAAGCACTCATAGAATTCAAAGATGTTTTTGCATGGTCGTATGACGACATGCCGGGCTTGAGCACTGATTTAGTGGTCCACAAATTGCCCACCGATCCAACGGTGCCTCCTGTCAAGCAGAGGTTGAGAAAATTCAAGCCTGATATGAGTATGAAAATTAAGGAAGAAATCACCAAACAATTGGAAGCAAAGGTCATTCGAGTCACTCGATATCCTGTTTGGTTAGCTAATGTCGTTCCTGTGCCAAAGAAAGATGGCAAAATTAGAGTATGCGTCGATTATCGCAATCTCAACAAAGCAAGTCCAAAGGATAATTTCCCATTACCCAATATCCATATTTTGATCGACAATTGTGCCAAGCATGATATAGGGTCTTTCGTGGATTGTTATGCCGGGTATCATCAAATTCTAATGGATGAAGAAGATGCAGAAAAGACGGCATTCATCACACCATGGGAACTTATTGCTACCGGGTAATGCCATTCGGTCTGAAGAACGCCGGAGCAACCTATATGAGAGCGATGACCACAGTGTTTCATGATATGATACACAAGGAAATTGAGGTATACGTGGATGATGTGATCATAAAATCAAAACATCAGGCCGACCACGTTGGGGATTTGAGGAAGTTCTTCTTAAGACTTCGCAGGTACAACCTCAAGCTTAACCCTGCCAAGTGCGCATTTGGAGTTCCATCTGGAAAGTTGTTGGGATTCATAGTCAGTCGACGAGGCATCGAGCTAGACCCATCAAAAATCAAAGCCATCCAAGAATTACCACCTCCCAGGAACAAAACTGAAGTAATGAGTTTGTTGGGAAGATTGAATTATATCAGCAGGTTTATTGCTCAGCTCACAACGACTTGTGAGCCAATTTTCAAATTGTTGAAAAAGGATGCTGCGGTCAAATGGACCGATGAGTGTCAAGAAGCGTTCGATAAGATAAAAGGGTACTTATCAAAACCACCCGTGTTGGTCCCGCCAGAGCCAGGAAGACCTTTGATTCTTTACTTGACGGTTTTGGAAAATTCATTTGGTTGTGTATTGGGGCAACATGACCTCACTGGCAGAAAAGAACAGGCTATCTACTACCTTAGCAAGAAGTTCACAGCTTATGAGGTTAAGTATACTCATCTGGAAAAGACATGTTGCGCCCTAACATGGGTAGCTCAAAAATTGAAACACTATTTGTCATCCTACACTACTTACCTCATTTCTCGGTTGGATCCATTGAAATACATTTTTCAAAAGCCTATGCCAACGGGAAGACTTGCAAAGTGGCAGATATTGCTCACAGAATTCGACATCATCTATGTGACTCGAACTGCAATGAAGGCTCAAGCACTGGCCGATCATTTAGCCGAAAACCCGGTCGATGAGGAATATGAGCCATTGAAGACTTATTTTCCTAATGAAGAAACAATGCATATCGACGAGGTGGAGCAAATTGAAAAGTATGGCTGGAAACTTTTCTTTGATGGAGCCGCTAACATGAAAGGAGTTGGGATAGGAGCTGTAATCATTTCTGAAACAGGGCATCACTATCCTGTTACGGCTCAATTACGATTTTATTGCACCAATAATATGGCTGAATATGAAGCTTGCATTTTGGGGTTAAGGCTAGCTGCAGACATGGGTATCCGAGAAATCTTAGTCATGGGAGATTCGGATCTTTTGGTACATCAAATTCAAGGAGAATGGGAAACCCGAGACTTGAAGCTCATACCATACCGACAATGTCTACATGATCTTTGTCAGCGGTTTTAATCAGTGGAATTCCAACATATTCCAAGAATCCATAATGAGGTGGCCGATGTATTGGCTACCCTGTCATCAATGTTGCACCATCCAGACAAAGCTTATGTAGATCCAATACATATTCAAGTCCACGATCAGCACGCTTATTGCAATATGGTTGAAGAAGAATTTGATGGTGAACCATGGTTCCACGACATCAAGGAGTATATCAGGATGGGGATATATCCCACACAAGCCACAGGAGATCAAAAGAGGACCATTAGGCGATTAGCAAATGGATTCTTCTTAAGCGGAGGAGTTTTGTATAAAAGAACACCAGATCTTGGATTATTAAGATGCATAGATGCCAGACAAGCTACAGCTGTCATGACTGAAGTACATTCAGGAGTCTGCGGACCTCACATGAGTGGATATGTATTGGCAAAGAAAATCCTCCGAGCCGGTTACTATTGGCTTACCATGGAGCGAGATTGTATCAGTTTTGTGCGCAAGTGTCATCAATGCCAAATACACGGAGATTTGATTCATTCTCCACCATCCGAGTTACACACAATGTCGGCACCATGGCCCTTCGTTGCCTGGGGCATGGATGTGATTGGACCAATTGAGCCGGCAGCATCCAATGGACACAGGTTCATTCTGGTAGCTATTGATTATTTTACCAAATGGGTTGAGGCCAAGACATTCAAATCAGTGACCAAGAAAGCTGTGGTCGATTTTGTCCACTCAAATATCATATGTCGATTCGGAATCCCGAAGGTGATCATCACAGATAACGGTGCTAATCTTAATAGCAACCTAATGAAGGAAGTATGTCAACAGTTTAAGATTACACATCGCAACTCTACCCCATATCGGCCCAAGGCGAATGGAGCAGTAGAAGCAGCCAACAAAAACATAAAGAAGATACTTCGGAAAATGATAGAAGGTTCAAAACAATGGCATGAAAAATTACCATTTGCATTATTGGGATACCGCACTACTGTTCGCACTTCAGTAGGAGCAACTCCTTATTTGTTGGTATATGGCACTGAAGCAGTAATTCCTGCAGAAGTTGAGATTCCTTCCCTTCGGATCATCACCGAAGCAAAGATTGATGATGTTGAATAGGTCAAAACCCATCTGGAACAGTTAAACTTGATTGATGAAAAACGATTGACCGCAGTATGCCATGGTCAATTATATCAAAGAAGAATAGAAAGAGCATACAACAAAAAGGTGCGACAGCTCTGGCGACTCTGCTGGGGATAATACCACTGTGGGAGTCTCCTTTCTTCCCCTCCTTCAAATTCAATTTTTTTTTCAGAATTTATTTTCGCTCAACACTGATAGGGATAAAAGTGTTATCTTCTTGGAATAACGTTGTTGAGGATAATGCTGCTGGGGAATTTTATCCCTTCAAATCGATGCTTCATTCTTCTGGAAGCTGCTGAGGATGATAATGGTTTTTGCTTTTCTGAGCACAAATGTCATCCCTTTGTTCTGTCTGCTGGGGAACAACTTCTTTTATTAAAACTTGTTATGCTGGGGGTAAAACTGGTTCAAAGACCACTTCCCTTGAGACTGGTGCTATATTCATTTTACCCTGAATGGGTATCTGACTTCCAGAAAATTTTCCAAATGAAAGGAAAATTTTCTGCCCCAGTTTGACAGTCTCCCTTATGGCCTGCATTTCTGTCATCAATGCCACTTCCTTTACCTGTTTCAATTTAAACAAAATTTGTTAGTTTAAAACGCGGTGGTTGGTTGTGATACTCCCACTGGGATGCCTTTTCCCTTTCTCCTTCCTTGCTCTGCATTCCACCAGGGACGATATTATTTGCTGGGGATAATCCTTTTTTGCTAGGGATATCCCTCTTCTTTCGTGACATGGCTCGGAGACTTGCATTTTTCCGACCTTTTAGTCTCGCATGAATTTTTCAAGTCATGCTTATTGCTCTCCTTGTTTGTCCACGGGCCTTGGCCTTGAGGTTTTAATAACCTCTGATTTTGGCAAGGATATCCCTCTTGACACTCGTTGATCTTTTTGTCAATTCCCTTTTGCTGGGGATATCTTTATTTTTGACACTGGCCTCGCGCTTGTTCCTTGCTGACTATACCATTTGTATGTATTAGTCAGATCTTATCTTGGAAAGCTAATGGCCTATTTTGAAGTCATTTCCCACTGGTTCTGACCAAACAGACTCTACTGGGGAAATTTCTATGAAAGGAAAAGATAAAAAGGAACAGAATAAAAGCAAAGGAAAAAGATGACTCTTTAACAAAAGAAACTATAAATAAAAACCTATCAAACGCAAATACCGACTCTAATGGTCATGACATGCATATGTGGCCTATCCTTCGTCATCAATCGTCTTTCAAGGTCTTCCCTTGACTATTCCCCATCTGATTCCCAATCTTATTCGACTTGTAGTGCCCGAAGGGTTTTCACTATCAAGCCTCTCTCATTTTGGGTTTTTCTCTCAGCTTTCATCGCCTTATGGTGTCCGTGAAGATTTTCACCGATAAGACTCTCTCATTTATATCACTTTCCAGCTGGGGATTTGGAGTGTTGCCGGTATGATTCTCTCTGCTGGAGATTAGAGTTCTTTCTGCTGTGGAACAGAATGTTATGTTCGTCGGTAAGATTCTCATTTGTCTGACTTGGCATCTTTTGCAGACTGATCAGAAGGTCTTTTTTTGGACCGTAATGTGGGTTTTGGATAGGCTAGAAATAAAGGGTATTAAAGGCTCAAAAAAAACAGCAGAGGGGGTCAGCCTTCCGGCGTAACATCACAGTCCCACGGTAGTCCCAGCTACCCAAAATTCCCGAACTACATTGACCTGATTCCTTTATAGTCAAGGATATGTAGGAAACCTTTGAAGCAGAGGTTCGGTCAAATCTTTCTAAAAATGCTTCCCACGGATTATTCGAACGGGCAAAAATCGCTCGTATCCGCTCACTTTATCTTTGCACGAAAACTCTTCGAGTTTCCGCACAAAGAGGGGCAGCTGTGAGCACGTGATTTTTGCCTTAACGAAAACTACTCCAAAATAAATCAAAAAATAAAATAAATTTCTTTTACTGTGTAATTTTTGAATTTGCGTGGTGTTAAATATTTGTGTTATGTCCGTAAATGTTTACTTTGTCATAATAAAATGAAAAAATAAAATAAAATACATGTTGCATGAATATAGGATTTAATTATGCATTTAAAAGATAGTTTAAATAAAATCACAAAAAAATATGCAATAGTTCTATTTTTAAATATTCTACTGTGTGATTGATGTCTTGTCTATGTGTTAAATAATTGTTATAGAATAATTAATATATTTTTGAAGTTAAAATTGTTTTACAATTAATAGAAATTTAAATTAGAAAAAAAAATGAAAAAATAATACATATATACAAAATTGGACCTGGATTAAAATCCAGGCCCAAATCAAATTAAGTCCCCCCCCCCCTTAGCCCAATCCAGGCAGCCTAAGTCTGGTCCAAACCAGACGAGCCGAAACGACAGCGTTTGGTCATAGCTTTTCGGGGACCGTTGGATCAAATTCAACCAACGGTCAAGATCTCACCCCCTCTACCCGTAACCCGTAACCCGACCCTATGCCCCGATTCAGCCCGACCCCAGCAGTAAACCAAACGACACCGTTTGGCTAAATGAACTAATCCTGGCCATCTATTCTCTTTGATCCAACGGTCAAGATTAACCCACCATTCCCCTATATAAACTCATAATCCTTACCCCGGCCCCCCTAACTAACAAACAACCCCCCCTCTCCGCTCCTGTTCATCATCGTTCCAAACCTACTCCTAACCCTAGCCGCCCTAGGATTCCACCGCCTGAAACCCGGCGGCATCAACGCCGCCGGTCACCACCTTAACAACCTAGAACCCCCTGAACATCCTCTATCCAGTTATGCTAGCCACTTGGCTCGAATCTGCTTGAAGGTTCTCGAATCTTCATTTGAAGATTCGAGCCGAGTTTAGATCTAAACCAAACAACCCCTAGTTAACACCATAGTACCCCCTAGCATGCCTTGTTATGGATCTGAAGTTAGTTTGGCTCGAATCAGTTCTGAACTTCTCGAATCTTCTTTTGAAGATTCGGACCAAACAAGAACAAACTCAGATCCGTTTCAAACTAACACCAAATGACCCCTAGGCTACCCTCACCCTTGTATCATGTTTGGTTCCCTTCGAATCTGCCCGGAAATGTTCAGATTTAGGATCCAAGAACCTGAAACCCTAAAAAATTTCCAATCTTGGAATTTTTCCGATTCGAGTAAAGGGTTGAGGTCTAAGAGACTTTAATCGAGGTATTCTCAACTGAGAATACTTCGAATAAAGTCTGTTTGATTTCAAACAAAAAATCCGAAGCCGAGTTGAGTTCGAGTATGATTAAAATTCAGAGGTATTTTTTCTATTCCTTTTGTGTATTCTACGTATATTGTTGTCTGTATTAATAGCTTGTTAATATTTTATATTTTTGTTTTGATTAATTCTGTCATTTCTGTTTCCTACCTATCTCCTTGATCCGAAGTGTGAATTGTTTCTGTTGTTTGTGATTGATTACAATGTGTGTAATCGACTCGATTAAGTTCGTCGATTAGTTGTATTGTGAATCTTGCTTCTGAAAATGTTGACTAAGACAGCCTGTCTTGAATAGATTATTTTATTATAACCAGTTAATTAGTTATTGTTAATCAGTTAGTTCTTGTTTAATAAACCAGTAAATTCAAATGTATGATGTGTATGTATTGTTTTCTGAACAGGGCATTGTCAGTATATTGACCATGACCCTGTGTGTGTTTGATCTTGGTTCAATGTTAAGTCCAGTCTGAATTGTTATGATAATTTCAGTAATATGTTGTTAAGATGTTAGTTCTGAATTCAGTGTAATATTGTTGTAATGTCAAGTTTGAATTCAAGTTTACAAAAGTTGGTCAAATACAATTGTGTTAGGAGGTTAATAGGATTGGTTATAGCTGTAAATCATAAAGATAATTAAGTTTATACAGATTTTAGAATCTGTTTTGCAGTAGGTTCTGATTTTTCAGTAATAACATCAGGATTTCAGGGGCATTTCTGGGAATGAAACAGTAAAAACAGGGTGTTAGTGCTAGTGTATTATAATGTAATGTTAGTGGCTATAGTTTAAGATACTAATGGGAAACAAGGGATAATGGGGCTGCTGAAAATCAGGTTAGGATCATATAAAGTATTAAAAAGTAGTTTTTAATGGAAACTTTCTAATTTTTAAAGGGATAAAGGGTCCATCCAGCATTAAAAGGGTGCAACCAGCCCTGTATAAATACAAGAGCTGGACAGACAGAAAGGGATCAGTTTTTGAGAGAGAGGGAAATCAGTTTTCAGAGAGAGGGAAATCAGTTTTCAGAAGAAGAGAGTTTCAGAAAAAAAGGGAGTTTGGAGAGATTTTGAAAGAAAAAATCTGATTTATCAGTGAGACAGAAAATAGAATTAAGGAGACAGACTTTAAGAGATTTTTAGGAGATTGGAAGAGGAAATTGAGAGAGAAAAATCTGATTTTTCAAGGCATTAGGGAATATACTCAGATATAAACACAGAGAGATATACAGAAGGAAAAAGATAAAATTGGAGAGAGGGAAGTCAAGCAGAAACAGAAATTTGAAAAGGAAGATAGAAAGAAAAGAAAACCGAAACATTAAAACAGAATTCTACATCGGAAATTAGTATTGAAGCTGATTCTGTGTTTTTGAAATTGAAAGTTTTTTTTTCAGTCTGCTTTGTTCTAAACCTCAAAATCAGAAATATTATTCTTGGTATTGAATCTGTCCGGATTTGTTCGATCTCATTCTTCAGTTAAAAATCTGAAATTTCTTAAAAGTACTTTTACTGTGCATCTGGGCTCTCTGCATCCTATTCTTGTTCAGATTTGCTGTGTTATCGGTACATTCTACTAATTTTGTTACTGTTGCTACTGCTGAAATTTACTCCTCCTACCTTCATTTTCAGGTACATGTCTTTTAAATTTTATGTTGGAAAGAGATTCAACATGACAAATAAATAGAGTTTGAATTGTAATACTGTCTTCTACTCATTTGAGTTCTTTAGTTGAAAATTTCAGCTTTAGTTTCATGTTGGTTAACCAGTAGTGAGTTCGACTCGATGGCTACAAGTTAATTGTCTTATTTTGAAATTCATATAAAACTTTGTAATAATGTTATCCATGTCAAATTTCATTAGTTTAGTTATCTATGAGTTGTGTAAATAGGAAGCATGGCAGAAAGTTGGCTTTTATTTACACTTTATGGTATTGTTAGATGGGTATAGCATAATATGGCATTATCAAAGAAAATATGCTATTAGTTTATTTTATTAGTTAATTAGTTGTTGTTTAAAGCTAGATGATGATTGGTTGCAATTTGCTATCTTTCGGCATAACATTGGTTGTGTTCATAATTTATAGTTGAAAGATGCGTTAGTATAATCCGTATGTTCAAAATGTCAAATATGGTAAGTAATATTGTATGCAATATCATTTTATTAAGTCAACAAGACTTGTTCTCTTTCTTAATAATAAAGGGCTTAGGAACTTATACAATATGAAAATTAATAGTTAGTAATAATTCACATAGATTGAGAATCAAATTGGTTTGATTATATCTATATCTATCCTAACTCAATCATAGGCATAATTAATTAAATTAATTTCGTCTATTAAGATTAAAACGAGTATATAAGAATAAGTTGAGATGTATATGCACAAATTGCAACGCTTTAAATCAATGGTAATTAGAAATAGAATTTGCATTAAGTAAATAATGAAAATTCTTGGAAAATATTTCCTTCCTTTATAAATCATTCATTTTCAGTTTCATATGCAATTTATTCTTTGGCATATATATATATATATGTCATATTTGTTTTAAAGATAGTATTAATCATATTTTTATTCTGTCCTTTGAATCTGAATAATTGGAATGAATATAATTTATATTCAGAAATTATAATCAATGGGCAACATTCAATAAATTGTGAATTCTTTTTTTTCAAGAATTAAGAGGTATTTTAAATGAAGATTTCTCATAATATAATAAACAATTGGTGGAAAAATCCATGATATCATTATAAATATTTTGCGCAATTAGGGATACGTTCGCGTACCCTGATTATATTTTTAAAAAAAGCAAAAAATTCGGATTATGCGTACGCGCAATTTCGAGCGAATATTTAATAAAAGGATTTTTCCAAAGGCGTTAAATCAATTTCATAAAAACCCGAGATGTACGGTTCACTATTCAAGAAAAACAAATATTCTTGATTCGACACAATTTCGAAAAATGATTGTTTAATAAATATATTACCAAAAGTTATCGTGTACACGTACGCGTGACACAATTCCGCATTTTTAAAATTTATAACACGAATGTACGTACGCGTAATTCGATTCGAAGAATGGTCCTCAATCACAGTAAGTATAAGCGGTAGTAAAATCATGTAACATCAATATATATTCAATAAAATCAAGATAATTAAGTCAGTAATAAAAACAGTTAAGCGACCGTGCTAGAACCACGGAATTCGGAAGTGCCTAACACCTTCTTCCGGATTAACAGAATTCCTTACTCAGGATTTCTGGTTCGCAGAATAATAAACAGAGTCATATTCTCCTCGATCCAGGGATTGAAATTGGTGACTTGGGACGCCTTAAAATTCCCAGGTGGCGACTCTTAAATAATTAAATAAATCCCGTTTCGACTGTCCTTCAATTGGAGAAAACTCCCCACGCGCCCCGAGGGCGCGGAAAAAGGAGGTGCGACAATGACCACACATGCGTGAACAGTATCCGTATACAGTATCTGTGAACAGTACCCTTAAATAGTACCCTTGAATAGTACGTGAAGAGTAAACCTGAATAATTTCTGGACAGAATGTAACTTCTAAAAATGGGGGAGAGGCGATTTTCGAGAGATTTTTAGAGAAATCAACGGGGTAAGTGTTCTTAACTTATAGATTACCCGAGTCTATTACTAGTTTTGGCATTAAATATGTGAATTTAGTTGGAAGAGTTTGAAAATCCTCTCGGATTGATTTAAGGGTCGAAATGTTATCGAAATAGTAATTTTGGTATGGTTAGACTCGTGGTTGGATGGGAGTTCATATTCCGTAATTTTTGTCGGGTTCTAAGACGTGGGGCCCACGGGCGAATTTTTAGTGTAATTTTGGATTTTTAATGGAAAATGTAGAATTCCATGTGAAATTAATTCCTATAATTTTGATTGACTGAATCGAATTATTGTGGCTAGATTTGAGGCATTTGGAGGTCGATTTGAGAGGAAAAGGCATTGGAGTAGGATTTTGCGCGAATTGAGGTAAGTAACGGTTATAAATCTGGTCCTGAGGGTATGAAACCCCGGACATTGTGTAAGATGACTATTTTGGAGGTGACACACATGCTAGGTGACGGGTGTGTGGGCGTGCACCGTAGGGATTGTGACTTGGTCCGTCCCGCGAGACTGTGGAATTAATTGGCCTACTGTTTAATACATGTTCCTTCTGTTTTCATAGAAATTGACTGTACTTCATGTTAGAAATCATGTTTAGTCCTTATGTGATCATTGTTGAGACCTGCGAAGTCGTGTACTTGCTGAATTAGCTGCTAATTGTTGTTTTGTACTCAGTCATAACTTTTCTTGCTTATTATGCCTCCGTCTATTACTGTTCATTGTTAATATATATTATTACTTATGTTTGGGCCGTTTAAATGATTTCTAAGAGCCCAAGAGACTGGAGAGATTGATGACTGAGTGAGGCCGAGGGCTTAAGTGTGAGGTTATTGATACTGTAGCACGTGAGTTGTCCGTGCAGCACATGAGTTGTCCGTGCAACACGTGAGTTGTCCGTGCAGATCCAGATATTATTATAGTACGTGAGTTGTCCATGCAGCACGTGAGTTGTCCGTGCGGATCCAGATATTATTTTAGCACGTGAGTTGTCCATGCAACACGTGAGTTGTCCGTGCGGATCCAGATATTATTATAGCACGTGAGTTGTCCGTGCGGATCCAGATATTATTATAGCACGTGAGTTGTCCGTGCAACACGTGAGTTGTCCGTGCAGTTTATAGCGCTTGGGCTGAAGGAGCCCCTCTGGCGTCTGCACACCTCCAGTGAGCGCAGTCGACTATATATATATGGATTGGGCTGCATGCCGCAGCAATTATTATGAGGTACCTGGTGAGTGTGAGTGCTGATTGATGAGAGTTGAGTCATGAGGGACTGAGAGGCTTGCCCGAGGGGCTATATATACATACATACGAGTGATGCTTTGCCCGAGGGGCTTGTTTTGTGAAATTTATGTCTTCACTCATCTTCATACTGAGCCTCTATTAAAAATGTTAAACAAATATTTTAAACAACTTTCATTGGAACTGGAGTTTTTTTTACGAGATGTTTGGAATTAAATTACTGATTTGGTTTTGTTATTTCAATTATGATTTTTAAGTTATGAGATGAGCTGAGTAACTGTTACCTTGAGGGGCTGTATTTGTTTTTAGTTAATTTCTGCACTTAGTTGCTATTTATCCTTGTCGTACATATTTCTGGAGTATTTGATATCTGGTTTATTTGAATAAGCACTGATGAGACTTAAACAGTTAAACTGAAAGTATGGCTATTCTTATTGAAAGTTATTGAGATAACTGTATTTGCATAGCTCGTCACTACTTCTCAGTTCCTTATTTATTTCTGTTACTTACTGAGTTAGTGTACTCACGTTACCCCCTGTACCTCGTGTACAGATCTAGACACTTCTGGTCACGGTGGTTGTTGATTGAGGAGTCAGACTCAGGAGACTATTGAGGTAGCTGCATGGTATTCACGGACCTTGACTCTCCTTTCCTTTCATATTCTATTGTTCTATATTTTCAGACAGTGTTTTATCAGTCAAATGTTGTTATCATTTAGATGCTCATGCACTCAGTGACACCGGGTTTTGGGGATGGATTGTATAGTAATTTTGGAGTTATATTCTATTTTTTTAAAAGGGGATTTCTTTAATATTAACTGCTTTCGCCTTTATTTAAAAGTTCTACTGTGTTGAAATGTTGAGTTGAGGCTTGCCTAGTTCCACGATAAGCGCCATCACGACAGGTGAGATTTTGGGTCGTGACAAGTTGGTATTAGAGCACTAGGTTACATAGGTCTCATGAGTCATGAGCAGGTTTAGTAGAGTCTTGCGGATCGGTACGGAGACGTCTGTACTTATCTTCAAGAGGTTGTAGAACTCTTTAGGAAATTCCACATTCTTGAATTCTTATCATGCGACATTGATTAAACTTGAAGCATAATTCCTTGAATTCCTTCCATGCATTCGTGTGTGCACATGAGTGCTCGGTATATGTTGTGCATCGACAGCTTATGATTCCCTAGATGAGGTGCGACATGTGATTTCTGTGTGTGATGTTGGGCCAGTCTGGAGGACTTGAGGCCAGGTTTTGTCTATGACTTGAGTACTGAGATTTCGATTGTGTGAGCACGTGCATTTGGGACTTATATGTCCATTTGTGTCCTTACTGGTGGGATTTGTGACTGGATGACTAGGGGTGAGTATGATTTGATTGCGAGATGTGTTCAAATTGTTCGAATGTGACGGGAAGAGTTTGCTGAGGATGTAGCAAGGATTATTGGGTGTTTGACTTCTGTCTTGAGTTGGCATATGGCTTCGAGCTATGGGTGTATTGAAAGACCTCTCGTGTAGTTTAGTTGTGGAGCAGAGTAAATCTTCATGTTGTGTTATGAGTTCAGACTCAGAGGGAGGTTAAGTAATTGTGTAATAGTTTGAGGCTAAGCAAGTGGATTATCTCCTGCGGGATATTCTGAAGTTTGTGTGATCCTTATGTTGTTGGTTGGCAGTCCTCTTTTACCAGTGAAATATACGTGTTGCAGTTTGAGTTTGGATCGCGTATGAGAGTTGGATTGATTGTTACGAGGGTGAATGCGAGATTTGTAAATGGTTTGAGAAATTAGATGGGTTGTGTTGCATGAGCTTATGAAGGATTTAGCTTAATCTCATCTAGTTGGGGTAGCTCAACTAGTTATTGTGGCACTGGCCGATGAGAGGCCTGCCTTGACTTTTGAGGCTTTGCTGAGATTGGACAAGTTTACCAAGTTATTTCCAGTCCATTTCAGTGGTACACCTTCTGAGGACCCACATGATTTTCTCAACCACTGCTATGAAGTATCGTAGAATATGAGAATAGTTGAAAGAAATAGAGGTTGATTTTACTGTGTTTCAGATGACGGGTTCCGCCAAGAGGTGGTGGAAAGATTAGGTATTTACTAGACCCGTTATAGTTCCGTCTGAAGATGCAGACGTATTGAGAAGATCACCCAGTGAATCATGTAGGGGTGCAATGGACCTTGACGTCTTGTTGATTTATATGAGTTACAAATGTCAACATTGTGGATTATCGAACGTTGTGACCCATGACTTCGCGCCAAATGGAGATGTCTACTATCAATGAATGGATCGAATGGTCATGTGTTATATCAGTTTGTATGTATGTATGTATGTATGTATGTATATATATATATATATATATATATATATATATATATATATATATATATATATATATATATATATATATATATATATATATATATATGGTACTAAAAGGCTCCCCAATAATTTACACATATTTAAGGCCTGAGACATGCAAGGGATAAGGTTAGGACTTGTGGTATGTCAGTCTCCTTAATAATCCAATACTTCAGTTTCAAAGGAGTTAGAACAAAAAAAATAACTTTACACTTACAGAAGGTTTGCTCAGTGTGGAAGTCAATGTTGCAGATTTTGGGGAGTTTCAGAGGAAGTACAGTGGTTGACGATCTTCTGGACTATGTAGTTCGTGCCAAGATTTATCTTGATGGAGCTATACTTTTGTGATCATTGTGCATAATTAGGGGAAAGAGTTACCAAAGAAGAATCGAAGAGTATATGAATAAATAGGTTAGCTTAGCAGTGTTGAGTCAACATAGCAAAAGAAGAAATTAGTCGTCGGTGTTTGTAGCAAGCCTATGAAGAGGGCAGACTAGCCGATGCAACACCACCTACATGTCTTAGTTATCGGAAATGTTTTTGAAGGAGTTTGTCTCCCGGATTCTTTGTAATATATGGTATGTGTGGTCTGAACGATTGTGCCAGGTCACCATGACAGTGTCAGAATATGTCATCAGGTTTAATAAGTTAGCTGTCATACCCCTACTTTGGTTCCTGCAGCTAGAGAGCGAGTCCACAGACTCATTAAAGGACTCAATTATGATATTGAAATGTTGTACAACTCGGGAAGTTATAGGTTGATGCTTCATCTCGGCTAGTGGTAGAAATTGCCAAAATGTTAGAATTTATTCTAGATGAGGAAAAAAAGGAAGCTAAGGAGACCAATAGGTCTCGAGGGTTTAAAGGATTCAGCGGATTCTACTCAACAACAACAGATCATTATGACACGGGCTTGGGCAGCCGGCCAGCCCAGTCAATATATCTGATTACTCAGGGTGCTCCAATAAGTTCTTTTAATGCACTACCGACACGAGCTTCATATAGTGGTTATTCCAGTTATCTAGCATAGACTTAGTATGAGCAGCTAAAACCTCAAAGGGATTGTTATGAATGTGATAGTACTACACACATCATGGGAAAATTGTCCTAGACTTGGGAAAAACATATTTTATCAAAGCACTCAGGCTACGTGCCCCATTGCAGTTACTACTCCACTTAAATGACCAGCCAGAGGTAGGGGTCAGGATGGTAGATGTGGAGGTGAGACTCCTAGAGGTGGAGACCTAGCCCGTTGATATATTTTCTATGGTATGGCTGAGGTCGCAACACCAGATGGTGTCGTTACAAGTACGGTCTCGAATTATTATAAAGTAACAATTTTCTTAACTTGATTCGGTTCTGAGTATCGAGGCAAGTCCTCTTATTGTGCTCCACTTATGAGTGAACTTCGTAATTATGAAATCTACTTATGTGAATACTCCTGTTGGGAGATTCGATGGAGATAGCTATGTCTATCATTATGTGTTGTGATTTTGTTAAACAGAAAATTATTCAAAAGAAGAAAATGGAATGTTCCAATTTGGCACGATGTGCATATTACTTGTGGTACAGAGTTGAGGATGAGATCCTTGTATTTTATTTAGTGTGAAATATTTAAACCGGGCTACAAGCTGCGGTAGATGTTATATAAGGACGAGGTCCTTGTGGTGAAAAAACAATTATGCGTTTAAATGCTCCCTTTGTAAAATTAAAATTTGTACTATAGTACTTATAGGGTGGCATGCCTATTAGACTCATTTGAAGAAAATTCTTGTATGAATATATTTGTGCATAATTTTCCAGATTCGTATTGTAATTATTGAGTTTTAGACTACGAGGTGAGTGCTCGAAGGATGTAAATTGTTACTCGTTAATTCGGGTAAGTAATTATGAGATCTTCATGCCTTGTTGTTATTAACTGGAGGTTTGAAACGGAATTTTTGTTAACATGAGGTTAATTGGTGATGTTGTAATCTTTTATGAACAACTATTAAGACCAGAGATGTGGTTTTGGTCATACATATGATGTGTTCCATGTCAAGATATCATTGTGATAATGTCGTGCTTGTAATACGGAGATTAGTGTTATTAATATATACTTTGTGGTGCTTTGTTGGGTTGTGTACATGTTGTTAGGAGTTGTTTTAGTATTACTCTGGCAGGTGGATAGGCCCAATTACAGGGGAGACTCTGCCAAAATTTTTGAAAAATTTGGGAGTTAGAAAAATTTGGGATATTGAGATGTGCAAAGAAAGAGATAAGTTACATTATGTGTTTAAGGACATGCTCTACTTCTAATTTGAGGACGAATAACCCTAAGTGGTGGAGAATGTAACACCCCATATTTGATGGGTGCGTAGGCACGAGTTGCTATAGCTAGTCGAGACTAATATCGTGTGTTGACGTAAAAATCGGACCTTTCTGGAAATGATTGAAGTGTAAGAAATTTGGTCTTCACGTTTACAAATATGGATAAAGGAAATAATCTCAATTAAAATGGTGTTGTCGGACTTATGTCGAATGCGGTAATGTGGGATCAATCGCAAATATTTGTGTAGAAGTAAAAGCATCAATTTAGTAACCTGAGAATAATTCTTAGTACGTTCGAGGACGAACGTTTGTTTTAGAGGTGGAGAATGTGATGACCCAAAATGTCATTTTTAAATTAAATAATCATCTCGGTGTTTTAAGACCTTGAAAAGAGCTATCAATAATTTCTCGACTTGCGTGCGCAGTCTGTATAATTTTTCGGAAGTTTTTTATATGAAAAATGGATTAAAGCGAACTAGAGCTTTAAAACTCAACTAAGTTGACTTCGGTCAATATTTTGAGCAAACGAACCTGGATAAAAGTTTTGACCATTCCGATAGTTCCGTATCGTGATTTGGGATGTAGTCATATGCACGAAATCGAATTCGGAGGTCCCTAGATCAAATTATCGCCATTTAACGGAATCTAGAAATCTAAGGCTAAAGATTTCTTAAGTTTGACCGGAAATTTGACTTTTTGATATCGGGGTCGAAATCCAGTTCTGAAAATTTTCATAGCTTTGTTATGTCATTTATGACTTGTGTGCAAAATTTGAAGTCAATCGGATTTGATTTGATAGGTTTTTGCATCGAATAGAGAAGTTGGACGTTCCTAGTTTCATTAGGCTTGAATTGGGGTATGATTTGCGGTATTAGCATTATTTGATGTGATTTTAAGTTTTGCCTAAGTTCGTATGATGTTTTAGGACTTGTTGTTATATTTTGTTGAGGTCCCGAGGGCCTCGGGTGGATTTCAGAAGGTTAACGGATCAATTCGGACTTGAATTTAGCTGCTGAAATTTTCTGGGCAGCTTCTGTATTTTTCGCACGTGTAAATAGTGACCGCACATTGACCGCTGCCAACTCGACGCTACACTAAGGTAGGAAGAGCGGGTTGCAATAGCTTTTACCCGATATGAGGGTCGGGGTCGATTTCCTCAGGGAGCTAGTAGTGGAGTTGGATTGTCTGTCTAACCTAGAGATGTGTTTGTACTCCTAATGTCACTTCAAATATTTTTGGGTTTTCGAATTATAACTATTTTTATAAAACTATTGATTAACACTAAATTATGTTATGAGAATATTGCTAAGTTGTCTCTAATAGGAAGAAGGGCACTAGGGTCGTGACACTATCTAGGTGGCTAATTGACGGGTAGATGTTACTAAGGTTCGATTGACATAATTGGGGCTTATGCTATAACCGTTGCACAATTTTACCCACTCTCACACCTCTCGGTAGAGAGAGTGATTTGTCCAATTGACTATCTCGAGACCAAATTGGTAGGCAAATTAGACCAAGCAACTAGGGTTCAAGTAGGGTAATTACTCTCTCGAGGTTTAAACCGTTAATTGGAACTATCATTTCTCAAGAATCCATCCCAATTCCTTGTTGGGTCAATTTTGGGGTCATAGACTCTCTTTCTCAAGAAGAGTTAAACCCACAAAGCTTGAATTAGTGTTTGCAACCACCAATTCTAGATTAAAATATAAAATCAACCCAAATAGCAAACACCCATAGTCAATCTAACACTAGATGGCAACACCCATCAATTACCCACACTAGGGTTGAGCCACAACCCTAGCTAATGGGTTTAGCTACTCATGCTAGATAAAGAAATTGAAGAAATAGATGAAGAACTAAACATATTAATTAATTGCTAAAATTAAACTACAAGAATCTATCGTAAATGTAAAGCAAAAGTGCCAAAATGGCTACAAATATCATTCTCAGGAGCGCAGCTCACGTCTGAATAAAACGATTACCAAAAAATGGTAAAATGTTCTATTTATACTAGGCTGGAAAAATTGGACAAAAATACCCCTGTGGGGTCAGTTTGGGCCGCACTGGGCTCTTTGACTTTGACTTGTGCTTCTCTGAACTTGGACTCTGCGGACCGCGAAGAATGGACCGTGGCCGCGGAGGGAGCTGGCGTAGTCCGCGCAATCACGACTGCGGATCGCATGCCATTGGCTTTGCAAACTTTCATCTCTCTGAATCTCATGACCGCAGACCGCACAAAAGAGTAGTGCAGCCGTGGAGCCTTCACCGCGGACCACGAGATGTGTACCGCGGCCACGTTGCCTCTAGCCTGGTTTACCAACTCTCTGAACCACCTAGTGCGGTCGCATTCAACTTTGGGCGGTCCGCACTAGGCCTTCTTTCCTTAGATTTCTTGGTCTTTGATACTTGAGCAGGTTTCACTCCTTTTTGAGCCGATCTTTGACAATTCGTCACTTTGTCGATCAAACCTGCAATCAAGCACAACTTGTGAGCCTTTTAGGACTATTTTGTAACAATATATGATCAAAGCATAGGCAAGTAGGGGCATAAAACATGTTAAAATCCTAACTTATCAACTCCCCCAAACTTAAACCTTTGCTTGTCCTCAAGCAAACAAAATAAGACCCACCCCTTAGAGGAAAATCCAAGTAATTCCAGTTGTCCTAAAGTAACCTCAACAAGCATCAATTGGGACTAACAATTGCCCTCAATACGAATGGATCATTAACAAAATTTAAAATTTGAAAAACTATGGATCAAGTGTGACACAAGAGCATCAAGAATTGACTCATTACATCAAAGAACTCTCTCAATTACTTTGGTCGAACCCAAACTCACTCATCCTCAACTCTCCCTAAGCAAACCTCACCTTTTAGAGTATAAGCACACAAACCAAGGGTTAATGGGAATTCACTCGTCTCTCTCAAGGAAAGGTCACAAGTTCGGCTCTAAGTACCATATGTTTGACCCTCATGTAAGTATCCACTAATGCGAGCGCCATCCAACTCAAGATCATATAGGGCTTTTGTGGAGTCAATGTGAAGGCTTTTAGTTCAGGGTAGGAAAAGTTATTGGTTTATATGGGTTCCATCTTCCCTTAAGCACTTCTTTTGATTCATTTTGGCACAATTCTCTTTAACTATTTGAGTATTTCACTTCTTTTCAAGGAGTTAGAGGGACACATTGTCACTCTTTCTTATGCAATTCAAAGCATTTCTTCTTTTTCTACTTTTTTCACACCTTTTTCACTTTTGTTTTTCTTGAATCCCGTTTTATTCTTTGCACATTGGGCTTTCTTTTTGTCTTTTTCTTTTCTTTCTTTTTCATCGCCTTCCTTTCCTTTTGCTTTTGTACCTTTTACCACTTTGTTTCCTTTATTTTCTCTCCCCCCAAACTTAGACTTTTGCCATTACTCAAGGGACGATTTGGGTGCCAAGAGAGGGTATAATTTAGAATGGGTATAGGCTTGTAGCATTGGTTCTTGAAAGAAAAAGGTTTAAGGCTAAAAAGGGTTAGCTAGAGATTATATCCTTGGTAGTCTATGGAATTGTTCGACTATTATTTGGATCAAGGAGAGCCTATAATCACTTCTCAAGTCGAATTTCACTCAAAATTTTGCCTCAACAAACATTTAGGGCAAGTTCTAGACCATTGGCTCGGGACTTGGACTCACAATTCGATTTCTCACCACACACACTCAAGGATTGCTAAAGACATAGAGTCGGGGGCCCACAACAACCTTAGACACAATTGAGCACACAATAGTCCCGAAAGACCACATGATGTTTGTTTGGTCAAAATAAGAGTCTCAAGGTCACTACTTTCACCATCCTAAACACAACCACTTGTCTTTGACCATGGGATCAAAGGCAAATGTGTTAGGCCCAAGTGAAGCTTTTCTTGAGGTACCCTTAACTATAAACTACTAAAAACAAAAGAAAAATCAAAAACGGACTCAAACCCTTAAGAAGGTTGTCACGCCATCCATCATCGAGAAGAGCCACCCGGTTCGCACAATACTCCACCCTTGGAAAGAACCGTGGAATTAAGAAAATCAAGGGCTTATTGAAAACACCAAAAACAAAACAAAAAGGCTGCGAGCCTATCTACTAAGCTAAGTAATGAAAAATTTGTACGAAAAGAGAAAATAGAATGAATATTTACAATAGGGGATTAGAATATACAACGGGGGATGAATATATACAATAATGTAACTTTATATACAAACCAAATGAAAGATAAAAAGTGCGATAAAAGTAACTAAATGTAAAGTTATATACAGACCAAATAGAAAATCAATAGAAAAATAAACTAAGTCAATTAATATATACAATCATCCGGATAAAAAGTAGGGCGCATCCCTACAAATAAAACTGACATTGTCCCCAATATCAACTAAACAAATAAGCATCAAAAATCAAGATGAAAGGATATAGGAGCTCCCTAAGCCTCGTCTGTATGCATGGGAACATGAGTGGTCCCCGGATCCTCTGTATGTATGGGAACCTCAGACTGGTTCCCAGTATCCTATTGCTCAGCTACTGGGACTAGGTCCTGGACCTGTACGGGCTGAATATCTGGAGCAACCTGTGGCTGACTGGAGGAGACCTCATGTGGGTCTGCCAACCGGATGACCGCCTCGTCTGCACTAGGGAGCTTCCTCTTATTCCTAGGAAGCCTCTGCGTCTGCTCCTATTGTGGCTCTGCTACTGGGGCTGGATCCCCGAATAATAAGTCAAGAGGCATTTGGTCTGCCATCAGCTTGTCCACATCTGCTCTCAGCTCTTTCACCGACTCCTTGGAAGCCCGTGTTTTGCGCAGCTTCTTGTGCTCCCTAACAAGCTCCTTCAGGGCCTTGCCATATGAATCTACTGCCTTAGCCAAGGCACCCTGAGTACTGATGATCTTTTCCTGGTTCTCCAGGATCTTCTTCAATGTATCCTCAATGGCCTGTGGAAACTCTACTGGCTGCGGTGCCGATTGAGTCGCAAAGGTAGAAGTCAAGATGGACAACTTGGATGACGCAGCTGACATCCAGTTGTTCAAGATATGAAGTGTCTGGCTTAGCTGGTGGGTAGTGATAGGATGGGACCGGGAAGATGGAATCCCCGGTCCAGCTGAAGTAGAGGGACCAGCAGTAGTGGAAGGTCCGGGAGGCATGTCAGCGACTGTGGAAGCAGGCTCAGTGGAGGGATCTCCCGTAACCGGCTCTTCAGACTGGCCGATTGGAGTAGAAGCAGGTGGCTTGAAATTTTTTGTCCTTGGGGTTGTCTGACCCCTTCAGACTGTACCATGAAAACGGAGCCATAGGTTTGACCTTGATGTCAAAAGGTCTCTTCTCCAACTCCAGGTCCCTGAAATACATAGTGAGGGTGCTGGGAAAAGGGTAGTTTCGGTCATGCTCAACCCCCACTGTAGAAATGACGTGGGACATCACATTGCCCACGTTGATAGGGTATCCCGCCATAATAGATGCAACAAGAACAGCCCGAGCAAGTGGAATAGTCTGATCATGGGTAGTGGGATCGAGCCGACTGCACACAAAAGTCATCCATCCCCTAGCATCAAAGTTAAAAGTCCTCCGAAGTATTTTGACCCCTGGTTGCAACCACTCTGGAACCGTACCCGGGACTGCCATGTATGAGGCTAACCACAGACGAACCTACTCGCCAGGTATTCATTTAGTGCCTTCCCGGTATATATCACATTCTTGTTTCGCACTTTGGTCACTTTAGTGCCCTTCAAGATGTGGGCCACATTGCTATAAAATTCCTTGACCATGTTCTCATTGGCCTTCACATAATTATCTTTGAAGTGTTCCCAACCCACTCGATCTCGAAACTGTCTATGTACATTAGGGTATAGGGTTAGAAGATCTCTGTCACTGAAGCTCCTCTCAAGAATCAGCTTTCGTGCCAACCACCATTCCCTAAACTTATGGAACGCCGCCTGGCTGACGAATCTATCTTCCCAAATAGTAGGATTTCTAGTCAGTCAACACCCCCAACTTGAGGTACACCACCCCTAGGTAACTCTCCATCTCCCTCATCACCTCTAGCACCCTCTCCATATATTGATGTTGTGGGAGAGGTAGAGTAGTCATCCCCACTACCTGCCACTGAGCCCTCAGACGACCTAGAAGAAATGTTGATTGAAGCTCGAGCATCGGGGAAGAGGGAGGAGTGTCTCTATGTATGGCGTTCTTCGAATACGAGATGTATAGAGGGACGGAATCTGAAGAGATCTCCCGGGAGGGCTCGTACTCATTCCCCGAGTTGTCAATGGCTCTGTCAGCCGCTTTGATTGCTTTCCTCATGTCCTTTATGTTTTTTCTAGCCTGGGGAGTGAGTTTTACCATATTTTGCTTCCCTCCCCAAGAGGAATTACCTCGGCCGGGTTGTTTCGAGCCTTTGCCTCTTTGTTTGACCATTATCTGCAAGCATACACATCTAACATGGTTAGTATCAGCATAGGCAGTGAAACAAGTGTTGAAATTGAATTGCAGACAGTAGATAAAATGTTGCAGAAACAGTTGCAGAACAGAGCACTACGGCCCGCACAAACAGGAGTGCAGCCGCACTGGGGGCACCGTGGACCGCGCAAAGGTGACCGCTGTCCGCATTGGGACAGGGCCCTGAAAAACATCTCTCTGAATCTCCCCACCGTGGTCCGCACAAAGTGGGATCGCGGCCGCGGTGGGCCAGCGCGGACCGTATAAAAGTGCAATGCGGCCGCGCTGGGCATAGGTTCAATTTCAGTCACTTAGGCACCGTGGTCCGCGCAAAATGGCAATGCGGACCGCGTCAGGGCACCGCGGAACGCACAAAGGCGACCGCGGGCTGCGGAGAGTATTTTGCATAGGCACTAAGTTAGGGTTTAAGTTTTTTGCTGTATATGTTCAATTTTTACACCTAACTTGTCCCTACGCAATTGCCCAATCACTAAGCATATTCAGCACACAAACCCAGCATTTAAAACTACCCTATGCTAACAGTTAAATAAAGAAGAAAAAAAACTACGAGAAGAAAAAAAAGAAGCTAAAACTACTGGGCATGAAAATAAAAGGCAAGTATAAAATTAATCGATGAAATATGGATGAAATTTTACCAAATTGTGAAGATAGAATGCAACTAATCAATACAAACAAGAATTACAATCAAATAAGCGTGTGAACAGTGCTTTTAGGCTTCCGAGTGTTAAGAGTTCGAAAAGGGTAAAGGGTGACCCTTGGGGTCTATTTATAGAGAAGCAATGGGACCCATCCTCACCTACTAGCGCGGCCGTACAAAACCGACTGCGGAACGCGCTGGGTTTCTTCACTTGAAGCTTGAGAAGGCAACCTCCGCGGACCGCACTAAAAGGAATGCGGTCGCGGTGGAAAACTTCAGAGAGCACCACTTTTCACCATCACCAGTGCGGACCACACAAAGCCGCACTGGCAAACTTTAGAGACTGTTCAACTTTTTTCAAACTATTTTGCACTGCATCAACTCAATCCCTACAACATCTCACAATTAGTTAGCTCAAAAATCAAACCTACACTACCAAGAATAACACAAAAAACAACAAAAAGAAAAAGATATGGGTTGCCTCCCAAGCAGCACCTGATTTAACGTCGCGGCACGACGCATGTTACTAGCACATCACTTTAGATGGAGAAGTGCCACCACGTGGCTATCATCAAATTTCCCAAGATAATGCTTGACCTGATGTCCATTGACTCTGAATACTTCACCATTCTTGTTCCTTAGATCAAGAGCACCAAATGGGGTCACGAACACAACTTCAAAAGGCCCACTCCACTTTGACTTGAGCTTACCCGGAAACAGACGTAACTGGGAATTGAACAAGAGAACCATATCTCCAACCTTCAACTCCTTACCCCGAGCATATTTGTCGTGAAGGTACTTCATTTTGTCATTGTACAAGGACGAGCTAGAGTAGGCATGGAATCTAAACTCATCGAGCTCATTAAGTTGTTCAACCAGAAGATTTGCCGCAATATCCCATTCTAAGTTCAACTTCCTCAAAGCCCACATAGCCTTGTGCTCTAATTCCATCGGAATATGGCAAGATTTCCCAAACACCAACTGATACGGAGACATACCAATCAGAGTTTTGTAAGCCGTCTGATAAGCCCAAAGAGCGTTATCCAACTTTTTCGACCAATCGGTCCTATTAACATTGACAGTTTTAGACAAGATACTCTTAATTTCTCTGTTGGAGACTTCCACTTGGCCACTAGCTTGAGGATGATAGGGGTTCAAAACCTTATGATTGACACCGTACTTAGAAAGCAACGTGTCAAAAGCCTTGTTGCAAAAGTGAGACCCCCATCACTAATGATAGCACGAGGAGTGCCAAACCTTGTCAAGATATTCTTTTTCAAAAATGCCACAACACTCCGGACTCCATTTTTGGGAAAAGCCACGGCTTTAACCCACTTTGAGACATAGTCCACCACCACGAGAATGTAAGTGTTCCCACAAGAGCTCACAAAAGGGCCCATGAAATCGATGCCCCAAACATCAAAAATATCTACTTCGAGAATTGTATTGAGGAGCATCTCATCCCTTTTAGAAATTCCGCTGGATCTTTGGCATTCATCACATCTCTTGACCACATCACCTGCATCTTTAAACAAGATAGGCCAATAAAATCTGCAACTAAGCACTTTAGAAGCCGTTCTTGCCCCGCATGATGGCCACCATAGGGAGAGGAATGGCAAGCCTCCAAAATACCCAATTGTTCCTCCTCCGGGACACATCGACCAATCACACCATTAGTGCAAATCTTAAACAAATATGGCTCGTCCCAATAAAAATCCAAGCTATCCCGCTTGAGCTTCTTCCTTTGGTTGGAAGAGAGCTCACACGGGATGATTTCGGTAACAAGATAATTTGCGACATCGGCGAACCACGGCATTCCATTCATTGACACCGCAAGGAGTTGCTCGTCAGGAAATGCATCATTTATCTCAAGGCCGTCACAAGGCCTCCCCTCCTCCTCCAAACGAGACAAGTGGTCCGCCACTTGATTCTCACTACCTTTCCGGTCAACAATTTCTAGATCAAACTCTTGAAGAAGTAACACCCATCTCATCAATCTCGCCTTGGAGTCTTTCTTGGTCATCAAATACCTAAGGGCGGCATGATCGGTGTGCACTATAATTTTGGTCCCCATAAGGTAAGGTCAAAATTTTTCCATAGCAAATACAATAGCCAACAATTCTTTCTTGGTGACTGTGTAGTTCCTTTGAGCCTCATTCATGATCTTACTTGCGTAGTACACTGGACGAAATATCTTTTTGATCCTTTGGCCCAAAATAGCCCCAACCACAACGTCACTAGCATCACACATGAGCTCGAAAGGCAAGCTCCAATTTGGCGCGAATGATGGGGGTAGAAGTCAACTTGAGCTTAAGAAGCTCGAATGCTTGCATACAACTCTCATCGAACAAGAACTTTGCATCTTTCTCTAGCAACTTGCACAACGGATGTACCACTTTAGAAAACTCCTTTATGAACCTCTGGTAGATACCCGTGTGCCTCACCCCTTTGACAGAAGTAGGGGAGGGAACCTCGAAATAACCTCAATCTTGGCCTTATCAACTTCAATTCCTCGCTTCAAGATCTTGTGACCCAACACTATACCTTCTTCTACCATAAAATGGCATTTTTCCCAATTGAGAACAAGGTTGGTGTCTTCATATCAGGCCAACATTCTATCCAAGTTTACTAAGCATTCCTCAAAAGAATCCCCAACCACGCTGAAATCAACCATGAAGACCTCCAAGATATCCTCCACCATGTTGGTGAAAATAGTCATCATGCAACGTTGGAAGGTCGCCGGAGCATTACACAATCCAAATGGCATTCTAGAGAAAGAGAATGTGCCATAAGGACATGTAAAGGTGGTTTTCTCTTGGTCCTCCGGGGCAATTAGAATTTGATTGTACCCCGAGTAACCATCTAGAAAGCCATAGAAAGCCCGGCCCACAAGACGATCAAGCATTTGGTCAAGGAATGGCAATGGGAAATGATCTTTTCTAGTCATCTTGTTCAGCTTCCAGTAATCTATACAAACTCTCCACCCGGTGACCGTTCTAGTGGGAATGAGCTCATTGTTGTCATTGGTCACTACGTTCATACCACCCTTCTTCGGCACACATTGCACCGGAGAAGTCCACGAACTGTCAGAAATAGGATAAACCACCCCAGCATCTAGCAACCTGATAACCTCTTTCTTCACCACCTCTTGCATTGCCTCATTTAGTCTTCGTTGATGCTCCAAGGAAGGCCTTGCATCCTCCTCCAAAATGATCTTATGCATGCAAAATGCAGGGTTTATACCCCGAATGTCCGCTAATATCCATCCAATCGCCTTTTTCCGCTTTTGAAGTGCCGCCAAAGTGGCGTCAACCTGCATGTTAGTTAAGCAAGACGAAATAATAATAGGTAAAGTAGAATTTGAACCCAAGAATTCATACCTGAGGTGTGGAGGAAATGGATTTAACTCCAACACCGGTGGCTCCTCAATCGATGGCTTTGTTGGTGGAGTTTTGCAGTTTTCAAGATCCAAAGATAGCTTCCTAGGCTCATATGACTATGAATCCATACCATGCAATGCATTCACGCACTCCACTCTACTAGCATCATCATTGACATCCATATTAAGAAGCACGGCCTCAAGGGGATCTTCAACGTGGATCATGGAACTTGTGTCATCCACTATCACAACTGTGACAATGTCCACAAATAAACACACCTACGTGCTATTGGGTTGTCATATTGATTTGCAAACATGGAATACCACCTTCTCATCCCCCACCCGGAAAGTCAACTCACCCGCTTCAACATCAACCAATGCCTTCCCCGTAGTGAGGAAAGGTCTACCAAGAATAATCGGCACTTCAAAGTCCACCTCACAATCTAATATGACAAAGTCGGCCGGCAATATAAACTTATCCACCTGGACAAGTACATCATCAATTATGCCCAAAGGTCGCTTCATCGATCGATCCTCCATTTGAAGTCTCATTGAGGTAGGTCGAGGTTGTCCAATTCCCAAATTCTTGAAGACCGAGTACGGCATCAAATTTATGCTATCCCCCAAGTCACAAAGGGCCTTTGCAAAATCCGCACTCCCAATGGTGTAAGGAATGGTGAAAGCACCAGGATCTTTAAGCTTCGAGGCCATTGAATGCACTATAGCACTAATTTGGTGAGTCATCTTTATAGTCTTACAATCCATAGAACGCTTCTTTGTGACCAAGTCTTTCATGAATTTTGCATAGACCGGCATTTGTTCAAGTGTCTCCACCAATGGCATATTAATAGATAAGCTCTTCATCATATCAATAAACTTTTTAAACTGATTATCATTCTTTCGCGAGCCTCTAAGGATAAGGTAGAGGTGGCCTTAGCAAAGGAGCCTTGGCCTTTGGTACAACCGGCTTGGGCATGTCAATAACGTGTTCCCTAGACGGGTTCATGGCATCTTGAGTCTCTACCTCAGCTTCATCATCAATATCAATCCACACATCATTGTTCACATTCTCTTCAACCACATCTTCAACACCCAAAGGTACATTATCATCACACAACTCAACATCTTCATCCATAACTTGCTTTTGGTTTGAGGCATTCACATCACCGCCTCTCCCACTTCTTGTTGTAACCGCTATCACATGATTGTTATTCCCACCCTTCGGGTTCACTACCGTATCACTTCGTAGAGCACCCTTGGGACGAGTATTCAATTCTTGAGAGATTTGGCCTAATTGCACCTCCAAGTTCCGGATAGATGTATTATGAGAAGTCAATTGGGCATAGGAATCTTGGTTCTTTTTCATCATTTGCTCGAACATGCTCTCAATTCTTCCCATATCACCTCCGGAAGAACTAGGACCTTGAGAAGGGAAAGGGGGTGGATTGCTCGGTTGTTGGTACATTGGGGGCCTTGGAAATCCCATCCCCATGTTGCCTTGGTTTCCATTGTTGTTCCACCCGCCTTGATTGTTGTTGTTGCTCCAATTATTTTTGTTCCCGTTCCAATTGCCTTGATTGTTACCTTGATTACCACAATTATTGTTTTGATTGTTGTTGTTCCAATTGCCACCACCTTGTTGTTGGCTGTTATTATTCCAATTACCGCCTCCTTGTTGTTGATTGCCCCAATTTCCTTGGGGACGCCATTATTGATTCGGAGAGTTGCCTCTATTCCCTTGGTAGTTATTGACATATTGGACCTCTTCGCTTTTATCATCATAGCACTCATTTGAATAACAACTACCATCATTGTTGTTGTCATATTGTTCACAATTACCTTGAGGTTGTTGTCCTCTTTGCCTCCTTTTCAACATAGAAACGCCTTCCATTGCATTGACTTGGCGCGGATTTTGGACTTGTTGTAATTGCACCTTTTCCAATTGATTCATAATTGTTGTAAGCTCGGCAATAGCTTGGCCATGATCGTGCAATTCCTTGTACAAATGGATGACCGTGGGGTCACCTTGGGGCACATTTGCTCGGTTTTGCCATACCGAAGAGGTGTCGGCCATTTCATCAAGTACATCACATGCCTCTTGGTAAGAAAGTTTCATAAAGTTCCCTCCGGCCATTTGGTTCACAATGCATTGATTCATGGTGTTGATGCCCCGATAAAAGGTTTGTTGAATCATAGCCTCGGTCATGTCGTTATTAGGGTACTCTTTCACCATTGTTCTATATCTTTCCCATATCTCGTGCAAAGGTTCTGTTGGCTCTTGCTTGAAGGCTAGAATTTCATCCCGAAGAGCTTCCATATGACTTGGAGAAAATAACTTGGCAATAAATTTGTCGACCAATTCATCCCATGTTGTAATAGAATGATTGGGGAGCCTTTCTAACCAATCCAATGCTTTACCCCGAAGAGAGAACGGGAAAAGCCACAATCTCAATGCATCCTCGGACACGTTTGTCTGCTTGCTACCCCAGAATGTATCCACGAACCTCTTCAAGTGCTTGTAGGCATTTTGATCGGAGGCGATCGTGAAATACCCTCTTTGCTCGAGCAAGGTCAACATAACAATTGTGATTTGAAAGTTCCCCGCCCGGATTCGTGGAGGAACAATAGCACTGGCGTATCCTTGATTTGGTAAAACTCTGGGGGCCACTCTCGGCAATGGCGGAGGAGGGTCTGGATATTGTTGTTCTCATTTGCATTTACATTGGCATTTCGGCCTCTCCGTGGAACTAGAGGTAAGACCTCATCTTGTTCTAGATCCTCTACCTCCTCTACCGCTGTCACACCTCCTTTTTCCGCCCCCGTGAGGGGTGAAAGAGTTTTTCCAATTAAAGGACAATCAAAACGGGATTTGTTTATTTATTTCAGAGTCGCCACTTGGGAGATTTAGGGTGTCCCAAGTCACCAATTTAATCCCGAATCGAGGAAAAGAATGACACTGTTTAACAGTCCGCGAACCAGAAATCCGGATAAGGAATTCTGTTAACCCGGGAGAAGGTGTTAGGCATTTCCGAATTCCGTGGTTCTAGCACGGTCGCTCAACTGTTGCATTTAGCTATTATCTGATTTTTACATGAATAACCTATGTGCTGATTCTACTTTTTACTGCTTTTACATATACATATTTATTCGAGAGAGTGAACGCCGTTTAAAGTATGTTTCCGGATTGCGCCGCATTAGATGAACCCGCAATCTTAGACACACTCTATTCAACGTTTTAGGATTTGGATTCGGGCCGCATAAAATGCCCACCCATATTTAGGAATGTAATTTACTAAAGTCGCGCTTAAAGATTCTAGCGCGTTATTATCTTTTGGGAGGGACGTGAAATTCGCTAAACGGCCCTTCCCGACTTCTAAAAAAATTTCTTAAACCTTTACTGAGGGTCCTGCAATTTTTTTTTATTATTATTTTTTATTTGTTTTTTATTTGACGAAGCTCGTCTCATTTATTTATTTATTTATTTATTAAAAGGAAGGAAAGTAACTACATTTCTATTTTTATTTGTCTCTAAATAAGAAAAATCCTGGTTAATTACATACTAAAAAACCGTAACTTATTTAATTAATAGATTACAACAGATGCTAACGAAAATTATACTTGAACTTGCAAAAATGGAAAATTGTTTCGCGCCTTATTTCATAAGCTAATGTTACTAAAAAAAGAATTATGTATATATAAAAAAACGTACAAGATTGACTAACGTTACTACAATTAGCCATTGTTAACTGTGGTGAGGTTAACTAAATGATCAAAGCTATAGACTAATTCATTAACCCTAATGGATTCGCAATTTAACTATACTAAATGCTTATTGAAACTACTCTACATTAGTGTAAGTATACTTAATAATTAATACATAAAATTATTGACTACGACCTTTATTTATTTATTTATTTATTTATTTACTTTTATTATTATTATTGGAGCTATAATGTTGACACTACCCAAACACCTTACATTTACATTTTTATCAAGTCCACAATCTATCTATGTGAGATTATTTGTAATATGAATTAATGCCAATATTGATGAGAGTATAATCACTTAAGAGGACTAATGGAAATTAGTTTTAACCATCTAAACGAAATACTAATCGGGTTTTGACTAAGTACTCTTATCTCGTTTATGGACTACTTGAATATATGCATGGAAACAAACAACTAACTAAAGATACGCGGCTTATCATGATTTACCCCATTAATCTGACAAAATTGAAAGGTTCATGTTATATCAGCGCATGACCATTTATTTGATTCCTTCTCTTTTCAGTCCAATTAAAAAAAAATTAAAACAATTCACAAAGAAAACAGCTGAATAGACGAGATTGTCTACTATCTACTTTATTGAAGCAGTTGGATTTTATTGCTGCATTTCAACTTCAAAGCTCTATCACTACAAGATTCGAATGTGTACCTGGAATTCGAATTAAAAAATAGAGAAAAGAGGTCAGGAGCAACAATGTACAGCAGTAGCACAGCAACATAATCCCACAGCAAATAACAGCAACAAAACCAGCGATAACCAGTGTAACAATGGTCAGAACCAAACTGAAAAACCCCGGAAAGCCTGACTGAAAATTTAGTAGCACTAATCGCAATCCACAGAAAGCAGTAACAAAGTTCTGATTTCAGTAGTAAAGAAAAGGACCTCACTTTCAATTTTTAGCTCTCAAAGACTGACTTTTAATTTTGAAAAATTAGCCTATTTCTCACTTTGAAGTTCTAAAAAAAATTCCTCTCCAAATTTTTCAGTCTCCTTCTCTATATCAACTCCTCCTATTTATAGGCTAGAACTAAACATTATTTATTCAAAGTTTTCACTTTCAGCCTGTATATTCCCTCCTATGTGCATCTATACACTTTTATCATTAATCTCATGCTTATTTTCTGATTTTCCACCCTTAAAGATACCAGACAGAGTGTATTCTGCACTACTAATTCCCTTTTCATTAAATAATTCATTAATTTAATTATACACTAAATATTCAACTGGCAGACTACTAACACTAAACATTTTAAATCTTTTAACACCCAAAAATACCCCTAAAAATCCCCTATTATTATTGCCTTGCCCTCACTCTTAGCAATCTGTATTTAAACCTCTCTGATTTACAATTACACCAAATCACTACACAGCTACAACCAATCCTTAAGTCAAATTCACACAAAAGATTCAAGCATCAAAACAGACCTACGAAGTGATTCATGTTGTATTCGTCCAAACAAAGCAGTCATAAACTAACTATTCGACGAAGTTGTTCAAATCGAATGTAGTTTATAACGCACACTCAAACAAACCGAAGAAAGACCTTGACCAAATAAAAAGGTCTTAAAGAAGAAGGAGAACTAATGAACAAGACAAGATTACAAAATAACACTTTAAACAAAGAATCAATAATCCGAAAAATAGAATGAACAAAACAAGATTATGAACAACACTTAAAACCAAAAAACATAAAAGAAAATAAATCAAATGAACTAAATAATCTTGAAAGAAAAGTCTGACACTTGAACGAACCCAAGTCGAACTCGGAGTTGAACTATTGGAGGTCGAACGGACGGTTTTGTGGACGTCGAAAAATGACGAAGCAGAAGCTGGTCGTTTGGCCTATGGCGGACTAGATAGAGGGACGAGGGTGTCATGAGGAGTAGCAGCGGCAGCAGCTGGGTTCGCTGCTACCATGGTCGACGTGACAGTGGCTGGGTTTGGTCGTGAGGAACAGCAACGGGTGGTGGTGAGGAGCAGCTGCGGGTGGTGGTGAGGAGCAGCTGGGCAGCGGGGTTTGGTGGTGAGCAGCAGCGGCATCAGCTGGACGACGGGGAGCAGCAGCGGCGTCGCAAGCAGTGGGGTGTTGGCGAGGAGCAGCTGGGCAGCGGGGTTTGGTTGGACGTGAAGAAGGAGCTGGTTTCAATGGAGGAAGAAGGCGAGTTACTGGTTTTTTCGGCGACGAAAAGGGTCGTTTTCTGGTGGTCGCTGAGAGGTTTGGAGGTGGGGAAGACGATGGGGGAATTGGGCTGGTTATCGCGACTGGTTTTCAGTCGTTCGAAATCCTGAAGAAGATGAAGCCTTAGGGTTTTCTTTCTAGGGTTCCTCCTTGTTTTCTTTAGGAAGAAGAAGATGAAGTCAAAGTGTTTTCTCCCTCCCTTCCAAAATCAGTCCGTGTTTTTTTTTGTATTTTCTCAAAGAATATGGACCTCACGTGTGTAGGGGTCCAAGACTTGTGTCCCCCATGCGCGGTGGGGTTCCCCGTGTGTGGTTTTCCGTCCGTGTTCCCCACGCATGTCCCCCATGTGTGGTGGACTCGGATTATTACGGGCTAGGTCCGAAAATTAGGCCTAAAAACGGGTAGTTTGAACCCAAATATTATTCTTTGTCCAGACCCGAGAATAGAACACGATGTTATTCAATTAATCCTATGCAAGCGAAATAACTACAAAAATACGACTAAAACAAACTATTTTTTTAAAATAGCTACAAAGCATAAATAAAACTATTTTTGTCATTTTCGTTTTTATATAAAGATAAAATATAAAGTACTATTTTTTGTATTTTTCAAGATTAAAATGGCTACAAAACGTTAATAACTCTTTTTTATTTTTTTTGGTAATTTTCGGAATTATACAACGATAAAAATATAAAATACTATTTCTATATTTTTAAGTTTAAAATGACTACAAAACATTAATAAAACTACATTTTTTATAATTTTCAAAATTATATAAAGTACAAAATAAGGTACTATTTTTTTTGTATTTTTTCAAATTTATGGGAAATACACAAGCTAAAATTACATATATATTTTTTGTAATTTTTCTTTTGCGAAGAATAAAGTAAAATAGTCAAAATAGCTATATTAGACTCAATTCAAATATTAACGTTTTGTAGCCCTCTTTTTTTTTCTTTTTTTTTTGATAAAACTAAAATTCTAAATTGAGCTACAAACTAAATTAACTCCAAAAATACTAATTAAACTCCTAACAACAATTATCATACACAATTAAACACCAATTAAATTAAAATTGCATAATTTGACATTAAATGCTAACAATGCAAGATATTCCTATTTTTTGTGACTTTCATTTTTGCAAAACAAACTTAATTAAATACTAAACGAAAAATGTGATATTTTTTATATTTTTATTAATTAAAACAAATAAACATGCACTCATAAAAATACAAATAATTATACAAAATACCACAAAAACAACAAAAATTGCACACAAAGGAAAATTGTTTTATTTTGAATTTTTGGGAGTAATTCTTTCATAGGGAAAAAATCACGTGCTTACACCCGCTATCACATTGCCGAGAGGGTCATTTGCATTAAGAGCCATTTGTACCTAATTGATCGACACAAATAAAATTAGTAAACAAGAAGGAAAGAGAAACAAAACACAAAACTAAATAAACAGATAGTGAACACCGTAAGCTCCCCGGCAACGGCGCCAAAAAGTGATCGCTGTCAACTCGACGCTACACTAAGGTAGGAAGAGCGGGTCGCAATAGCTTTTACCCGATATGTGGGTCGAGATCGATTTCCTCAGGGAGCTAGTAGTGGAGTTGGATTGTCTATCTAGCCTTGAGATATGTTTTGTACTCCTAATGTCACTTCAAACATTTTTGGGTTTTCGAATTATAACTATTTTTATAAAACTATTGATTAACACTAAATTATGCTACGAGAATATTGCTAAGTTGTATCTAATGGGAAGAAAGGCACTAGGGTCTTGACACTACCTAGGTGGCTAATTGACGGGTAGATATTACTAAGGTTCGATTGACATAATTGGGGCTTATGCTATGACCGTTGCACAATTTTACCTACTCTCACACCTCTCGGTAGAGAGAGTGATTTTGCCCAATTGACTCTCGAGATACCAAATGGGTAGGCAAATTACACCAAGAAACTAGGGTTCAAGTAGGGTAATTACTCTCTCGAGGTTTAACCCGTTAATTGGAACTATCATTTCTCATGAGTCCATCCCAATTCCTTGTTGGGTCAATTTTGGGGTCATAGGCTCTCTTTCTCAAGAAGATTTAAATCCACAAAGCTTGAATTAGTGTTTGCAACCACCAATTCTAGATTAAAACATAAAATCAACATCAAATAGCAAACACCCACAGTCAATCTAACACTAGATGGCAACACCCATCAATTACCCACACTAGGGTTGAGCCACAACCCTAGCTAATGGGTTTAGCTACTCATGCTAGATAAAGAAATTGAAGAAATAGATGAAGAACTAAACATATTAATTAATTGCTAAAATTAAACTACAAGAATCTATCGTAAATGTAAAGCAAAAGTGCCAAAAATGGCTACAAATCGTTCTCAGGAGCACAGCTCACGTCTGAATACAAAAGATTACCAAAAAATGGTAAAATATTCTATTTATATTAGGCTGGAAAAACTGGACAAAAATACCCCTGCGGGTCAGTGGGAGCTGCACTAAATGGACCGCCGCCACACTGGGTTCTTTGACTTTGACTTGTGCTTCTCTGAACATGGACTCCGCGGACCGCGTAGAATGGACTGCGGCCACAGAGGGAGCTGGCGCGGTCCGCGCAATCACGACCGCGGACCGCATGGCGTTGGCTTTGCAAACTTTCATCTCTCTGAATCTCATGACCGCGGACCGCACAAAAGAGTAGTGTGGCCGTGGAGCCTTCACCGCGGACTGCGAGATGTGTACCGCTGCCGCGTTGAGTCTAGCCTGGTTTACCAACTCTCTGAACCACCTAGTGCGGCCGCATTCAACTTTGCGCGGTCTGCACTAGGCCTTCTTTCCTTAGATTTCTTGGTCTTTGATACTTGAGCAAGTTTCACTCCTTTTTGAGCCGATCTTTAATATTTTGTCACTTTGTCGATCAGACCTGCAATCAAGCACAACTTATGAGCCTTTTAGTACTATTTTGTAACAATATATGATCAAAGCATAGGCAAGTAGGGGCATAAAACATGTTAAAATCCTAACTTATCACACATGCGTGAACAGTAAACCCGAAAAAATTTTGGACAGAATGTAACTTCTTTCTACCAAATTGGAGCTCGGGGAGAGGCGATTTTCGGGAGATTTTTAGAGAAAACAATGGGGTAAGTATTCTTAACTTAATTTTGGTTAGATTACCCGAATCTATTACTAGTTTTGGCATTAAATCTGTGAATTTAGTTGGAAGAGTTTGAAAATACTCTCGGATAGATTTGAGGACTTGAGGGTCGAAATGTTATCGAAATTTAGTAATTTTGGTATGGTTAGACTCGTGATTGGATGGGGGTTCATATTTCGTAATCTTTGTCGGGTTCCAAGACGTGGGCCCCATGGGCGAATTTTTAGTGCAATTTCGGATTTTTAATGAAAAATGTAGAATTCCATGTGGAATTAATTCCTATATTTATTGACTGAATCAAATTATTGTAGCTAGATTCGAGGCATTTGGAGGTCGATTTGAGAGGAAAGGGCATTGCGGAGTAGGATTTTGCACGAATTGAGGTAAGTAACGGTTATAAATCTGGTCCTGAGGGTACGAAACCCCGGACATTGTGTCGGATGACTATTTTGGAGGTGACGCACATGCTAGGTGACGGGCATGTAGGCGTGCACCATAGGGATTGTGACTTGGTCCGTCCCGTGAGACTGTGGAATTAATTGGCCTACTGTTTAATACATGTTCCCTCTGTTTTCATAGAAATTGACTGTACTTCATGTTAGAAATCATGTTTAGGCCTTATGTGATCACTGTTGAGACCTGCGACGTCGTGTACTTGCTGAATTAGCTGCTAATTGTTGTTTTGTAGTCAGTCATAACTTTTCTTGCTTATTATGCCTCCGTCTGTTACTGTTCGTTGTTGATATATGATATTACTTATGTTTGGGCCAGTTAAATGATTTCTGAGAGCCCAAGAGACTGGAGAGATTGATGACTAAGTGAGGCCAAGGGCTTAAGTGTGAGGTTGTTGATACAGTAGCATGTGAGTTGTCCGTGCAGCACGTGAGTCGTCCGTGCGGATCCAGATATTATTATAGCACGTGAGTTGTCCATGTAGCACGTGAGTTATCCATGCGGATCCAGATATTATTATAGCACGTGAGTTGTCCGTGTAGTGTATAGCGCTTGGGTTGAAGGAGCCCCTCCGGAGTCTGCACACCCCCAGTGAACGCAATCGACTATATATATATGGATCGGGCTCCACACCGCAGCGGTTATTATGAGGTACCTGCTGAGTGTGAGTGCTGATTGATGAGAGTTGAGTCATGAGGGACTGAGAGGTTTGCCCGAGGGGCTATATATACATACATACGAGTGATGTTTTGCCCGGGGGGCTTGTTTTGTGAAATTTCTGTCTTCACTCATCTTCATACTGAGCCTCTATTAAAAATGTTAAACAAATGTTTTGAACAACTTTCATTGGAACTGGAGTTTTTTTTTGCGAGATGTTTGGAATTAAATTACTGATTTGGTTTTGTTATTTCCACTGAGATTTTTAAATTATGAGATGAGCTGAGTAACTGTTGCCTTGAGGGGCTGTATTTGTTTTCAGTTAATTGCTGCACTTAGTTGCTATTTATCCTTGTCGTACATATTTATAGAGTATTTGATATCTGGTTTATTTGAGTACGCACTGATGAAACTTAAACGGTTAAATTGAAAGTATGGCTATTCTTATTGAAAGTTATTGAGATAACTGTATTTGCATAGCTCGTCACTACTTCTCAGTTCCTTATTTATTTTTGTTACTTACTAAGTTGGTATACTCACGTTACCCCCTGTACCTCGTGTACAGATCTAGAAACTTCTGGTCATGGTGGTTGTTGATTGAGGAGTCAGACGCAGGAGACTATTGAGGTAGCCGCATGGCGTTCGCTGACCTTGACTCTCCTTTCCTTTTATATTCTACTATTTTATATTTTCAGATAGTGTTTATCAGTCAGATGTTGTTATCATTTAGATGCTCATGCACTCAGTGATACCGGGTTTTACGGATGGATTGTACAGTAATTTTGCAGTTATATTCTATTTTTTTTAAAAAAGGATTTCTTTAATATTAACTGCTTCCGCCTTTATTTAAAAGTTCTATTGTGTTGAGATGTCGAGTTGAGGCTTGCCTAGTTCCACGATAGGCGCCATCACGACAGGTGAGATTTTGGGTCGTGACATATACCCATCAAAACTCTTTTCCTTCTCCAATATGAGACAATATCCCTTTGTCAAAGAAGGAAATTCAAAAATTTTATTTTTTCCTCCCTTTCCCATTCACTCTACTTTCAGCTCTAACAAGCTTAAAATCCAACATAATGTTATTTGACTATTGAGTTATCAGTTTGGTTTCGGTTTGCCGAATTTTATTAATGGTTTAACCGATAGCCCAATAAGCTATAACAAAATTATAATTTTACTCATTAAATATATAAAGCCACCTTATGGATTCATTCTTTCAATTCTCTCGCCAGTTATTCTTCATCTTCAGACCTTAATCCTTAGAGTAAGTTTTAAACTTTTCTGAATTTCTCATCTTAATCTAATCTTCAATTAAGATTTTTAATTTTAAACTTTAAAAAATTAATTGTTTAGATTTTTGGTTTTTTCTATTTATTTCTTTTGTTGCATTGATTCTTTAGTATTTACAAGATTAGAATTTTTTTTTTTGTGAATTATGTCCGCCTACAGTGAGATAATTAACAAGATTAGATTGTTGAATGTCTTATTCCTTACTCCGACGAACTTATAACTTTAAAAGTTGAGATCATTCATTGTTTTCAAATGCAAATAATTTTTTTTTCTAAAGTTAAGATTTAATCGCTCTTTTCTTAAGAACAAAATTCAATTCCTTTCTCTTAACAGTATGATCACGATTTTTTTAATAAAAAAATGAACTTTTGGATGCTTTTTATTATTATCGGGTAAACCGATAACCGAACTGATAAGGATCGATAACCGTCTAACCAATACCCGATACCTGATATCTTATCGATTTGGTTATCGCTTTAACATATTTATAAATCGATAATCAATTTGTTGAACTGATAGCATTCACAATCGAACCAAAGCAACCAATGACCACCCTTACTTAGTGTAAAGGATTAAATGATGCACCGATTATTGGGTCGGGTACTATAAAAATGTAGATATTCTCACATCGGATGAGATGGGGTCATTGGTCTCATTATATGGTCTTGAGCAATCCACCTCTTGAGCTAGCTTCTGGGATTTAGCTAAGCCCAAAGTCCATTTTTCTAATATGGTATGAGAGTCAGCTTCGCCCCATATTATATTATCGAAGCTCCAAATATTCAATTCTAGGCATGCGGGATGTGTTGATGTTCCCATATCGAATGGGGATGGGATCATTGGTCTCCTTATATTATTTTGGACAATCCTCACTTCTTGAGCTATTTGGGATTTAGCTACGCACAAGGCCCATTTCTTTAACAATACCTATATTGAAAAATATTAACCAAGAAAACAATGGATGAAGGCCTAAAATATATTAAAAATTCTTTTTTGAAAGAGATATTTGCTCATCCTCAAGATTGTTATTAGATTAATTGTAAATAGCTCTAGTGAATATAACAAGTCTTTAAATTTCTATACTAAGCAAATAATAGAGAATTTTTTCTCCACAAAGCAAGAACTATCGACTTGATCTTTTATATATAGAAGAAATAAATTTAGAGAAAGGTAGGTATTACAAGAGGAAAAGGTTGTTTTTGTTAGAATTTGTTTCAAAATGGAAGACCAGTTATAGTTATATAGACTGTCAAAAGGTTGCCATGAGAGCAATCATGTTTGAGCTAGACGCGGCTGGATGAGAGAAGAAAACAGTTGGACAAAATGAATATTTTTGTATTAATCGTATAGCTACAATATTAATACACTTGTACTAACCGACTAAAACTATCTTATGTACAAATTGCATAACTACCCCTAACTAATATTGTAACTACTTAACCAACTTAATGTCTATATCCTCAACACTCTACCTCAAGTTGTGTAGTGTCAACAAGTTGAACATTCTCACCTTGGATAACAGGAAATCATGTAGTGCTTTCCCTAGTCCTTTTGTTAACACATCTGCTATCTGCAAGTCTGTGGAAATGTGTTCTATTATTCTATTTGGATGAGGCCTTGCTGTATTTTTTCTCAAAAGGAATGAAAGTTTATCTCGATATGTTTGGTTCTCATGATAAATGGGAATTGCAGCAATTTGAATTGTTGCTTTACTGTCACAATGCAGTTTCACTGGTAGCTTCAAGTCCACATTCAACTCCTTGAACAATCCTGCCAACCAAACTATTTATGCAAGTGTATTGGCCATACTCATGTACTCTACTTCTGCATAACTCCTTGATATTGTACTTTGTTTCTTAGATTTCAAAGAAATGAGGGAATCACCCAACTTTACCACAAATTCACTTACTAATTTTCTAGTCATTGGACATGTGGCCCAGTCTGCATCACAGTGGACTTTGAGTTGTTTGGATGGTTTAGAAGGCAACAGAATTCTCAATCCTGGTGCATTCTTCAAATATCTCACAACCCTCAGTGCTCCTTTTATGTGTGACCTCTTTGGTTTATGCACGAATTGGCTTAAATTCTGAACAACATAACTGATATCTAGCCTTGTCATAGTTAGGAACAGTAGTTTCCCAACTAATTTATGGTAGCTACTTGGATCATTTAGCAACTCATCATCATTCAGATTTTGGTTAAACTCTACACTAGTGAGCCTTTGACTTGTGTGTAATGGTGTGCAAGCTGGCTTGGATCCTATGAATTCAAGTTCAGTGATGAGCTCAAGAGTAAACTTCTTTTAACTGACTAGAATATCATGCATGTTCCTAGAAATTTCAAGACCAAGGAAGTATCTCATCTTCCCCAGGTCCTTGATCTTGAAATGATGTTGGAGCATGTTTTTAGCCTCTTGTACCAACTAAGAAGAAGAGCATGTGATTAAGAGGTCATCTATATAGATAAGGATTATGACCAAGTTAGAACCAGATTTCCTACTAAAGCATGAGTAGTCAAGATGACTCTACACAAAACCTAAGGATGATAAAGTCTCACTTAGCTTTAAATTCTACTGTCTAGATGCCTTTTTTAGGCCATACAGTGATTTTTGAAGCTTACAAACTTTAAGAGGCTCCCTCTCACCTAGAAGACTAGGAGGAAGAGTCATATATACTTCCTTCATCAGATAACCTTGAAGGAATGCATTAAAGACATCCATTTGGTGTAACTTCCAACCATTCATAGCAGTTAGTGACAATACAATCCTCCTTGTGACCATCTTCACTACAGGAGAAAAGGTCTCTTGATAGTCAAGACCCTCCGTTGATGTGTATACTTTGGCTACCAAACAAGCCTTATATCTTTTCACCTCTCCTCTAACATTATACTTTACTTTATATACCTATTTACACTGTATAGCCTTTTTTCCGCTGGTAAGGGAACCATACTCCATGTGTGGTTATCCTGCAAAGCCTGCAACTCTTGATCCATTGTAGCTATCCATTTTGGATCCTAGAAAGATTCAACATATGATGTAGGTCGTGCAACAGCTGAGAAGTTACATAGTACCTTGAATAATATGGGGACGGTGAGGCATAGGACATATAGGCAGACATAGGATAGCTAGATCTCAAAGCAGCCGAAGGACCAGGTCTTGGCACTCCATGCACAAATCCATTCAGTTAGGTAGGTGGTTTAGAGGTTCTAGTAGACTTTCTTGGACCTTTTTCTGGTATGCCAAATGAAGGTGGCATAGATATGGGAGGAACTAGCACTTCATAAGGAGAAGAAGCCTGCATCTCTGAGGCTTTAGGAGATGCAATAAGAGGTCCAAGAGATGTAAAAGCTGCAGCTTTTGAACCAGTATCTGCCTCTGAACCTTCTGGATTAGGATCTATAATGAAGGCATCGTCATCATCAACAAACTGCTCAATAATAGGTTCCTTAGTTGTGGATGTTTCTGCCTTGAAAGGAAACATGTACCCTTTGAAGGACATATCCCTGCTCATAAAAAAGGTTTTATTAGTGAGGCTATACAACTTATGGCCCTTTTGAGTAGACGAATACCCCATATGGACTGCTGGCTCTACTCTAACTCCAAATTTATCACTTCTATTAATGACACTGGCATAACATAAGCTCCCTAGCACCCTGAGATGATGCAATTTAGGTTGTCTGACATAGAACACTTCAAAAGGAAACTTCCATGTTAGGGCAGTCAATGGTATTTTGTTAATCAAATAGACTGTATTTTTGCATATAAAGGACCCAGAATTTCAGAGGAATACTTCCCTGAAACTTGATGGCTCTGGCAACTTCAAGAATCTGTATGTGTTTCCTCTCCACCAATCCATTTTGCTGAGGTGTGTAAACACAGGAGCTTTGATGAACAACACCTATAACCTTAAACAAGTCTGTGCAATGATAATTTAAGGACTTTGTCCCATTATCTGACCTGAACACTTTGATTGCACTATTAAACTTAAGTCTTTATAAGAGACATGAAATCCTTCATTATAATAGGTACATCACTTTTGAGCTTAATCAAAAATATCCAAACCATCCTACTATAGTCATCTACCAAAGTGAGAAATTATCTATTCCCATCATAGGTAGGTATTTTATAAAGACCACATACATATTCATGTATCAAATCAAATGCTATAGAAGTTGTACTAGTGCTTTGTGGAAAATGAAATCTTGTTTGAATCCTTTTTGCTTTGCTGGGGCAAATAGTGTTGCTATGCAACTTATTATGCTTTACTATATGCATTTGTTGTAGAACTTTGTGAGGTATATGTCCAACTCTCCTATGCCACAACTCTTCTTCATTCGTCACACGTAGTGCTGCTGAAGCTTGTATCCTGTCCTTGTCATTGTGAGACCAATGATAGAGTTCTCCTTTCAACCTACCAGTCCCGTTCACCTTCCTAGTGTGAAGGTTCTATATAAGATAGAAATCAAGAAAGAATAGCATACGTCAATTAAATTCCCTATTTAATTTTGATACTAACAGTAGATTATGCTTAAAGCCTGGGATACACAGTATATTAGACATGACTCCTTGATCTAACTTAGACCTTCCTACACAATAAATGGCCAAGCTATCCCCATTTGGCAGATGAAATTTTCCACCATCACATTTAGTCTACTTTTAATCTCAGAAATCATTTTAGAATTTGAAACCATGTAGTATGTTGCACCTGTATCTACTATCCATTTATCATGTTATGCTTTACTTTCAGTAGAATTAGTTACAGTAGCTACATTTGCAAGCACAAAAGGACCAGTTATATCTGCTGCATTAGTTGATGGTTCAGGTGCATTATCCTTATGAAGCATTTTCAGGATCTGGTCATAGTGGTTTCGGGGTAAATGGCATCTTCAATCCAGCTGCATATGCCTGAGGTCTATTGTTATTTGTACTTCCATAAATAGCAGGCAATCTTGTATACCCTACCTTGTTGTGATAACCACCAAGACCAGGTGGTCTTATAGCTCCATGACTTGCGTGCCGTATGTTCCCCATGTTTTGATGTTATGATGCAGAATTACTAAAATGCACTGAGTTTGCAACCTTCTTCCTCCTCCCTTTGAAATTTGCTGGACACCCAATCAACTGATAGTAATTCTCCTTATTGTGTCCTTTCATTTTACAATACTCAAATTGTATATCGAAAGTCCTTCTAGGTTTCTGAATATGAGATCCTTTGGTACTCCAAAGAGCAGTGATATCATTACCCTCAACTAGTGAATTGAAACCTGCAGAATTGTGCCCTGACGAACCACCTCTTTAAGTCTCATCTTCAATAGCCATAGCATATGCTTGATTCAGAGTGGGTTCAATAGACTTCATGAGATTTGTCGTCTTGCCTGACTATACGAGTCATTCGGACCTCCTAGAAATTAAAATAACCTCTGCTGAATTAGGTGATCAACGTGGTCCTTAACAGAGTTTGGAGGTGGCATTATTGCATCAAACTCTCCCCACAACTCCTTCAATTTTGTGGAATATGTAAAAACATAATCAGTACCTAGAGAAATTATTGTAATTTCCCTATGCAGCTGATAGATCCTCATGTGATTAACTTTGTCAAACCTTTCTCGAAGGTCCTCCCATACTGCTTGTGGATTTGATGCATACACTATACCACTGAGTAGATCTGGTGAAATAGTGTTCATAATCAATGAAAGGACTATAGCATTACATATTTCCCATTCCTCATGCAATGCTATCGGAAACGAAGCCTTAGTGTATTTACCGGTAACAAACCATAGCTTTCGCTTGGCCTGGAGTGCAATCCTCATCGATCTTCGCCACAAGCCATAGTTCTCAGATCCCTTGAGCTGAACTAGAATTAGCACTGAGCTTGGGGATGAACGAACAAAGGATGTGTGTGATCGATTTTGTTTTCCCCCATTCCTTAAATGAAAAAAAATCTAATCACAAAAATAAATTGCAAATGTCGGATTTTGAGAAATCAGCTATTTTCTAACTGAGCACTAGCTCTGTAATTGAGCACCTGAGAAGCATATGCAGATCTCCTCGCTCTGATACCATGTCAAAAAGTTGTCATGAGAGTACTCATGCTTGAGCTAGACGCAGCTGGAAGAGAGAAGAGAACAATTGCGCAAAATGAATACTATTGTGTTGATCGTATGGCTACAGTATTAATACACTTATACTGACCGAATAAAACTAACTCATACAAATTACGTAATTATCCTTTACTAACATTGTAGCTACTTAACCAACTTAATGTCTATATCCTCAATACAAACAAAGGTATTTACAAAATTAGTGAAAGGATAAACCATTTCATTTAAGACACGTCTTCTAATTTGAGCTCGCACAGCTGCCTCTAGATTATTGTACTACTTATAATTGAATACACACATAATTTACTCCCATTTCGCAAGATAATAGCTGATTAGTGTTAATTACTACACACTCATGACCGATTTAAAATTTTGGAACACCTCTGCACAGGGACAATAAGTAATAGATGAAGGTTTAAATAACCAAAATAGTTGTAAAGATCATGTTGCTTTGCTTCTTAGAAAGTTACGTTTCATTTGATGATGAATGATGATAAAGAATTATGCAAATAACAAGTAACATGTTCATTTTCTTCTGCGCTGGTGTAGCCTGGTTGACATACACCGGCTTAACCTACATCATAAGGCGCAACATATTTTTGTTGAGGCTTATAGATAAAGACTCAGGTATAGGTGTCTCTAATCACAGGAATGATTATATTTGGTGAAACAGATAATGTCATGTCCACTTATGTGCTATCTCTTATAGTCTTATTGAGTGTGTGTATATTACATACAAATACCTCAGTGCTGTTAGATGAGGATATTATTTCTGCTTTTGTACGTTGTCTTCTGTCACAAGCTATGTAATTACTAATTAGTAAAACTAGATTTCTACTTTCTAAATAAAATTTGATTATACACGAGCTCCAACCACTTTCTCCCAATTATTCATTGATTTCGATAACCAAATAAAGCATCATCAACTTGACCATACGTCAAAGTCTATCGTAAATATAGCAAATGCCCCATAACTCAAGATATCAACTCCCTATCTATATCTTATTCTGTCGTGTGCCTTCTATTATGCTAAGTTTTAATTCTTGCAAAACATAATTTAATTTACAGTAATTCATTTTTTATTCATGTTTACTACCATCACTTCCCATTAGCTCCACTATAAGTCCTTTTAAAAAATTGGTGTAGTCATGTCCCAACCTGCTAAAAGGATCATCTTGCCCTGCTCCACTAATTTTTTTTGCCTACTCATTTGACATCCCTAACGTGCATTTGTCATGTACACAAGCGTATTTAGAATTTGAACTCTATAATTTAATCTCTAGTATTCTTAGCATTGAACACATTGTATTTTAAAAGTTATGGGTTCATATTCCTAATTTTTGTAATTTTTTGGTAAATTTTTACACATAAATTTATGTTCCGTAGCGAAAGTACTGAGTTCAATTGAACCCGACACTCCTTCACTGCATCCGCCCCGAACACATCGTCATGAACTGATTGTTTGCCAATCTTTTTCATAACTTGCTCATCAAATTAGTCAAACAAAAACATACGAACATTATTGTTCCGCTTCCGGCAAAAACAGAAGGAAAAAGAGCTTGTCGAAGAATAATGGAATAGGACATTGTTGCACTTTAGGACACATATATAGTAATTAAATCGGTGGGAAATGGAATTAAAGGACAGGGAACCCAAAAATAAATATCATATTATTACTCACTCCGGTCCAAAATAAGTTCTTTTTTGGCCTTTTTTTTGTGATCCAAAATAAATGATTTTTTCAAATTTTAAGAACGAATTAATTATTATTTTTCTACATTGCCCTTGGAGTAAATAGTATTGAAGTATGTGTTATGAGTATTTATGTAAAGAGATAATAAAAGTTAATATGATTAATTTCATTGCTAATTAATGTTATGAACTTTTTAATCTGTGTGAAAACAGCTAGAAAATCACTTATTTTCGATAGGAGGAGAAATGTTCTTGAGTCAGCCGCATAACTTTATATACATGAAAAGCCAATATATTCTCTAAAGTCACTATTATGATTGGACGACTAACTTCTACGTGAAAAGCAACCATCATTACCCTATAATATATTCGAAGCTTTATTATAATTAGTCATAAGAATATATTTGATGTCACCCCAACCCGCAATTTTATCACTTATTATTTATTAATTCTTGAATTATCGCTTTCAAAAAACCCCGTAACTCTGATGTTGGCTCGTTTTCCCATCCCATCAATTCACATTAATTAGGCAAAACGTAATTAATGCACCGCAGTTCTATCAAAAACCAATGAAGCAAACTACCAAGGTTAATATTACACCCAATGACTTTAAAATGAATGATTTTAATTTGTTTGACCCTTGATAATTCTATAGGCAACTCTTTAAGGTAAAAAGTAAAAAGTGTTAGTCCATGGGTCAAGCGAAGGCCAATATTTGTTAAAGTTAAAGTTAAAGTTAAAGTTTTGCTCATACAACAAGTAAGGTAAAAAAAATCAAGAATGACACTGAAATGTCCTATTAATGCAAATCACCATATCCTAAGGTGGTCGGAGCCCCATGACCAATTTCTAAGTGGGCCCAAATGAGAAATACCTGTTTGATTAAAAGATACTGAAACCTTTTTGATTAAATCAATTAATGAAGATGAAGAGGTAAATCTTAGTCAAACATAATAATCTCCATATCTATAAACAAATCAAAAAATGATGAATAAGATAAAGTAGGGGCGATCAATCTTGTTGTTGTTTTTCATTTTTTTCTCTCACCAATCGATGGAGATAATCAGTTTACATAATGTCTGGAAAACTGTTTTGTCTGTCTTTTGCTAAGAATATTATAGAGGAGAGGAAAAGGAAAGAAAAGAGCCCCCGTCAATGCATCTCCATACCACGTCCGTTATCGCCATTCCCTGAGTATTGTTCTTTGACTTAGCGGGTACCGTGAGTACGTGGTTTGGAGCAAATCATGGCATTTTTTACTATCCCGCCGCATGGACGAGATCTTAGTTGGGTCGACCATAGCGGTCAGATTTTGACCAATACAGTTAGTCCCTCCGTCTGCCGAGGTCATCTCTTGTCGGGTCTGGCAGACGGATTATGATTTTTACACATCTAAGAGGAATCTGACTATCTACCCTTTGGGCATGACTTTTAGATTCAAGTAATGTAACGACGCTCTTGTGATGCCCTTGAACCGTTGCGGCCGTTTCAGAATCTAAACATCATTTAACTTGAAATGTTGCTCGTGGTTGTTGCCATTATGACACACGTTCCCAGGGGATTGAACCGTTTCATGTCCTATCAGTTTCAATTGGCGACTCTTGGGTTTCGCGCTTGGGGAATTTATGTCTTTTATAAATAGAAGGAAAGCACCATTCGATTGACACACTTCCTTGCCTTTACTTGAAAGAACTTTGTGAATCTTCTTTTCTCCTAATACTTCGGATTTTCGATTTTCTCCGGTTAGGCAGGAGCTTTCGTCTTAGACTCTTCTTTTTTCTTCCATCCCTTTGTTTTATCAAATTGATGCAAATGGCTGGTAATTCTTCTCGTGCTGACAAACCTGCCACAACTCCGGTGCCAGAAAACGATGTTCTTGTCACTGGAGGAGTAGAAGTGGTGGAAGATGTGGAGGTTCCGATGGTGGCTGAGATCTTGCCCCGCCCTGGGAGACCATGGAATGATTTCCACAGTCCCGCCGGGGAAGAGCTGGAACCTGCTCCTTAGATTATAAATAAGGAGGGGATTGCAGAATTGAAGGCCAGGTGGGGAATTCCTCACTACGTCGAAATGCTGCTGGCGGTGGGGATGACATATTCCATTTTGACCGCCCAGGGTATTGCACGTTCTACGCCTATCCCTTTATTGTTGGGTACATGCTTTCTCTCCCTCTCTTGGTGGTAGATTTTTGCCTCTTTTACGAGGTATGCCCGGCTCAACTTTCGTTGTACCTGTATAAATTATTCCTCATGCTGCTCAAGATTGCCGAGCTTGCTGGTCGGGAGATCACTTTGAGGCACATGCTCAATATCTTCGCTCCTCAACTCATTCGTGGCACGATAATTCATATGCGCCACCGAGGGACGAAGAGTCTGGTGTTAAAAATAGACGACAAAGCCAACCGTCGTTTCTACAAAAAATTACTTTTATGTGCAGACCGGGCACCTTGTGGCAGATCCTACGGGGTTCCCCGAGAAATGGAACTTTGCACGTAAGTTTCTATACTTTTGGTCGGAATGATGTTTGATCGTTTTCCTTTGGGCAGTACTTAAAGCTATTTTTATTTTTACAGCCGTGAAACTACCCCCTACACCTGTTGATGGTATCCGTGAGTGAGTGAACGCCAACCTTCCTCATACGGCGGGGATCCACACATGGTCGTCCTTCTATGAGAAGTATGGATGCAAGCCCCTTACTGGTAAGTATTATTATTTTCGCTTTTCTCCATTCTTCACCCCCCCCCCCCTTTTTGGCTTTGTTGCTTACGTGATGTTCGCCGATGTCAGGGAGAGTGCGGAGAGTAAGGGCTCTTCCACTAGCATTTTGTTAGCCTACATCATCCGCTCGACCTGCCTCAGGATCTACTACCTGACCTTCATCGAAGGCCGCTTTAGTTGAGTCTGCGGTTGTGGCTGTGCGCACGGAAGCTGCCCCTCGAACTAAAGTTCTGACCCCCGTCACCTACCCAACGGGGGAATCTTCCCGTGCTAAAGACGGGGAGGGGCCATCAAAGAGGCGGCGAGTTGAGTCTGTCTGAAACGGCTCCTTCGGCCGTGGTACATTCAGAGGGTGGTCTCCCATTGACGGGGTCCGAGGCAGGAGTTGATGCTATTCCACCTGCAGAGATAGAGCTAGCCGTGGTGTCCACCCCATCAACGGAGATATAGGCCGCTATGTTTGACCAACGACCTGCCGCGACAGGGAGTTAGAATCCTGAGGCCATTGTTACTGCTTTGGACGGGCATTCATCTTCGGTGCCTGGTCGAGCTTCCTCCTCGGCCGCAGAAAGGGGAAAGGGTGTCGTGGTCGACGACTACGAATTTGAGTCGGATCTCGATCCTGATGACATCAAGATGTTTTAAGAGGTTCTGACCCGTTCGGTGGTTCATGCGGGAGGCCCATCCCATATTCTTGAGATCTCATCGGATATTAATCTTTTGGGGGACACGGATGACCTGGTGTCGCAGCTTGACCTCTTGTGTTCTGCCGCCGAGAGCGGGGCTCTTCGGAATGTTCCTGATATTGATTTGATTCATGAAGTGGCCACTATGGGCTTAAGGATACGTTTTACTTTTCTTTCATGTTCCGTTCATTTTTTTTGGCGATCTGGTCTTAATCCATCTTTTCATTTTCAGACCTACAGGGTGGAAATTGAGAGCGCTCATAGGGCCGATAATCGAGCTAAGATTTTCCTGAAGACGTTGGAGAAATATCGGCGCTATCACAATAAGTTCCATGAGATACACGAGCGGCTGAAGGCAAATCCTGGTGATTGATCCCTCGGCGAGGAATTGGAGAAGAAGGATCAGGAATTGATGCAGGCTATTCACTGAAATAGCGTACTCGAGGAGCAACTTCGTGCAAATGACAAAGAGCTTGAGTTAGGCAAAGGGGTTGCTGCAGAGTGCGAATATCTTCAGGGGAAACTAAGGTCTATGCAATCTAAGATGGATCAGAATGTTATCAGGGTCGAGGCGATGAGTGTAGAGTGGATGGGAAAGTTGACCGAGTTGGAGAGAAAGGTTCTCGGATTGGAAAACATTGAGAGTGCCTGGTCGTCGGCTTTGGAGAAGGCGGCGGCTCTAGAGAACACTATCTGCATCCTCCAATCCATGAAGGAATTGGAGAGGGCGACGACCACACTAAGGGAAGCGAGGCTTGAGGAGCGTATTGGTGAGATCGACCGGGAGGCGTCGACCTTAGGGGTCAAATTTTGATACTCTCGAGGCCGAAAAGGGGCAACTATTGGCTCAGGTCGAATCTTCCTCCGCCGCTGTTCCCCGTCATTTACACGAGCTTTGGGTTCATGCTGAAGCCCAGCAGGACATATAAATGAGTTTGTGTGAGGCAGGCAATGTTTTCGAGGCCGCATATGAAAGAGCATGGGTGAAGGCACGAGAGGCTCGTGTTAACTGTGGATATGACCCTACGACGCCGGAGGCCGATGAGGGTGTTGATGATGAAGGAGGACTTCCTGGAGATGGTGGTGAAGAGGGTGGCAGTGATGGCGCCAAGTGAAAGAATTGTTGTCTTTGTTGTTTTTTTTATTGGTTGTTTATTGTTTCTTCTTGGATTTTGTTGGTTTTAGCTGTATGTAATCTGCGGCTGTTTGCACAATAGCTTTGTATAAAGAGGAATTTTTCATTGTTATATGCCTCCTTTATTTCTTTCCTTGTTTGGTTTTTCATAACTCTGGTGCGAAGAAGTAGATCTCTGTGTGGCAAGTTCCCGATTCTTAGGGAATTTGATACCACACGGATTGAGTAGAATTTGGATGACGGCTTAAGCTGTCGGGGCAATTTTTTCAAACTTGTGTTGAAGTACTGTCCCATCACAATTCGTATGGTATCGAACTCTTTTTCTGTTAGCGACCTTAACCGTAGGGATGTTACTTTTGAGCTTATATCGAAGTATTATCCCGTCGTGAGTCCTAGTTTTATTTCCCCCTTTTTTTTATTTAAAATGGCCCTTGACCTAAAGGATGTTACAAACTTTCGTCGAAATACTAATCCGTAATCGTTTGATCGAGGTCAAACTCTTCTCTTTGGCGAAGGCCCTTGGCCTTAAGGGTGTTATTTCGAACTTTCGTCGAAATATTAACCTGTCGTTGTTCGATCAAGATCGAACTCTTCTCTTTGGCAAAGGCCCTTGTCCTTAAGGGTGTTATTTCAAACTTTCATCGAAATATGAACCCGTCGTTGTTCGATCGAGGTCGAACTCTTCTCTTTGGCGAAGGCCCTTGGCCTTAAGGGTGTTATTTCAAACTTTCGTCGAAATATTAACCCGTCATTGTTCGATCGAGGTTAAACTCTTCTATTTGGTGAAGGCCCTTGGCCTTAAGGGTGTTATTTCGAGCTTTCATCAAAATATTAACCCGTCGTTGTTCGATCGAGGTCTAACTTTTCTCTTTAGTGAAGGCCCTTGGCCATAAGGGTGTTATTTCGAACTTTCGTCGAAATATTAACCCGTCATTGTTCGATCGAGGTCTAACTCTTCTCTTTGGCGAAGGCCCTTGGCCTTAAGGGTGTTATGTCGAGTTTTTGTCGAAATATTAACCCGTCGTTGTTCGATCAAGGTCGAACTCTTCTCTTCGGCGAAGGCCCTTGGCCTTAAGGGTGTTCTTTCGAGCTTTCGTCGAAATATTAACCCGTCGTCGTTCGATGAGATCGAACTCTTCTCTTTGGCAAATGCCCTTGTCCTTAAGGGTGTTATTTCGAACTTTAGTGGAAATATTAACTCGTCGTTGTTCGATCGAGGTCGAACTCTTCTCTTTGGCGAAGGCCCTTGGCCTTAAGGGTGTTATTTCGAACTTTCGTCGAAATATTAACTCGTCGTTGTTCGACCGAGGTCGAACTCTTCTCTATGGCGAAGGCCCTTGACCTTAAGGATGTTATTTCGAGCTTTCATCGAAATATTAATCCGTCGTTGTTCGATCGAGGTGGAACTCTTCGCTTTGGCGAAGGCCCTTGGCCTTAATGGTGTTATTTCGAACTTTCATCGAAATATTAACCCGTCGTTGCTCGATCGAGGTCGAACTCTTCTCTTTGGCGAAGGCCCTTAGCCTTAAGGGTGTTATTACGAACTTTCGTTGAAATATTAATCCGCCGTTGTTCGATCGAGGTCGAACTGTTCTCTTTGGCGAATGCCCTTGGTCTTAAGGGTGTTATTTTGAACTTTCGTCGAAATATTAACTCGTCATTGTTCGATCGAGATCGAACTCTTCTCTTTGGCAAAGACCCTTGTCCTTGTGTTATTTCGATCTTTCATCGAAATATTAACCCTTCGTTGTTCGATCGAGGTCGAAATCTTCTCTTTGGCGAAGGCCCTTCGCCTTAAGGGTGTTATTTCGAACTCTCATCGAAATATTAACCCGTTGTTGTTCGATCGAGGTCGAACTATTCTCTTTGGCGAAACCCTTGACCTTAAGGTTGTTATTTCAAGCTTTCATCGAAATATTAACCCGTCGTTGTTCGATCGAGGTCGAATTCTTCTCTTTGGCGAAGGCCCTTGGCCTTAACAGGTGTTATTTCGAACTTTCGTTGAAATATTAACCCGTCGTTGTTCGATCGAGGTCTAACTCTTCTCTTTAGCAAAGGCCCTTGGCCTTAAGGGTGTTATTTCGAGCTTTCATCGAAATATTAACCCGTCGTTTTTCGATCGAGGTCGAACTCTTCTCTCTGGCGAAGGCCCTTGGCCTTAAGGGTATTATTTCGAGCTTTCATCGAAATATTAATCCGTCGTTAGTCCTAGTTTTTTTTGGAGAGTTGGGTATCCTCTGGGGGAGTCCCAATTTTTCTCAACCTCTGCGCTTCCCAGGTAAGTCCCAGTTTGTTTGATCTTATTTCCGTCGAAGGGGGTGGAGTCGGGGAGCATAAGAAGCTGTTGTTTTGCTCACACTCGTATCATGCGCATATTGGAGTTTCCCTGTCAAATCTTTTCGCTTTACGATCTTGAGATGTTATTGGTGGGTGAGACAATGAGTTACACTTTGACCTCGGGGATGTCCCCCTCATCAACCTAATCCCTAAGTCCCTGGGAGGGCTTTTTCGGGACAACTCCTAGTTGAGGGAGAGAGAGTGCAGTTTAAGGGGCGTCATTTTCTAGAAGTTGGGTTGTCAAGTGGACGATATTTCGGTTGTTTTGTAGTGATTTCCCATTCTTCAGTTGAGATGTTTCTTTACTCGCTCGCCCGCGCGACGCTTGTGTTCCTATTTGAGTGAACAACAGAAGGTGAGCCAACATGATATTCTCCTTACCCCGATCCGAGGAGTCGGTAAATGAGGGTGGATCTATAGCGTTGCTCGTTTTGCTTGGCGTTTCAATGGCTGATGGGGCGGTGGCTTCTGAATTTGGCAACCGTATTCAGCTCTCTTTCCCCTGCTTCTTCGTGCATTGGCCCCGCGCGGTTTTAGGCTTGCTTTGGCTGGTTCCTGGGCTGCCCAGCGTGCAGGGGAGGATGTTGGTTGTAGCTTCCGCTTGCATATAGCATTATGATCTAGGTTGACGTATTGGGTGATCATGTTTACGGGTTTTGATCTGGAAGAGACTAGGAAATTTCACTAAGAAATCCCCACAGACGGCGTCAAATTATTTGACAGAAAGATACTGGAACCTTTTTTATTAAATCAATTAATGAAGATGAAGAGGTAAATCTTAGTGAAGCATAATAAACTCCAGATCTATAAACAAATCAGAAAATGATGAATAAGATAAATTAGGGGCGATCAATCTTATTGATGTTTTTCATTTCTTCTCTCACCAATCGATGGAGATAATCAGCTTACATACTGTCTGAAAAATTGTTTTGTAGAGGAGAGGAAAGGGAAATAGAAGAGTGCCCCCCTCCCCCCGTTCTAGGAAGGTTCCCTCCATATATATAGTCATGGAGTCCTTTCCACGTTCTTGGGTCAATGCATCTCCATACCACGTCCGTTATCGCCATTCCCTGAGTATTGTTCTTTGACTTAGCGGGTACCGTGAGTACGTGATTTGGAGCAAATCATGGTGTTCTTTACTATTCCGCCACCTGGAGGGGATCCTAGTTAGGTCGACCATATCGATCAGATTTTAACCAATACAATACCCAAATATACCAAAGGTAGCCCAGTGGGAAGTGGCGGGTTACTTAACGTGAGGGACATGTGAAAGTGCAAATCTTTTTCCTTTCAGTTATTTCTATGACTTGAGTCCCAAGACTTTGACCTCTCAGTGTCTGATGAGAGCTTTGACTGTAGAAGCCATCCATATCATTTATTTATTTTTAAAAAAAATCTTTGAGGTAAGCAAAAAAACAAGAGCAAGAAGTTAATAGAAGCATCACCAGCTAGCTGCATACCACCGCCTTGTATTCCCTTTAGCTGCTTCACTTACCTAATAAGTTTTTAAAATTAGTTCCTATATTTCCAAAGCTAGCTAGAGCAGTTCTTATAAGTATTGTTTAGAGTTTTTAAATTTGAAACATCTTTTTACTGTTGTGCCAAATTGAAATCTAACACCATTTTGTAGGGTATACTTGTATTTTATATTTATTGTTCTAACTTTATTGTTGTAGCGTATACTTAGTATATTTTAGATTAATTACTCTAACAATAAATTAAATAATCTCCGTGCTACTACTAGACTTTCTATATAGGCGTTGGTTTGATGAGAGGAATAGAGGGTGGCTTATATTATACCAAAATAGTCATACCCAATAAAAACTCAAAATTTAAGCTCATCGGATAGCTTCATTTTAAATTTTTGGACCCAAATTAACAAGCTTCTGCTAATTTCAATAAAATATCTCATATTTGTGGAGCTTAAAATCTTATGAGTTAATACTTTTGATACGACTTTCCGGCATATTTCAGAGAATAATTTAAGAGTTAGTGGATATAATTCATCGCTTATTAAAAGAAGAAAAATAGTGAATATACATGTTATATTATTTCAAAAATTTATATAGCTTTTGTACAAAAATAACTATGTCACATAATATCAATTTAAATTATAACAATTTTTATAAAAATTCCGTATTAATATGAAAATTTTGGGGCCTAATGCACTTGCTTTAGTTGCTTTAGGCATCAGCGGCCCCTGAACTGCACTCTCTGATGAAAGAGAGCAAGCACAAGGGTCACGTGGTCCTCGTCCGAACCACCCTAAACCCCCCTAACCTGATGATCTGTCGCTCCAAATCAAGGCTCGAACCAAGTATGTCGGCTCGGATCACCCGCCCTAAGTTAAAGATTTCAATCTTATAAATTTTAAAACAAGACGTACAATGATTTTTAAATATAATATTTATATATATTTAATAAATTTTAAATACCGAAAACACTATTTTAGCAAAACCTACCGGGACTGTAGCTTTGCTTGTGCCTGCACACATCCAAACCCAATTAGCAAACAAAACAAAAAAAATATCCTACATTAATTATAACGAAAATCAACCACAAAAAAGAGGAGAAAAAAAAGTGTAACAGAAAATCATTAACCTGACCCTAGTTTTCTTGTTGCAGAGTCACTGCCACTGTTAGCTGTGCTCATTGCTCTTTCTTTCTTCCGCCATCTTTCTCTCCCAAAACCCATATAGTGTATTCAACAAGATTCACTCAAATATCAAAAAAAAATTCTTTTTGTTTCCATTTGCTAGCTGTTGCTTTTTTCAGAAGCCACTCATTTTCTCCTTATATCAAAACTTCTACTTTTTACAAATTTGATGCTGTCTCCATTAAAGCTTTCACGAACCCAATTTGCTCATTTCCCACGAGAACTCGTTGAAGCTTCTCACGGAAAAGCATTACCCAAAGTCTCCACTTTTATACTATATAATCCCTTATAGTACTCATTCTCCTCTTCATTTATACAATGAAGATCAAATTATTGTTTCTATTTTTGGCTCATGCAATCTTTTTTCGGCAATGTGTTGCGATTCTTGAACCAATTGATTTCTTGGCATTACAAGCAATTCATAAAAGCTTGGATGATTTACCCGGTTCGAAATTCTTTGCTTCTTGGGATTTTACTTCCGACCCATGCAACTTCGCTGGAGTTTACTGTGATGGTGATAAGGTGATTGCATTGAACCTTGGTGATCCCCGGGCCGGGTCGCCGGGTCTTACCGGAAGATTAGACCCTGCTATTGGTAAACTCTCTGCTTTAGCTGAGTTCACTGTGGTTCCCGGTCGGATAATCGGAGTACTGCCGGAAAGTTTTTCACATTTGAAGAACTTAAGGTTTTTAGGAGTTAGCCGGAACTTTCTATCTGGACGGATTCCCGCGGGTTTGGGTCAGCTTCGAGGACTTCAAACGCTTGATCTTAGTTTCAATCAGCTCACCGGAAATATACCTTGGTCCATCGGAACAATTCCGGCATTGTTCAACGTTATTCTCTGTCATAACCGTATATCCGGTTCAGTTCCACCTTTTGTTTCTCAGCGGTTAACCCGGCTCGATCTTAAACACAACGAACTTTCCGGTTCACTTTTGCCTATGTCACTTCCTTCCTCGCTTGAGTATCTTTCATTGTCATGGAACCAGTTGAGCGGTCCGGTCGACCATTTATTGTCTCGACTAAACCGGTTGAATTATCTGGACCTCAGTTTAAACCGGTTCACTGGCTGCATTCCAGGAAACTTGTTTAGATTTCCTATAACCAACCTTCAGCTACAAAGGAACCAATTCATCGGCCCGATTTACCCGGTCGGTCAGGTTACAATTCCCATTGTGGACCTTAGCTTCAACCGGTTGTCGGGCGAAATTTCTCCACTGTTCTCGAGTGTGCAGATTTTGTATTTGAATAACAACCGGTTCACGGGTCAGGTTCCTGGTATCTTGGTAGACCGGTTATTATCGGCTAATATACATGTTTTGTATTTGCAACATAACTTTCTGACAGGGATAGCAATTAATCCGGCGGCTGAGATTCCGGTTCGCAGCTCATTGTGTTTGCAGTACAATTGCATGGTACTGCCGGTTCAGACACCTTGCCCTTTGAAAGCGGGGAAGCAGAAAAGCCGGCCTACATCTCAGTGTGGGGAGTGGAGGGGGTAAATGGAGAAATAACACAGAATGTTATTGGATAATTTACAGGTTTTCTTGATATGGTTGATTACATTTTTGTGAAATTAAGGGGTAAAAAAATAGAAGTCCAAAATCATGTGCATAGAGAAGACAGATCAGAGTAATAGGGTAAGAGTTGATCAGTATAGTTACTTGTATGCTCTTTTGTGAGCCAAAAATTGTGACTAGCAATTTTTGGCATTTCTTGGTAATTAGATATACGGATTTCACCTTATTAATTATGTTGCAAATTACTACGTGGAGTAGCTTTTTTTTGAAATGGAGAAAAGTTCTTTCTTTTTATTTTTAGTTTTGTTCTTAATAGATTGATGAAAGGATGTTCTTCTGCATTAATCTTCTTCTTGTTTTGCAACGTTTACAAGGCAAGGTTGTGCAGTGCTGTTTTCCTTTTATTCCTGATTACAGCAGCCTTATTTTAGTGAAGTGGTAGGAGATAGAGTGGCTTTTTCCTGTGTTTGTAGCTTTGGGAGGGGGGAGGTGGGGATGAGACACTGAACTGCCAGTTATACATGATACAGATTGGACAGCCACAATACAGCTGCATTCGAATTTTTTGTTCTTCGTGGTACTAAACTTAGGGACTGTTTTGTTCCTTTCAGTAAGGCCAGGACTCCATCTCTGTTTACCGGCCCATATGATCTCTAAGATTGACCAGTCAGCTAGATGGGTCGTTTGGCTATTCTTTTCTATCGGAAAGCAGTCAGCTGCATCTCCGTTCTTAATGTAATTGGACAAGAATTTTTACTTTACAAAAAAAAAACTGTTAGCATTATCAAAAGTATACTTAGAACTTGTCAATAAAAAATGTCATGTTATGTTACGTATAATAGCATGTCATGAAGAGTAAAATGATAAATTTAAAGTTAGAAGATTCTAAATATGAAAAGAAAATACAGTCATATAACATGAAACCATTCTGTTTCAATAGAGGTACGAGAAACGGTGGGGCAATGAAGTAGGTGAAGTGGTTGGATTTTGCATGATTCCGGGGCTGGGATCACGAATGGAGTTCAGTCACCTTCCACCCCCAACTAGAAAGAGGGAGAAGTTTTATTTCTAATACAAAAAATGTGGAATAGTTAGGAGCAATTGTTTCTGTTTTTCCGTAGAACAAGAATGCAAAACCAGTTTTTCTTGTACTAAAGCGAAATGCCAGTAGAGGGGGTACTCTGTAACTCTGGCAGGGGGCAAGTGCGACGCCGTTAAGCAAAAGAAATGACTGTAGTGTTGTAATATTACACCCATTTCAAAGAATTATAACGTGCATCTACCAATGCATCTTTCATTATACTCCTCATTCAAAATCGCATGCAATGCCTAAATTGAGGAGCCACTCATTTTCTCCTTGTGTCAAAATTTTGTGTAGTTTCCATTTGCTAGTTTTACAGTATCTTTTGATGGTTTCCAGAGTAAAAGAATGATGGGATTCATTTTTTAAATTTATGTGAAAGTAAGGGGTTAAAAGTAAAAATCCAAAATGTGCATAAAGAGAAGAGATTCGAGTAAAAGGGTAAGTATTTGCATGCTTTATTGTGAGCCAAAACCGTGACTAGCCATTTTTTTTTTGGCATTTCTTGTAATTAGATATACTGATTACCTTATTAAATATGTTACAAATTACTAGTAGTTTTTTTAAAGGTGGAGAAAAGTTCTTTGTTTTCTTTTTTCCGATCCTTAATAGATTGATCAAGGGATGTTCCTCTTAATTGATCTTTCCAAGTTCTCATCGGTATTGTTCTTCTGCATTAATCTTCTTGTTCTTTTTGGGGTTCTTGTCTTGTAGTATAAATCTCGCTTCTTGCTTAGTGCTGGCTACCTTTTATTCCTGTTTACAACAGCCTTATATTTCTGATTAAAGTGGACTGATAGGGATACAGTAGCTTTTGCCTGCGTTTTAGGCTTTGGGAGGGGAGAGGTAGGGATAAGACACTGAATTGCCATAGACAAATTATACGTGATCCAGAATGTGGACAGCCACAACACAGCTGCATCTTAATTCCTTTGTTCTTTGTGGTACATACTAAACTTAGAGACTGTTTTGTTCTTTTGTTAATTTTTTTTGTTTATGAAAAAACACTCTTTCAGTTCTATTTTACCCAGCAATATTTGTAATTGACACGTAAGTTTAAAAAATGTACACCCTTAAACATGCCACTTGACTGTTGTGGTACAAGCGCATATATCATGAAAAGTAACATTCTTTCAAAATATGCAAAACCAGTTCTTAAACTAAATACAAATGCACGTATTTTATATTATTTTCAAATATCAATAATAATTTACTAGTGTTGGTAGAGGGAGTAGTACTAGTACTAGTTTAATGTGTAGTCTGCCGACTTTGGCTGGCAGCTGCAACGCCGTTAAGAAAACGTAAAGAATGTCGGTACTACAGTAGTAATGAAGTACTCTATCCTTTTCATATTATACGAGATAGTTTGACTCGGCACAAAGCTTAAGAAAAAAAAAAAAGACTTTTTGAAACTTGTGGTCTTAAAAGCTTAATGGATAAAAAGTTTGTGGGGCCATGATATTTGTGTGGCTATAAAAGCTTCTCATTAAGGGTAAATGGGTAAAATGAAAGAGTTTAAAGTTGAATTATTTCCAAATTTAGAAATGTGTCATTTGTTTTGGAACAGACTAAAAAGGAAAGTACCTCATTTAAATGAAACGAAGGGAGAATTTTTTTTCCACTGTTTGATTATGGCCTCCCTTCCGGGAGATTAGCCAACAAAAATGCTCCTTCTACCCTCCTATACGTAGATGTAAAATGTCACTGTACCGTAAAAATCGATCTAAAAAATTGAGTGAATAGGAAGCAACACGTGTCAAGGATTACCAGTTACCAGTGATTCAACCATATTAACACCGGTTACAAATCTGTGGCCGAATAAGATGTTGATATCGGATACAAACCTATGAGATATGACCGTTATAGAAATATGTTACAAAAGACCCCAAGATTCCTCTGGCCTTTATTAGACTTTATTACTCTTTATCACCTTTTATATTACCTCTTTTGTAGCATTATTATTGATAATTAATGGGGCATAATTTGTAGCCCATAGCCTTAGTATAAAGACATCAAGAAATAGAGGCTTTCATTCTATTGTAAGACATCAAAAAATACTGATAGCAAAAGACTAATATTCTTTTTCTCAAGCTTTATTCAAGTTTTGTCGAGATTTTTAATTATTCTTGATCCCGGTGAAAATATTCTGAAGTCAAAGCTTGTTCTTTCTTTAATTGTCTTTATTTTATTTACATTGCTCTTTGTTACTTTACACTTTCAGATCAATTTAATTCACGTGTCTATAAATCATGTTATAAATTTAACAATACCGAAAAAACAGTTTGGCGCTCATCATGGGGCTTAGACAATTGTGATATTATTTTGATCTGTTCATCTTTTACTAACATACTTTGAAGTTTTTCTGTTGTAATCATAAAATAGCTATGGCACCCAATGATGTCAACAACTCGCTAAATATAGGGACAAATAACAACAACGAGCCCCTGGGCAGTCTCCATGATGGAAATCAACAAGATGGTTCAACCAGTGAAACCCGTCTTAATGGGAATGAGTCAACTCCTAACCGGGCTAGAAAGAAAATACTCGACATGAAATGAGTCGTATCCTTGATGATATGGATGATGAGCTGGCAGCTGATACCGTAAAAGTTTTGAAAGCACACCAAAGGAAAATCACGAATCATTTCTCAAGACATGAGCAGATAATGACAGAGCTTCAACAAGCAATATCGGGAGCTTCAAATAATTCAAATTGTGGAGTTTGAGTCTCTCTTGGGCTGCCAATAAGTCAAACGAACCCGGGAACCATAAATGTTGCTTTAAGAAGAAAGTTTAGATCAAACTATAACCAAGCGGGTGGAGAACTTATTCGACGAAGATGACATACTTACTTTCATAAATTCTTGAGCGAAGAGGGGGATATGAGCATTGAGCTAGGTGACATAGACACTCAGAGAGTCGTCGGGACTTTGGGTATCGTAGGCGTATAAGAGTCGAGGAGGTTGATGGGCTATTCGTAAGATGGGCAGGGGAGAGCGACCTATCCAGCCGAGATCCCAGTAGAATTTTGGGAGAGTGCGGGTAAGTAGGGTTTGGAGTAGCTCACTGGGTTATTTAATGTCATTTATAGGACGAAGAAGATACCCGATGAATGGAGATAGAGTATGATGGTCCCGATGTATAAGAACAAGGGTGATATCTGAAGTTGCAACAACTACCGGGGCATCAAGTTACTAAGCCATACTATGAAAGTTTGGGAGAGGGTGGTGGACTTGAGGATAAGGAGGATTATGACTATTTCTGAAAATCAGTTCAGATTTATGTCAGGATGTTCGACTACAGAAGTTATTCATCTTGTTAGGAGGTTGATGGAGCAGTATTAGGAGAGGAATTGGGATTTACATATGGTGTTCATCGACTTAGAGAAGGCTTACAATAAAGTGCCAATGGAAGTTTTGTGGAGATGTTTGGAGGTTAGAGGTATTCTTATTGCATACATTAGGGCTATTAAGGACATATATCATGGAGCTAAGACCCGAGCGAGGATCGTGGGAGGGGACTCAGAACACTTTCCCAGTTATGATGGGGTTACACTAGGGATCGCCGAGTCCATTTCTTTTTACCTTGGCGAACGACGCAATGACGTTTCACGTACAAGGGGAGGTGCCGTGGTGCATAGAATTTGCAGACGACATTGTCCAGATTGATGAGACACGAGGCGGTATTAACGAGAGGTTAAAGGTTTGGAGGTAGACCCTGGAGTCTAAAGGTTTAAAGTTGAGCATGACAAAGACATAATACTTGGAGTGTAAGTTCAGTGGTGCAACTCAGGTAGTGGACGAAGATGTGAGGCTTGATTCACAAGTCATACCTAGGAGAGAAAGTTTTAAATACCTTGGATCAGTTTTACAAGGGAATGGAGAGATTGACGAGGATGTTACATATCGTATTGAGGCGTGGGGGATGAAATGGAGGGTCGCTTTCTGTATTTTATGTGATAAGAATGTGCCACCAAAACTTGAAAGGTAAGTTCTACAGAGCGGTGTTCCGACCGAATATGCTGTATGGGGCGAAGTGTTGGCCAATCAACAACTCTCATGTCCAAAAGATGAAGGTGGCTGAAATGAGGATGTTGAGATAAATGTTCAGGCATACCAGGTTAGCTAGAGTTAGAAATAAAGTTATTCGGGAAAAGGTGCGCATGGACCCTGTGAAGAGGAGAGGCATAAATTCACCGGTGAGGAGGTGTGAGAGATTGTTCCTGGAGGGCCTAAGGAGAGGTAGAGGCAGGCCAAAGAAGTATTGGAGAGAGGTGATTAAGCAAGATATGGTGTTGCTCCAGCTTACTGAGGACATAACCATGGATATGTGTGGAGGTTGCAAAATTAAGGTAGAGGGTTGCAACATGTACCCGAGCGTTGTCCTTGTCGGTAACAGTAGCTTTAGTACGTGATTTAATGTTATTTGTGTATTCTCGTATCCCTTGACTTCTGTGATTACTTGTTATTGCTTTTGTCTCGGCTTTCTGGTTGCAGCACTTAGTGTATTTAGTTTTTTATTTTTGCTTCGGTTTGTCTAATTGGTATGTGTAGACACTAAAATTTTAACAAATTAATATAAATCCTGAATTCAAGATGACTCTTGAAATATTAGGAGTCTATTAAGGTTATTTGGCGGCTACTCCACCCATACCCTAATTCATACCTGTAAATAAGGCTACATATGTCCTTCAAAAATGATCTCAGCAGTTCCATAAACTCTCGGAATATGCACAAAGAGATCAAATATATAATCTCCGAAATTCTATAAAACTCTTGAAATATTCATTAAGAGATCAAAGACATGTCAAATATGTCTTGCTCAAATTTCTAGCAACATTCAAGATCCAAACTGAGTGCTGCTACATGCTTTTAGATCATAAAATACATCAAGGAGATGCATATCATTCTATGTTCGAGATATACGCCACTAAGGGCCTCGAATTATGGATAATAAATCAGAGTGAAGAATCAGCGATAAACAAAGTTGCAACCCCAATGTTTATCAATAAAATCCTTTTTTTATAATTATTTGTGATTGCAATTTTTTACGTATGTCGAAATTTTAGTGCAAACAAGTTAGCACGCCCAGTGGGACCAGTTCTGCCCTTCATCTCTTCCTCCTACAAATCGAAAACTACAAGTTTCAAGATTATCTGTTGTGATGGTCGGGTACTTCAAATCTCGTCTTCAAGTTTCAGCAGCCCTACACCTCGACAAGCCTTGAAGTAGGGGGAATTTGTAGATACTGAAATTTTAACAGATTAAGATAAATCCTGAATTTAAGACGACTCTTGAAATATTAGGAGTCTATTAGGGTTACTCGGTGACTACTCCACCTAAACCCTAATTCATACGTATAAATAAGGCTACATAGTCCTTCAAAGACGATATCAATAATTTCATAAATCTTGGAATATGCACAAAGAGATCAAATATACGATCTCTAAAATTCCATGAACTCTTAAAATATTCATTAAGAGATCAAAGACATATCAAATATGTCTTGCTCAAATTTCTAGCAACATTCAAGATCCAAACGGAGTGTTGCTACATGCTTCTTGATCACCAAATACATCAAGGAGATGCATATCATTCTACGTTCGAGATATACGTCACTAAGGCCCTCAAATTATGGATAATAAATCAGAGCGAAGAATCAAGGGATAAACAGAGTTGTAACTTGCAATGTTTATCAATAAAATCCTTTTTAATAGTATTTGTGATTGCAATATTTTACGTATTGCAAACAGTATGCATGTTATTGTTGCCCTTCTTTTTACCTATCCTAAGCTGAAGGTCTTTCGGAAACAACCTCTCTGCCTTCTTAAAGGTAGGGGTAAAACCTGTATACACACTACCCTTCCCGGACCTCACTTGTGGGATTACACTAGGTTTATTATTGCTGTTGTTGTATAACCAAGTGAGTGGAGCAGGCAATAGATCTAGAAATGAGAACGATGTAGATGATATTTTCAAAGGCGAACTTAGGGGTGTTCAAAATCGATCCGAAACCGAAAACCGAACCGTAAATTGGCTTATTGGCTTATTGGTATCGGGTTATCGAATTAACGGGAGGCGAACAAATTGAAATTTGATTGTTAACGGCTTATCGATTTGGGGGCGAATTATTCAATTTTCTTATCAGATAAACCGTTAACCCATTAAGAATTTTTATATTTATAATTTTATCCCTATGTATATTAAATATCCCTTCCACTATTAGAAATCCTAAAATCTAAATTCCTAATTTCTAATTTCCCTTAGCAGTCAGAACTCAGAAACATTCTCGCTGTTCCCGCCTCTCACTCTCTACTCTATGAACTTGAGGGTTGAGCAACACGTAACAATAACTCAATGAAACTACCAAAAGGATTCCACAGAAAGGTCTCAAGGTCTCAACTTGAGTACTACATGTCTCTGAACTTGAGGCAACAACAACTCAACCAAACAGTTCTTGCAAGTTGCGACACTAACAAGGCAATAACTCAACGAAAATCCCATTCTCTTCTCTAAGAATCAAGTCACCTCCTCGTTTCCTCCATATGGCCATAGCTAGAGCAGTACTCGGTTAGTTTCTTTCTTCTCCTTTTCGAATCTTTACTTGATGGTCGAATCTTTAGTTCTGCTATTAATAAAATAAATTCACATTATGGATCTCTGTAATCTTATAAAATTTATTTTTGTTCCTTTGAAAATTGTTTTATCTTTATTCTCTTGGATACCAAATCAATGTCAAAAGTGTGCGGAAATGTCAAAATTATCCTGGGATTAAAAAGGATTTTAGTTAAACAAAACTTGTGGCAGAAGAATGCTATTTTTCTCGTCATACTTTGTCTAGAAATAAATTTACTTTCTAATTTGATTTCGATTCAGTTCTAAATAAAAAATACTTCTTCGTCATCGAAATGATTGTAGCTTTTTTATCATTTGTATTCATTCCTTTTCTTTTCTTGTTGCACTGACTCATATGTTGATACCCAATTTTTCCTCATATATTTTAACACACACACACACATACACACACACACACACATATATATATATATATATATATATATTATACACTAAAATAGCGTATCTGCAGTTATAATCATGCATGAGCATTTTTATAATTTTTTATGCAATTTTTATAATTTTTAAAAGCTCCAAATTGATTTATTTCTTCCCTTTTTATTTATAAAATTTCCAATAATTATCCTTCAAATTATTTTTGTGGTTATTTAGTCATCTAAATTCTATATTTATGCCAAAAATATTGTTTAAATATTTTTAGTACATTTTTATAATTGCATTTATATTTAAATAATAGCCCATGTTAACGTATAACTGCATTATCGATGCATAAAATGGTCTTTTATATTTTTAAAATGTTAAACAACTATTTTAAATCATTTTAGTATATGAAAATATTTTTAGAAATCATTTATTATTTTTATAAATTATGTAACTATTAAAAGTGTCTATTTCAAATCTAGCCTATTTTATTTCAATTTCAGCCCCCAATTTAACCTAATTACGAGCCTAACCCAATTTACCCCAGGCCCAAATTCAATTAGACCCAACCTAGGCCCCTTAATCTTGGCCGTTGATCTCTAAGATCAACAGCCCGTATTCATTCTTACCATAATTAACCTAACGACCCCCTTAACTTAATTCATTTCCCACTTTACTCTGCCGCCCTCAGTTCCCTTTTCTCTCAAACGCTCTTAAACCTAACCCCAATCAAACCTTGCTGACACTCATCTATGGCTATCTCTGGTGGTTTCTCACTACCTCCCAGGCCTCCAATGGCCTCCCTCACGTTAATCTTGCCATCTCTAGGGCCCTCAAAGGACCAGGGCTAGTTGTCTTGCATCTATGGTTCCTCTCTCGCCTGTTTCAGACCATTCCAGTGTGATTCCAAGTAAGATCGTCCTATATTGACTACGATCTATGGTTTTCTAAGCAGGTTTCTTCACCCCTGTATGGTTCTCTTTGAAACCCTAATTTCTTTTCTAAACCTCTTAGATCTGTATAGATCTAAGATGATTTGGGTTTGTTTCATGTGAGTTTTACAACAACCTTAAGATTCTTTACGAGAATCGTATGATTTTCAAGTGATTTTCATTTTTTCCTAAACTAGGGTTTCCGGAATTTCTTTTTACAAATTGTTTGATGACTGTTTGTGTTTAATTTTCTGTTTCTCATATATTTTGACTGATTTTGTAAGTCTGCTACAACCTTACCTTGCTTGTACTGAAAGCCCTAATTTTTTAGGGTTCTTCGTTTGGTTTCTGAGTACTGGTACATCTGAGTATGTTCTTGCTTTGGGTTCTTGTGATTTTCTTGTCCTAATATGCTTCTACTGAATCTCTTAGTTCAACCCTTTCACTGATTCTATATGCTCGTGTTCATCCTGAATATTCATGTCAAGACTTGTACTTTTCTCACTGAATCAGAGTCGTTTAATTTTTGTTTTGTTAAAATTATGTGTCGATTTCCGACTATTCATGTCTTGACTTGTTTTATATGCTAAACATGCTGACTCTTTCATGACTTTCTCTTTGATTATTCTGAATTCCTTGTTTCTTGGTTTGATTTGAACACTTTCCCTTAAACTTTCAATTCTTACCTCTCTACTCGATTTGATTGAATTGCTTGCCTTAATTATTTTTTCCTTGCCCTGTTTATATTTTGCCGATTCTTACTGATTTGTTTCCTTAATTAAAACTTCTGTTCATTTACCCCTAATTACCTATTCTATACCTAAACCTTACTTGATTCTTTTCCTTAAATACTTAGCATGCTTTTACCATTGATTTAATTGTCCCTTGATTTAAGGAAGAACTTGCTGATTTACATGTGACTTCCTTGATTTTCTACTTGATTGATATCTTACCTTATTTGTTAAGCTTTTGATTACTATATAAACCCCCTCTTATTTTAATTTCTAAACAACGAACACAAGTTCAAAGAACACACACTCACATTCGAAACTCTCCTTTCTTTCTCTGCTACTTGTGATAATCATTGATCTAGCCGGCTGTAAGCCAAGGCTAGATATTGAAATGCACTCGCTTTACATTCTATGCTCTCTTCATTAACTGGTATGTCTCCAGTTAGATTTTGAAACTCAACTTTATGTGTTCTACGCCTATACATCGATGTTTGTTCCTGTATTAGTTTTTCAATTTGGTTTCTCTATTTGCTGTTATTAAACATGTTTAAATTCTGCCTTATGAGTAATTAGCATGATTGACTTCATTTAAGTTCTTTGATATCTGTCCAGTATGTTTACCTAGTTCTCTTACCCCTCCCTTTAATTGGTATGACTTTGTTAGTTATTTAGTCTTCTAGTACATTCAATTGGTCCTGATTATGTTCAATTCTGTTCAGCATATCTTTGTCATCAACATGATTCTGTCACATTATTTCTCTATGTCTATGACTAATTTGTTCAGTATACTCCTAGTTGTTCTGGACATTTGTTGTATCAGTTTCCCTATTTATGTAGTCTCAACCCAATATATTTCCCAATCCCCTTCACCTCTTGTTTGTAAGCCTACTTGTTAAGTGAATCTAGGTAGTCTTTGATTAATTGGGTTGTTTGTTGAGTGTGTTTTCCTCAAAATAATTTCAAAACTGCTGCTCCTACTCCTAGCATTCTTCTCAAAAACTGGTCACTCTCAGTATTTTTAAAAAGAGGGAAGTTTCTAAATCTTTTCACTTCTAACTGTTTTACCAAACTCTTTCAAAGTCATCATGCACTCTCACATTACTCCTAGAATATTAGGTTCTGCCCCTTTGTCATGTGTACTGACTTGAGATCCTTGAGATCTCTCTAAACTCTGGCATGTCAGAGCTGGCTTTCCACACTGCACCTAAATCAGTTATTATTTGAGAAAATGTCTAGGTGTGAGTACTGTCCGGGATCCTTGAGGTCCTTAGGGAACTCTGACACACATAGACATGAGATTGTCTATGGAACTTTGGCATTTGAGTCTATTGGAGGCTTGGAAGTCATTTGGGCCTACTGCAGGCTCCCTATAGATTAAACTTCTGTTCATTTATGTATTTTAATTCATTGGTCTGTAATAACTATTGTAAACAACATTGGGGTGATTAGTGAAAAAAGGGTGGGTAGTTATATATATGTTGGGTAAATTGGGTAGATACCATGCCTATAGGGCCGTGTTGATTCAAATGTGTTTGCTATGTTTGTTTTACTTTCACACAATTAGAAACCCTATCTATAGGATCTAAATGGCTTTTAATAATATATATCATGTCTATAAGGTTAAAATCAGCTTTATATTTAGATATCATGCATATAGAGATAAAGTAATTGGAGTTCAGTTTTTGTTACAGCATGTATTCACATTCGTCTACTTAGATATTGATGTTTTAAGTGTCAATACCACATAAGAGGGGGGGAGGGATAATTTGTGTGGTACCCAATTTTTGATCTAGAAGAACCAGGTTCATCTAGGTGTTCTAACTACTACTATTTGCGGAATTAAAAGTACATAAAATAAAGAACATAGATATTTTTACGTGAAAAACACCCGGCTCAAAAGGTGAAAAAACCATGACCTACTACTCAGTAGAATTTTCCCCAACACTTTACTAAATCACTGAGCCAAAACAGCATTTACAAAACTCTTTGTAAACCTAAGGATTACCTCTAATCCCGTTGTAGCAACCAGCCTCTAACTGTTGCGACAACTTCAAGTTAGCCTATAATTTGAACTCTCAAAGTACCTAATACAATTGCTTCTATGAAAGCTGGAAAGGTACAACTTTAAACCACATACTACAATTGAACTAGAATAAGTAAAAACACAATAAAACTGGTTCTTCTATCTCGTTCAAGTAGATTCAGGAGTGCACACTCAAATCTCACATAAATTGCTTGCAAAATCGCCTTGCTCTTTTGCTTCCAATTTAGTGTAACTTCTGCGTATGTGCAATACCTATAAAAGAGATCAATCACTGTCATTTAATAGGTTAGTAATCAGAGTTTGATTGGGATTCAATTTCTGATCTTCTATCGTAGTTGAGTCCTTGACGATATCAAACTCTAACACTCTCTTTATCCGGATTGTGTTCTCTTCATATAAGGAGACTTTCTCCCCTTATCCAATATGCAACCTTTTTGATCAGATCAGGAGATATTGCTGCTTGATTAGTGGGACTTATCTCCTTCACGTGCATCTCACATGTATATGTTGATCATGACTGTGCTTCACATGATGGACCTAGTCCATAACTGAGTTCATTTGTCATTATTCAAAACTTCACCTGTTCTTGGGCCAACAAATTCTCCCTTTTTGATGATACAAACTCTGTGCCTTTTACTGATTAAAAGACCTGTAAGAACTCAGCTTAACCATCAACACTAGACTTAGAAAATTTACTTCTCATCAAGTACCAGGTTAATTAGGTTATAAATATCACTTATTCAGAATAATGTGTAAAGCACAATATCTTCCCCCTTTTGGCATCATCGAAAAGTTGCATACTTAATGTGAATTCCAGATTTTAATAAGTACTCATGGTCACTAGGACAACTGCAAGTGAAAACATGGTGCAATTATCAATAATCAACAAACATATTTAAACTATTAAGGTCAGAATCATCATAGAACAAGAGAAAACAGGTGTTATCATTGATCATGATATGTTGCCATTAACAGTCCACAAAAAGAAATAAAAACTTTCAAAACATGAGCAAAAACAGAAAAATCCCTAATCCGGGTCACTGGGGTACTAGACAGGTTCAGAATACAAGTGCTAGGAGACCTAAGGCTTGGAGGAACTAGAGGGTTGAGTCTGGAGAAGGTTCAGCATATTCTGAAGGATTCCATCACTCTTCTCCTTTTCTTTTGCTAGCTCAGTTCTAAGGCCATCCCTCTCAGTTTCCAATTCAGCCACACGAGCCTTGAGCCTAGCAATTTCAGCATCCTTAGTTCCACATTCCTGAGCCAAAGTCCTATCCTTGCTATTGATGGGTGTCTTCAGAGATGAACCAGGTTCAACTGGGATGACATTGACTGAATAGTCACAACAAGAAGAGTCTTAATGCCAAAATGTTCCTTGCTTGATGTCATTTCCCATTTCTTCAAAGGCGCGTTCAGCCTGTCCAGAACAGTGGTCAGTATGAAGCCATATGGAGTAGCATGAGCCTTGGAGCCATTAATGACCCTGTCTAGCAATTTTACAATAAGAGCAGGCCAGTTGATCTACTTTTCTCTCTCAAGGCACTCCATAAGAACTAGGTTCATGTAATTTGCAGTATGTCTTCTCTCTTGTCTGGGCAGTAGGCACTTGTTGACAAACTCAAACACAACCTTGTGCTCATCCCTCATCTCACTTTTCTGCACAGCCCTGGCTTCATTCACATCCTTCGAATCACAGAACCTCTTGGTGATCTTAAGAGCAGTAGGTAGGGAGTCCAGGCATGGCCACCTTTGCCTAGTGTAGTCATCAAACCCTTCAGAGGGTATATCCAGAATTTCTCCCAGTTTCGCAGCATCAAATTGCACTGGGACTCCCTTCACCAAGCTACTGACAACCCCATCCTTAACATCAGCATTAGCCATGAACTCAATTAGTTCATTTCTGGCTAGTCTCCCATCCATCTGAAGGACCATGTCCTTCCAACCTTGAGCAGTTAAAGAGTCAACCAACCTCATCATCCCTGGTTCCACCAGGTCCTTCAACAATCTACCTTTCAAAAAATTTCTCCTGCTAAAGATGACAAACTTGTCATGTTCCTTCTCAGATTCCTCTTCTTCTTCTTCTCCACTCCATTCTTCATCATCTGAAACTTTTGCTTGTTTAGCTTTCACTGCAGATCTTGTCCTCTTGGCTAGTGAGGGTTCAACAGACACAGGTACAGAAGAAGACTTCTTGGAAGAAGTCTTGGACTTTTTAGGTTTTGGTGTAGGAACCTCCACTATTGTACCCGTTTCTTGATGGACCGGTTCCATCTCCTCTCCTCTACAACCTCAAAGGATTCTACAACCTTTCCCTTTCCCTTCTCCATTTTCTTTTTCTTGCTTTCTTCTAGAGCCTTTTGTAAGTCAGCTTCACTTTATTTTACCATGCTTCTTGTGGCTCTTCCCTTAGGCATTGAAGAGGCAGTAGGTTTTGGGAATGATGTTTTTCTTTTCTTGGGTTGCTTGGGCATATTTGGGACTTTTGGTGTAGTATCTTTGCGTTTATTTGGGCCATAACTTGTCCCAATCTTTCTTAGTAGATCAGCTAGGGTCTCTTCAGTAGATGAAACAGGTTCATCTCTCCTTTTGCTCAGATGAACCCCTCAGCAACCTCCCCAGACCCACTTCCCCCTGACTTCATGCCACTCTTTTCTAACCTCTCTTGTGCAACCCCACATATAGCAAGAACTGCTCCTTTCCCATTTCCCCTCTCTTCACCACATGCACTCTCTCTCTCTTTTTCTTTTTCAGACTTCTTTTTACCTCCACTCCTACTTGTCTCAGCCAACTTAACATCCCTAATGGGTCCAACCGGAACAAACCTAGTTTCTAAGTTTTCAATAATAGATGAACTTACCTCAGTAGGGAATTCTTGAGTCTTCTCAGAGTCAGAAGACCTATATCCTTCCCTCTCAGTCGCAGATTGAAAGGATTCAGACTTAGAACTGGAATCAGAATTTGGACCTGGGCTTTCTTTCACTTGGCTAGCTTTCAACCTTTCATGTAAAACCTTTCTCAGAGCCCTAGATGCTACAGTTTTTCAAGCCAACATTTTCTGCCTTTGAAACCTAGGTTTTGGGGATTCACTAGAAGGAGTAGATGAGGATGAATTTGAGGGTGATGGTGGTGGAGGAGAACCAGGATGATCTTGTGGGTTAGACATTTTTGTTCGTTTCTTGAGTTAATTTGGGAATTTTAGAGAAGAGAGCAATTAGAGTTGAAGAAGAGAATTTTTGACGGTTTTAGAATAATGAAGGAGATTAGAGATGTGGTGTGTATTAAAGTAGAATTTGACATCAATTCAATAACGATAGCTTTTCAGTGGTCAAATAGAAGTCTAATCAAACTGTAATTCCAGACTTTTAATGATTATTTGGCTTCCCTAGATATTAGGAAAAAATCACGATTTTAGAGTTCTAAATTGACGAAACTGATTCAATGCTTTAACGGATAGAACTTTCTAGGAATTTGGCAAGTATAAGACTTCTGCTCATGATTGAATTGTTAATCTTTCTAATTGTGCAAAGTATTAAAAACATACCTGAGCTTTCATATGAACTCATATTGATAAACCGGGTTCTTCATTTAGAATTCTCTTGAACATGCCTCAAATGCCATAATAGAAAAAACTTTGTAAGAGATTAGTGAGTCATATATACACATGTCACAGGAGTATACTAATTAAAGTATGAGACTGAGTAAGAATTAATCTAAATATTTACACAAAGTTAGAATTCCTAGCCAAAAAAAAAAATTTTCTCATTTTTTTTTGTATTCTGAGCTAGACCTATTACGTGATCTTAATCATCCCTAATTCCAACCTGTTCCTCTCAAAGTTTTCTCTACTCAGTGCTTTAGTGAAGATGTCAGCAATCTGCTTATCAATAGCACGAAATTCTATGAAGATCAGACCTTTCTCATAGTTGTCTCTTAAGAAATGGTGCCTAACATCTATGTGCTTAGTCCTTTTATGAAGAACAGAGTTCTTTGTCATACTTATATCACTAGTGTTATCACAGAATATAGGAATGCAACCAACTTCTATACCAAAATCTACCAGCTGCTGTTGAACCATAGCAATTGAGCACAACAAGAAACAACAACAACATATTCAGCTTCAGCAGTTGACAAGGCCACGAAATTTTGCTTTTTAGTAGCCCATAACACAAGACATGAACCAAGGAAGTGTGCCATACATGAGGTGCTCTTCCTATCCACTAGAAAACCTGCATAATCAGCATCAACATATCCTACTAGATTGAAATTTCTACCTTTGGGATACCAAAGACATAGATCAGTGGTGCCTTTCAAGTATCTTAGTATCCTTTTGACATCAGTCAAGTGAGACTCTTTAGGATTTCCCTAAAAGCGAGCACAAAGACCTACACTGAAAACAATGTCAGGTCTGCTAGTAGTAAGATACAAGAGTGAACCAATCATACCCCTATACAACTTTTGATCAACTGATGAACCAGGTTCATCAACATCTAATTTAGTGGCAGTTGCAATTGGTGTGTCTATTTCTTTAGATTCTTCCATTTTAAACTTTTTGATTAGCTCCTTTACATACTTCTGCTGATGGATCATGGTTCCATTTGGACTTTGTTTGATCTGTAAGCCTAAGAAGAAGTTAAGCTCACCCATCATGCTTATTTCAAACTCACTCCCCATTAATTTTGCAATGTCCTTACTTAGCTTATCAGTAGTGGCCCCAAAGATTATGTCATCAACATATATTTGTACAACAAGGAGATCCTTACCTTTTTCCCTTAAGAATGAGGTACTATCAATTTTACCTCTTTTGTAACCATGCTCCAGCAGGAATTTGGACAATCATTCATACCATGCTCTTGGGGCCTGCTTGAGTTCGTAGAGAGCCTTGTCTAACTTGTACACATGATCAGGACATTCCTTGCTCTCGAACCCTGGAGGTTTTTTCACAAACACTTCTTCTTTCAGGTAGCCATTCAGGAAGGCACTTTTGACATCCATTTGATGAAGAGTGAATTCTATGTGTGCTGCAAAGGCTGTGAGGAGTCTGATTGCCTCTAGTCTTGCAACTGGAGCAAAGGTCTCATCATAGTCTATGCCCTCCTCTTGGCTATAACCTTGGACCACCAGTCTTGCCTTGTTTCTTGTAACTGTTCCATCTTCATCGGGTTTGTTTCTGAAGACCCACTTTGTACCAATGACTGATCTGTCGTTGGGTCTTGGAACTAGATGCCAAACTTGCCTTCTCTCAAACTGATTGAGTTCATCTTGCATTGCAATCACCCAGTCTGCATCCTACAAAGCCTCAACAACATTTTTAAGCTCAATAAGAGATAAAAAGGCATCAAAAGCACACAGATTCTTTAATTGTGATCTAGTTTTGACTCCAGATGGTGGATCAGTGATAATGTTCTCAATAGGATGAGAACTTTGATACTTTTGAGGTTTTACAACTAATTGGTTTCTACTAGATATTTTTCCCATGTTCTGTTGCCGAGGAACAGGGTCGTGAACAAGTTCTTTTAGGGAATTTATTTCAATTCCTCCTTGTTTAGTTCCCCCTGTCAGTTTGCTCTGGATGGAAGAACCTGTTCCATCACCTGTTCCTTCTTTTGGTGCCACTTTGACTTGTGTTGAGGCTTCAGTCAGATCCTTTACCAATCCAATGGCTTCATCTTCGTGTTCCTGTCTCTCAGAAACAATTTTAGTTTCATCAAATACTACATGTACACTTTCTTCTACACACAAAGTTTTTTTATTGAACACTTTATATTCTTTGCTATGTGAAGAATATCCCAAGAATACTCGCTCATCACTTCTGGGATCAAACTTACCTAGGGAGTCTTTTCCATTATTGTGCACAAAGCACTTGCAACCAAATGCCCTAAGATGGGATATATTTGTTTTTCTCCCTTTAAGTAACTCATATGGAGTCTTCTCTACAAGAGGTCTAGTCATGCATCTATTGATAATGTAACATGCAGTGTTTACAGCCTCTGCCCAGAAGCTATGAGGCAGTTTACTAGAAAGAAGCATAGTCCTAGTCATGTCTTCAAGAGTCCTATTCTTTCTTTCAACTACTCCATTTTGTTGAGGTGTCCTAGGGGCAGAGAAGTTATGATCTATACCATTTTTATCACAAAATTCAGCAAACTTAGCATTCTCAAATTCAGTTCCGTGATCAGACCTAATTGATGCAAGTTGATTTCCTAATTGTTTATGAGTTTTTCCAACAAAGGCAGTAAACATGTCAAATGCTTCATCTTTAGATGTTAGAAACAGTACCCAGGTAAATCTAGAATAGTCATCAACAAGTACCATTACATACTTCTTTCCACCTCTGCTCATGGTTCTCATTGGACCACATAGATCTATATAGACCAGTTCCAACGACTTGGTTGTGCTTACCATTTTTTTGCTTCTGAAGGATGATCTTACCTGCTTCCCCCTTGCACAAGCCTCACAAACTTTATCTTCCTTGAACTTGATGTTAGGTAACCCTATCACCAAATCCTTAGAGACCAATTTGTTTAGCTGATTCAGACTGGCATGACCAAGTCTTTAGTGCCACAGGAGGGGATCATTATCCAGCACACTTAGGAAAGTTAGTTCATTTTCTGAGAGTGTGAACAAATCTACAATGTAAATATTGTTAACTCTTTCTTCCTGCAAAACAATCTTGTCAGTGGTAAGATTAATTACAAAGCATTTAGTAGAGGTGAATGCTACAAGGTTATCTCTGTCACACAGTTGTGACACACTGATAAGGCTATATTTCAAGCTATCTATCAAGTAGACATTCTCAATGTGAGAGTCTGTCTTACCTACCTTTCCAACCCCAATGATCTCACCTTTCTTCCCATTTCCAAAGGAGACATTGCCTCCCTTTAAGTCCTTAAGTGAAAGGAACTGATTCTTGCTTTCAGTCATATGTTTTGAGCAGTCACTATCCATGTACCATATTTGGATGCTTCCCTTCACTTGGACCTGCAAAAAGAAATCAGAGGTTAGTCTTAAGAACCCAAACTAGTTTGGGTCCCTTTCTATGGGCAAAGGGATAAATCAGATTCCTTTTAGCCCACCCAAGCAGCCTATTTTTTTCTTGAACAAAGGTTTTGTTCTTTTGACTGGCCTTTTCTTTTGCATTACATTCATTTTTGTAATGGCCAGTCTTGCCACAATGTGTGCAAATTTTGTTTTCAAGAAGAGTAAGGTACTTGCTTTTAGGATCCCACTTAGGTGCTTGAGTTCCATAACCAAGTCCTCTTTTGTTGCTACTGTGATGTTCGTGTAGCCAGGAGAGTGCATCAGAAGCCTTGTTCCATTTGCAAGTTCTATCTAGTTCATATTTTACCTTCCCTAGATCTTCTTTTAGTACTCTTATCTGCTCATCTTTCCTGTATAGCTCATCCTTCATTTTTCCTAAGTTTTCTTCTAGGGTGAGATGTGTGTGATTAGCTTTCTTCTTCTTGTTCCTAATTTCAATTTTAAGTTCTCAGACCTAAGTTCTAGGATACTAGTGTCAAGTTCAAGAACCTGGTTCTTCAACTCAGTATTTTCACTTTCACTCTCATTAGCCCTAGACTCTAGATTTTTGCACTTGGCTTTTAGGATCATACATTCCCTAGAAAGCTCTTCCTTTTCATTGTTAATTATCTCAAACTCATCAATGAAATCATGCAATAGCTCAGACAACCTTTCTTTAGACAGGAATTTAATCTTGTCTTTGAGATGAAGAATACTTACCTCTTGTTCATCATCAGATTCTCCTATGACCATAAGAGCTTGTTCATCTTCAGCTTCATCTTCTGATTCCTCATCTGATGTTTCTCCCCAGGCAGCAACCATAGCCTTTGTTGATCCTTTGTTCCTTTTTGGTTGAACCTGTTCCTTCTTCCTGCTCCTTCGTTCAGCCCTTTCCTTCTTCCACTCAATTTCCCATTAAGGGTAGTTCTTGATCATGTGATCAGTCTTACCACACTTGTAGCTGTCACACCTCCTTTTTTAACTACACCCCGAAAAGATGATGTATAAGGGAGTTTTTTCCAACTTAAAGTGACAATTGAAACAGGATTATTTTTATTTAAAATATTCAGAGTCGCCACTTGGGAAATTTATGGCGTCCCAAGTCACCGATTCAAATCCCGAATCGAGGAAAAGATTGACTCTATATTACAGTCTGCGAACACAGAAATCCGGGTAAGGAATTTTGTTAACCCGGGAGAAGGTGTTAGGCATTCCCGGGTTCCGTGGTTCTTGCATGGTCGCTCAACTGTTATAATTGGCCTATTATCTAATTTTCGTACATGTTTTAAACTATGGTGCAATTTTAAACTTTATAACCGCTTCTTATTTAATTATTTTTTATGAAGATTCAACGTCATCTAAAATACGTCTTGAACCACGTCACATAAATGCACCCGCAGTCCACGACACATTTTATCTAATGTTTTTGAGATTTGAATTTGGATCACATAAATGCACACCCGAGTTTAAGGAAATTAATTTAAATTACGCGCCTAAAACAACTATGCACTTTCAACTTTGCGAGGTCCATGAAAAATTCAGCTAATGACACACCTCGATTTCTAGAGAGTTAAAATTAATTAAGGGCCATGAGTTATGGAAAATTTTTGTATAGGGAAGGTACGACTTAATTGTTAAAAAACTAAAAGACACAAGGTAATAAAAAAAATCTTTCAAAATTTTCTTTCCCCACACGTTACTTTCCAAATCACAACTAGACAGAAATGGAATTGATTTATCTAAATCATCCTCACATACCGAAAATTGCCTTAAACAAATTATTTACCAAAAACTTAAACTATTCATTTTTTACATGTAACCTTAACGTGAGAATGACATAAACACATGAGTAAGAGAAATCTTCTTAATTAAGCAAGAAATCAATCAATTAAAACGAAAGCTCAACAAACAGTACATGAACTTCACAAGACAAAAGCAGGTATTAATAAGCACGGTAATGGAATGACATGAAAGTGAAACATGAACCTTTCTTTTTTCAAGCTTTATGAATATGCCAAATAGGAACCTCCAGTCGGCTTATAAAGAAAAGTGAGAACATATGCCGATAAGATTGAACACAAAATCTGACTACGCCGGAAACCTAGGCATGAACTCGAAAAGGACCTCTCGTACTCCGCTTTAAACTCCGGCTGAAAATATTGGATCTTCACTGTTGGTTTTGGACTGTAACCCATCAAGCTTCAGAAGCGATTTTCATGGCCATTTTGGGTGGTGTTTCGATGGTCTAAGGGAGGAGCTAAGGTGATGTTACCGGTGTTTCATGGTGGTTTCAAGCCATGGCTGCTGGTTTACCAGACTCCGACGGAGGTGGGGGCTGTGGTCGTTTGAACTGAACAACGTCGCCGGCAGCGTGGTTGAGGAAGGGAGGTGGTCGTTGGTGCGTGTGTGCGTTTTCAGGCGAGTTCGATGGTGAAGGGAGGAGCTGGTGGGTCCGTTATGAAGGAAACGTCCGTGGAAGGGGCGGTCGTACTGTTCTTGCGGCGCTCTACTCTTTGCAGAGTGTATAGGCGTTATTTTTTGTGTGTCTTTTTCCTCTCCTCTAGCTGATTAGGCTTACCCCTATTATATAGGTCTAAGTTTAAAGGTGTATTTTTGTGTATTTTGCAAATTAGCCCCTAGGTCTTTTGTGTATTTAGGTCCCTAGGTTTTTTAAGAAAGGTGTTAAGGGTATTGGGCTCAGGGAATGGGCTAGGTCTGAAAAATTAGGCCTAAAAATGGGTCGTTTGAGCCCGAATTTTATTCTTTCCCCGCGAACAAGATTAAAATACGATCTTATTTATTAATTAATCCTATGTAAGCAAAATAACTATTAAAATAAGACTGACCGTTAAAACAAAATTATTTTTGGTATTTTCAAGATTTAAAATGACTACAAAACATTAATGAACCTATTTTTTGTAATTTTCGTTTTCTTGTAATAAAATAAAGTAAAAGAGTAAAAGTGAGTTAAAATAGCTATATTAGGCCTAAATTAAATATTTACGTGCTAAAATATAAAAAATCTTGGGGAGAGTCAAAAATCACATGTCTACAGCTGCCCCTCTTTGACTGAAAACACGAAGAGTTTTCAGACAAAGAACGACTAGACAGGTTTTTTGACCCGACCCTTATTTAGGGAGACCAAAACTAAGAGAAAGGAGAATGTGACCGAGCCCTGGTATCTGAGCTGCCTATATATCCTTGGCTATAAAGGAATCAGGCCACGTGTAGTTCAGAGGTGAGTGAGATGATGGAGTATGCCGAGGTGGAGAGCCGGTTGAGGTGCCGCTCCGCCGAGGTTCCATTTTGCGGTCCCGTTATTATATCAAAATCCAAAATGAAAAAGACTAACTAAGCCTATCAGCTACGAGTTACAAAATTCCTATCAATGAGTCTTCTGAAACTTGATCTTGAGTCTTGGTTGGTTCTTCATGCGGACCCTGATCTGAATCTTGATGCTTGTTAGCTGCAGGTGTTGGTTCAATCTTCTTCAGCTTTTCAAACCAAGACAGGACATGCAGAGCTAGTGACCTCAGCCCTATCTTGAGCAGCTCACATCTTTCATTAACTTCTGCATTTGGATTCACTCCTTGTCTTTCTTTTTGTTTTTTTCTTTTTATTCTAGATGATGACTAATTTCTGTTGATCATCTAGGACTGTTGACTCGCATTCTTGACGCAAACTTCTTTTGTTGCTGACTTGAATTGCATTCTGAATTGAATTCCCTTTTTTTTCCAGGTGGGTGCCTGATTGGTGAACTTGAACCATCTTCTCTTGTTACTTGACACTGTTTTCCTTTGCACCTTGAACCATTTTCCCTTGAAACTTGAACTATCTTCCTTCGAAATTGCTTTCCCTTGAAACTTGAGTTGTCTTCCTTCAAAACTGCTTTCCCTTGAAACTTGAGTTATCTTCCCTTGTTCTCCATGTGGGCGCCTGATTACAACAAAATAGACAAAACAAAAGAAATTTTTTCTGCCCCAGTTTGCACTAGGAAGATTTGTGAGTTGTTAGCAAAATTGTAAACCACTTGTACTATTGATGCAATAATGAGAGTAAACTAAAGAATAGACAAGGAAAACTATAAACTAAGCTTGACTAAAGTAAAAATTGACCTTATTCTCCAGGCGGGCCCCCCTGATTTCAAGAAAACTAAACATTGATAATCTTAAGAACACTAAAAATTGACCCCTTTTTTTCAAATCCAGAATTTCCTTTTATTTCTTTTTATTTTATTTTTTCAAAATATCCTAGGAGAAAATTCGTCAGACTAGGTTTTCTATCTTAGGAGAAAGATTCATCAGACTAAGACGTTAATCCTAGGAGAAAATTCATCAGACTAGGTCCTTTTTCTCTTCTTTTTTTTGTATCTTAGGAGAAAGATTCATCCGACTAACATTTCTATCCTAGGAGAAAGTTCATCAGATTAGGTCTTCTATCTTAGGAGAAAAATTCATCAGACTAAGATTTTGATCCTAGGAGAAAGTTCATCAGACTAGGTTCTCTTTTTGTTATCTTAGGAGAAAGATTCATCAGACTAAGATTTTGATCCTAGGAGAAAATTCATTAGACTAGGTTTTCTATCTTAGGAGAAAAATTCATCAGACTAAGACATCTATCCTAGGAGAAAGTTCAGCAGACTAGGTTTTCTATCTTAGGAGAAAAAGTCATCAGACTAAGCTATTATTGGGAGGAAAATCCATCAGACTAGGACTTTTTATCCTAGGAGGCAAAATGTGACGACCAAATGATAAAATTTTATGCACACGAGCAAGATAGAAAAAATCAAAAATTTGAGAAACTTCCCATTGTCGGCTCTTCTTTTCTTTTCATTTTCATTTTTTTTCTTCTCTTTTTTTTCTATTTTTCTTTCTTTTTCTCTTTTCTTTTCCCTTTTTTTTTTTTTTTTTGAACCACATTCCTTGCACTGCTTTGTTCCTATTTCATACAAAGAAAAATTTGTCGGTTTTGAAAATGGTGGTCGGTTTGTGGCCTTGAGTCTTGAGCAGCTTGGCTTTTGCTCGATCATCTTGAGTCGGTCCCAAGAGACTTCTGTTCTGCACCAACTCTGATTGTTTCATACCCAATATGATTTGTATTTGCGGCTCAATCAGCCTTATCCCAACTGGAGATCCTTGCTTAGGTGACCTTTTCCGATATCTTGAATGACTACCTGCTTTTTGAGTAATTTGTGTGTCAAAAAGAATCACCAGTTATCTTTCTTGCGCTAAGCAGGCTGACAATAGTCTTCTGGGGGAGCCTTTGTATGAATCCTCAAGGCATGTTGACATTAACAACTGAGTTTGCTGGCCAAATTTACTTTGTACAACTGAAAAGCTGGTAGCAGATTTTGAAATCTTTTCTTGCTTGTTTTGACAAGGACTGACTCAGAGTGAAGGACAAAATAATGCAAAGAAACAATTATTAACAAAAAATGCCCATGTCGGAAAGACAGAAGGAAGTGTTTTTCTTCTTCTTTTTTTCACTTTTTTTCTTTTTCACTAACTAGCCTTAATGGTCATGACATGCATTTTGGACTTAGTGGCCTATCTATCAAACTGACCAAATCTTCCCTTTTACCATTCTTATGATCTTTGAAGTAGGGCCTATCCGGGCCAATCCTTTGCATCAGCTTCACGACTCACTTTCGACTAATGGTGCCCCGAGGAATTTTCACCTACAAGCCTCTCTCATTTATTCATCTCTACTTACCGTCGTCTTACTGTGCTCGTGAGGGTTTTCACTAATAAGACTCTCTCATTTTTCATTTTCTTTTTCTTTCCCTCTTTTTGTGAGCAACTCGACGATGTTCTACGTCGTGTGACAACTGTTGCTCATTGCATGCGTCTCTTGGCATTCTTAAAGGCATATTGGAAGGTCTTTATTTAGAAGGTTTTTGGATAGGGTTGGAAAGAAAGGTCGACATGAAGGCTCAAAATAAAGTCAAAATGAGGGGTTGTAGACTTACAACTCTTAGAATCGACTCTTTCAAAAATGAAATAAAATCTTTGTCCCAGTTTCAGATGCTGGGGATTTTTGGATTTTTCTATTTTTCTATTTTTTTTTCTTTTTCTTCTAAATTCTTATTTGGTTGGACCGAACCGTGAGGCTGCTTACGTATCCTTATTTTAAAGAATCAGGTCTAACGTAGTTCAAACATCTGACCTAAACTGTTTTTCATCTTTCTTTCTGTTCTTCTTTTTTTTTTTTTCTTTTTTTCTTTTTCTTCTTTTTTTTTTCTTTTTCCCTTTTTATTTGCCCTAGCTTCTATTTTTTGAGGGCATGGACCTTCGACAGTTCTTTTTTCTTTTTCTTTCTTCTTTTTTTTTTCACTTGAACTTTCAAAGAGCTGCCCCAGTTTGTACTCTTGGGGCATGGACTTTTTTTCTTTTTTTTCTCCTCTTATTTTTTAACTCTAAACTTGATTCCAAAAGAGGGTAGTCAAAGAAAATAACACAGGCTCAAAAGGGGTGACAAGGGGTATAAAGTGTTTGGGTAGCATAAAAAGGGCCTCCCAACCTTGAGAACGCTAAACATAGTATCCTTTCGCAATCACGGCATTGACAAAAATGTCTGTCTTCTTGGTGTGTTGTGGTCACAAGACATTTTTTCATCCCTTAGTGACAAACTTTCCAACAAACTTCAATTGATTAAACATCCTCAAGCCCGATCTTCACAATGATTTGAAAGTAAATTTTACTCGATATTAGTTCCAAAGTATTCCAACTCTTTATTCATCCTCAAATGTATTTTTTAGTTATCCAATTCCAGATTAAATTAGTTCCTAAGATCTGGCCAAAATTTACGCATGCATGTCATGTCATGAGAACTAGCGACAAAAGAACTAGGAACAGAATGACTCAAAAGGACAAACTGTATTTTATTGAGTAAAGGATGAAAGGGTTTTACAACTAACAAGCAACCTAAAATACGAGTTACAACCCTAAAATAACCCGAATAATGAAAATAGTAACAGAACAAAAAGACAAGACTCACATAAACAGAATGGAGGGATGGAAGGATTTGACTCAATAAAATAAATAAAATCTGAATCACAACCCTGAAATAACCTAGATAATAGAAAAAATATCAAAACAAGCTACCAAGATTCCTTCCTAGTGAGGAGGGAATGACTTTTCAATTGCTAGGCTTGATATTTAGCCACAAATTTGCTCATCAGAATCAGCAGAGCCTTCTCAAATTTCAAAATCATTAACTTCAGTTAGCAAATTCTCGAGAGAATTCTCATACTCCATGTCACCAGGCATCATCCCCACAAAGTGTGCATCATGATGTGCAGGTAAAAGATTCTGCGCGATATTCTGGATGTCACTACCTTGGATCACAATCTGGTTTTCCTGGATCATCCTTTCTATTTCTCTTTTCAAATCCCGACAACTTTCAACATTGTGCCCCTGGGCATTAGAATGGTATTCACACCTTTTAGATGGGTCAAAGCTCCTGGCACGTGGGTCCACACGATTTGGAGGAATGGGTGCAATCATGTCATGATTCTTTAACTTCTCAAATAAGCTTGCATATGACTCTCCTATTAGTATAAAATTATCTTTCAACGTTTGTTCCCTTCTATACCCCTGACAGGGATGTGGGTTATAGGGCGCTTGCAAATTTTGTGAAGGCTGGTAGAGATTTTGTGATGCTCGTGCTCGCCTTCTAGGGTGTTTTGGTGGTTGGATGACATACTGAGGTGGAGCAACAGGGTATTATGAGTTCTGAGGTGGATAGTTATGCTCAGGGGAGTCATGGGAAACCTGATGAGGTTGCGCATACCTTTGAGGTGCTCTCTTTTGACCTCTTCTCGACCCTGTTGTCATCATGATTTCTTCATCCTTCTCCTTTGTGTCACTAAAATTATCAGATTCAACCTGGACAACCTGAGTTGCGGCTTTAAGAACTGCTTGACTTATAATTTTGCATGTCTTAAGACCATTCTCTACCATTTCTCCCATTTTGATTGCTTCCGAGAAGGATTTTCCAACTGCGGACATCATGTTTTGAAAGTAATCTGGCTCTTGCGCTTGAAGGAAGACAATGATTAGCTCGTGGTCATCCATGGGTGGCTTAATTCGAGGTGCTTGCTCTCTCCATTTAATGGCATGTTCCATGAAACTTTCACTTGGTTTCTTCTTCAGATTTGAAAGGGAAATGCGGTTTGGGGAAATGTCAATGTTGTATTGGAACTGTTTGACAAAGGCCTGTGTCATGTCATCCCAGACATACCAGCGAGACGTGTCTTGATCCATAAACCATTCATAGGCTACTCCCATAAGTCTTTCCCCAAAATAAGCCATCAACAATTCTTCATTTCTTCCCACACCTCTCAATTGATTGCAATACCTTTTCAGGTGGGCTATGTGATCTCCATGTCCATCATAATTTTCAAATTTGGGAGTCTTGAAACCAGGCGGCAAGTGGACATAGGGGAACATACATAGATCTTTGAAGGCAACACTCTTTTGACCGGCCAACCCTTGCATGTTTTTCAACCGTTGTTCTAAGCTTTTCACTCTTTGGGTCATTTCTTCCTGTATCATCTTTCGGGCAGGCTTCTCAATGTTTGCAGGAAGATCAAACGAGTACGAGAGGTACTTAGGAGAGTGGTATTGCTCTTGCTGTGTAGCAAATTGTGACTCATGACGAGATTGTCCTTGACCACTGACCCATGCTTGACACATTTTGGTTATTTGTTGTTTCAGCATTCTGTTTTTCTCAAACACAATAGACTCTTGTTGAACCCTCTGACCCTGAGTCTCTTGAGCACTTGTAACAGCTTCGATGTCAGTTATCATTTTTCCTTCGATTTTGTGTTTCCAGCTTACCACAAACCGACCACCTCAACTTTCTTCACAATTCAAAACAAAACATGTTAGAATGGACTCAGTCGGTCCTTATTATTATCAATATTTTTCATTATGTTTTTCGTTTTTTGTTCTTTTTTTTCATTTTTTTTCATTTTTCTTTTTAATGGTTGATCGAACCTGATGTGGGTTGCCTACGTATCATGTGGGAACATGAATCAGATCTTGCGTAGTTCGGGAAGATTAAGAATAAAGTAAATAAACTAACTCTTTTTTATTTATTTTCAAAGAAAGACTTATAAAGAAGAAAGAAAATATTTTTTTGGATTTCGATTTGTTGTTTCTTTTCGAATTTCGAAAGAAAAACTTCTAAAGAACAAAGAAAATATTTTTGAATTTATGAAAGAAATGCTTCTAAAAAGGAAAGAAAATATTTTTGAATTTTGAACTTTCTTTTCAATTTTGAAAGAAGAATGAAAATATTTTTGGATTTTTGGAAGAAATTAAAAGAAAATATTTTTGTATATTTTTTTAAAAAACAATTAGGGTCTAAAAGAAGGCTTTCTAAAGCAAGTAACGGAAAATATTTTTGGATTTTTTGAAAATTGAAGTCTCAAAAAAAAGACTTTTCTAGAGAGGAAGTAAAGGAAAATATTTTTGGATTTTTTGAAAATTATGGGCCGGAACCGATGAGGTTTGCCTACGTATCTCACATCCGGTAAGAATCAGACTCGCGTAGTTCGCCCAGTTTTGACGGAACAGGAAAACATGACACTTGAAAATTTTGGCTCGTTTTGAAATAACTTTTTTTTTCCAGAATTTTGGCAAATTTTCAGAATTTTCTCAATACCTACCTCTCACTTTTTGTTTCTTTTTTCTTCTTTCTCCTTTTTTTTTTGATTTTTTTTTTTTTTCATTTTCTTTCCCTATTCTAGAAGCCAGTCAACATGCAAGCCGAAACAGACAGAGACGCAAGTAGCACGTAAGGTGCATCAAGATGGTCTTTTAATTTTTGGGTACACCTGTCCTAGACGGACTCAACCCCTGTGTTGAGTCCCCTAAGTCAAGTGCACATGATGCAAACAAACGTTCATACTAGGGATCTGATATGAGGCTGAGTTATTCTAGGTTTAAAAACCTGGGTTTATTTGTTCTAGACCTGGCTTACCCGAGCGAACAACTCGAGCCGAGGGGGGGGGCTACGTACCGGTAACCAAAAGATCATCCGGCTTTGCAACTTGTCTGAACCTCGTTCTATTTGGGATATGACACAAACAGAAAGAAGTCACGGCCAGCGTGCACTCCTCAGGAGAGAGAAAAGAGGGGTTTCGTAACAGTTTATATATACAGTTCAAATAATATCAAAGCGATAAAAAGCAACATTTTGCACATTAGGCCCAAACATGTAATAAAATCAGATAACAAACAAAGCCAAATATAACAATTCATCTAAGCTCGAATTCTGAACCCTGAACCAGAGATTCTGGGTTTGATCCCCAGTAGAGTCGCCAGAGCTGTCACATCTCCTTTTTTACATACACCCTGAAAAAGGATGTATAAAGGAGTTTTTTCCAACTTAAAGTGACAATCGAAATGAGATTATTTTTATTTAAAATATTCAGAGTCGCCACTTGGGAATTTTATAGCGTCCCAAGTCACCGGTTCAAATCCCGAATCGAGGAAAAAATTGACTCTGTATTACAGTCTGCGAACATAGAAATTCGGGTAAGGAATTCTGTTAACCCGGGAGAAGGTGTTAGGCATTCCCGGGTTCCGTGGTTCTAGTACAGTCGCTCTACTGTTATAATTGGCCTGGTATCTAATTTTAGTACATGTTTTAGCCTATGGTGCAATTTTAAACTTTATAACCGCTTCTTATTTAATTATTTTTTAGGAAGATTCAACGTCATCTAAAACACGTCTTGAACCACGTCACATAAATGCACCCACGGTCCACGACACATTTTATCTAATATTTTTGAGATTTGAATTTGGGTCACATAAATGCACACCCGAGTTTAAGGAAATTAATTTAAATTACGCGGCTAAAGCAACTATGCACTTTCAACTTTGCGAGGGCCATGGAAAATTCAGCTAATGGCACACCTCGATTTCTAAAGAGTTAAAATTAATTAAGGGCATGAGTTATGGAAAATTTTTTGTAGAGGGAAGGTACGACTTAATTGTTAAAAAACTAAAAGATACAACGTAATAAAAAAAATCTTTCAAAATTTTCTTTCCCCACACGTTACTTTCCAAATCACAACTAGACAGAAATGGAAATTGATTTATCTAAATCATCCTCACATACCGAAAATTGCCTTAAACAAATTATTTACCAAAAACTTAAACTATTCATTTTTTACATGTAACCTTAACGTGAGAATGACATAAACACACGAGTAAGAGAAATCTTCTTAATTAAGCAAGAAATCAATCAATTAAAACGAAAGCTCAACAAACAGTACATGAACTTCACAAGACAAAAGCAGGTATTAATAAGCACGGTAATGGAATGACATGAAAGTGAAACATGAACCTTTCTTTTTTCAAGCTTTATGAATATGCCAAATAGGAACCTCCAGTCGGCTTACAAAGAAAAGTGAGAACATATGCCGATAAGATTGAACACAAAATCTGACTATGCCGGAAACCTCGTCATGAACTCGAAAAGGACCTCTCGAACTCCGCTTTAAACTCCGGCTGAAAATATTGGATCTTCACTGTTGGTTTTGGACTGTAACCCATCAAGCTTCAGAAGCGATTTTCATGGCCATTTTGGGTGGTGTTTTGATGGTCTAAGGGAGGAGCTAAGGTGATGTTACCGGTGTTTCATGGTGGTTTCAAGCCATGGCTGCTGGTTTACCAGACTCCGACGGAGGTGGGGGCTGTGGTTGTTTGAACTGAACAACGTCGCCGGCAGCGTGGTTGAGGAAGGGAGGTGGTCGTTGGTGCGTGTGCGTTTTCAGGCGAGTTCGGTGGTGAAGGGAGGAGCTGGTGGGTCCGTTATGAAGAAAACGTCCGTGGAAGGGGCGGTCGTACTGTTTTTGCGGCGCTCAGCTTTTTGCAGAGTGTATAGGCTTTATTTTTTGTGTGTCTTTTTCCTCTCCTCTAGCTGATTAGGCTTACCCCTATTACATAGGTCTAGGTTTAAAGGTGTATTTTTATGTATTTTGCATATTAGCCCCTAGGTCTTTTGTGTATTCGGTCCCTAGGTTTTTTTAAGAAAGGTGTTAAGGGTATTGGGCTCAGGAATTATGGGCTAGATCCGAAAAAATTAGCCTAAAAATGAGTCGTTTGAGCCCGAATTTTATTCTTTCCCGGCGAACGAGACTAAAATACGATCTTATTTATTAATTAATCCTACGTAAGTAAAATGACTATTAAAATAAGACTGACCGTTAAAACAAAATTATTTTTGGTATTTTCAAGATTTAAAATGACTACAAAATATTAATGAACCTATTTTTTGTAATTTTCGTTTTCTTGTAATAAAATAAAGTAAAAGAGTAAAAGTGAGTTGAAATAGCTATATTAGGCCTAAATTAAATATTTACGTGCTAAAATATAAAAAATCTTGGGGAGGGTCAAAAATCACATGTCTAGAGCAGCATCCCTCATTGGTTTGTTTCTTAGGAGCCCTTGGTTTGTTGAAGGTTGTACCTCTTGAAGTCCCCTTTCCTCTCATCAAGTAATTTTTGAATATTCTAGTGATCATAGCCATTTCATCATCCTCCAGATCTGAACCTTCAGCAATTCTGAGAGCCAGACTTCTTTCCTTCTTGGGTGCATCCATTTTCATGATCTGCCTTCTCAGTTCATAGGCAATAAGGTTTCCTATTAGTTAATCTAGCTTGAGGGTAGCAATGTTCTTTGATTCCTGAATAGCAGTGATTTTGCTTTCCCAAGAGACTGGCAGAACCCTAGTCAAAATCTTCTCAACTTTGTCTTCTTCGAGAATAATCCTTCCAAGAGATTTAAGTTCATTTGTTAGTGTGGTGAACCTTGTATACATCTCTTGGATGGTTTCTCCTTCCTTCATGGTGAAGTTCTCATACTGGGAGTACAACAGTGTTCCTCTGGACCTCTTCACTTAAGGTGTTCCTTCATGAGCCACATGCAAAATGTCTCAGATTATCTTAGCAGTGGTACAACTTTGAATTCTACTGTACTCATCTGGACCTAGTCCACAAACAATCCATTTCTTGGCCTTAGCATTCTTCTCCCACTTCTTCAGGTCTTCAGCAGTGCAGTCAGCTCTAGTCTTTGACACATCCACTCCTTCAGCATTCTTCTTTGTAGTTACTAAAGGGCCATCGGTGACTATGTCCCAGAGTTCATAGTCTTCTCCTATGATGTGATCCCTCATCTTGTTTTTCCACCAAGAATAGTACTGACTGTTGAACAGTGGAGGCCTGACAATGGATTGCCCTTCCCAGTTTCCAGGTGGTGCACTCATGTTGATCTTTTCCTAAGGTGTTAGCCTCTTCAAAGATAACCTGCTCTGATACCAATTGATGTTTTAAGCGTCAATACCACACAAGAGGGGAGGGGGTGATTTGTGTTGTACCCAATTTTCAATCTAGAAGAACCAGGTTCTTCTAGGTATTCTAACTACTACTGTTTGCAGAATTAAAAGTACATAAAATAAAGAACACAGAGATTTTTACGTGGAAAACACCCGGCTCAAAAGGTGAAAAAACCACGACCTACTACTCAGTAGGATTTTCCCCAACACTTTACTAAATCACTGAGCCAAACTAGCATTTACAAAACTCTTTGTAAACCTAAGGATTACCTCTAATCCCGCTGTAGCAACCAGCCTCTAACTGTTGCGACAACTTCAAGTTAGCCTTTAACTTGAACTCTCAAAGTACCTAATACAATTGCTTCTATGAAAGCTGGAAAGGTACAACTTTAAACCACCTACTATAATTGAACTAGAATAAGAAAAAACACAATAGAATTGGTTCTTCTATCTCGTTCAAGTAGCTTCAGGAGTGCACACTCAAATCTCACATAAATTGCCGGCAAAATCGCCTTGCACTTTTACTTCCAATTTAGTTTAACTTCTGCGTATGTGCAATACCTGTAAAAGAGATCAATCACTGTCATTTAATAGGTTAGTAATCAAAGTTTGATTGGGATTCGATTTCTGATCTTCTATCGTAGTTGAGTCCTTGACGATATCAAACTCTAACACTCTCTTTATCCGGATTGTGTTCTCTTCATATAAGGAGACTTTCTCCCCTTATCCAATATGCAACCTTTTTTATTAGATCAGGAGATATTGCTACTTGATCAGTGAGACTTATCTCCTTCACGTGCATCTCACATGTATAGGTTGATCATGATTGTGCTTCACATGATAGACCTGGTCCATGACTGAGTTCATTTGTCATTCTTCCAAACTTCACCTATTCTTGAGCCAATAGATATCATGCCTATAAGTTCAAGAATCAGCTTTAATAACTAGATATCATGCCATATAGGGATTAAAACCAGCTCTATTAGAAACCATGTCTATAGAACTTAAAAATCAATTTAGTTAAACAAATCAGTTAATTCATGTTTGAATTGGTTTAATTAACTGTCCATTTCTTTAAATAAGTTTTCAAACACTGCTTTAAATTATACCACTAGAAAACATGTCTATAGGATCTCAAGTTATCTGTTTAAGAATTTCTTACTATTTTACTTCATTCCTAATCAATATAGATATCATATCTTTAGGACATCACTATTACGCCTAGGCAACCCTATATGGCGATTAAAATTCTGCAACTATAAAACTGTGCTTTGTTATTTATAACTGCTCACATTTAACAGGTCTGAAATTAGTAGGCAGGCCAATAGGCCTTTGACGCTTGGTCCTAATCCGTGTTGTATACTTCCTGCTCACCTAGATATCATGTTCTAAGTTTTATTAAATATCTGAAACACTTGGTTGAGACGTGCATATTTTTGTTCTGCTTGTGGAGGTAAAAAAATGTGAGCCATTACTTGTTCCTTCTTTATGTGCAGTCCTAAATATTTTGATTGGCGCTTAGACTTTTCTCCTTTAAATAACTTAGGAGGATCTAGAACTGTCCAAAAGTAGAGGTCCTAAAATACCTCCAGGGCCACGAGGAAGGGACGCGTAGTGCACACATAGGACATTTTCAAGGTTGCTAGAGCGCTTTTGGCTATGACCAAGGGGAGGGAATTGGGTAGTAAGGATATGATGACTACGCGCTAATGTCACGTCTAGCCCCTCATTGAGGAGTGTTTACCGGACATTGCGTGGGGTGATCCTGTAGGCTAACCAACCTAAGACCCCTCTTTCCAACTCCCCGTGCTTAAACTTTACCTTCTCTATATGTATGCAACTTGTTTTAGTCTTTTCCTTTTTTACTTGAGTCATATAATGTCCAAACACATGCCTCTATTTGCAAGTATGTGTTTAAACTATTTATTCGTTAAAAGACTAATTCATAAGCATAAGTTCGGTCGGGACCCACCGTTGTGGATCAAGAGGGGTGTCTAACACCTTCCCCTAAAGGTTATTTCGAGCCTTTACCCTAAATCTCTGGTAATGCAAACTAGTCTAAGAGTTAATCACTCTAGGTGCCCTAACGCACCATAATCCATTAGGTGGCGACTCTTCAAAACCCAAATTCTCCAAAAAGGAAATGAGTTATTACCCCCATGAACGTCGAAACTCGAACTTCTCTCTCTCTCCGCGGAGGGAATAAAGGGGGGGCGACAGCATGGCGACTCTGCTTGGGATAGTTTAGCCTCTTACCATAACGAACTTATCTCTTGTGAGTTAGTCCAGGCATGCTATATCCCGTACCTCTTTCCCCTTATTTGAATTTAACTGTTTATTTTCAAGCATTTATGATTTCTTTATTCCTGAAACTAACTTGTCTCCTTGTTTTCTTTTTCTGTAACTGTCTTTCAATTATTTAAATACTGCATTTATTATTTTCTTACGTGCAAATACTTGACTACATGCTATTTATTGTTGCATAAATCATGTTTCACATCATATTCCACTCGTGCATATTAAATCTTATAGCAGCGCTTGATGAGTGGTTGCGCTCTTCCTATTTATTACCCTTAAATTCGGAAAGGCTTATTTGCAGTAAAACTAGTCGATCAACAGTGCAGTCGACTATTACGTGCCTTTACCCCTCAAGTTGTCCGCTTGAGAGTACCAGTCTAAACCCCTATAGTAACCTTACTCTGATCAAAATTGTACATGCATCATGGTCAAACCTAGTCAGATCAATATGTTGTCCACATAATGATCCTTTAAGATGAGCCTTATCCAAAAGTCCAACGGGATTTTCATAATCCCAACGGACACAACCATGTTCTATGCATTAATTTGGAGAACTAAATGTCATGCTAATCATGAATGTATAAATAGTCGAGTCTGGTGGGGGAGAAAGGCCTAACCTTTTTGTAGAAAACAAGGCACGAGGTCCCTAGATTCGATATGGTTAGCAACATTCCACCATTGCTGCTAGATTGGTGGGAGGACCTTTCCTCAAGTGACAAGAAACATTTAAGAAAGTACTTGGGTAACTTGCCTTCCTTACTAGACATTGAGCCAAACAACAAGTTGATCGAGGGTGCCACTTTGTTCTGGGACAGTGAAAGGTCTGTGTTCCGTTTTGGTGACATAAAAATAACACCACTTCTAGAGGAAATTGGAGGGATTGCGGGATTGACTTGGGATAGTCCCGGGTTATTGGTGCCGGAGAACCATACCGGTAAAGGGTATTTAAAGATGATGGAGCTGAAGAAAAATGCTGACCTGATATGACTGAAGGAATCTTACATACCCTTCGAATATTTGTATGAGAGGTATGGCCATAGCAAGTCCTACCGTACCTACCATGATGAGCTCTCCCTTACTTCTCTAGGCCACATCCACCGTAGAGTGTTCGTGTTCATTGTATTCTTCTTAGGCCTGGTAGTATTCTCAATGAAAAGGGAAAGAATCCACACTAGGTTGGCCATGGTCGCCAAGACTTGATGGAAGGGATCAATGGAGAGACATACTCTATAGTCCCCATGATCATAGCCAACATCTACAGGGCTCTGGAGCGCTATCAAAGAGGGGCCAATCATTTTGAGTGTTGTAACTTGTTGCTACAGCTGTGGTTATTAGAACATCTTCAAAAGGGTCACTACCTCCAAGAATTTCCGCGAAGGGCTTGGAACAACCATATTGCCTTCCATCACCCCAAGTGAATGACTTACATTCCAGATAGATTTGCTTAGACGGAAAGTGCCAAAGAATGGGTAGAGTTCTGCGACAATCTGACCGAGGAACAGGTGCAATGGATGTTTGAATGGTTCCCAACAGACGAATTCATCATCAGATCCAGGGACGCTCCACACCTGGTGCTGATTGGGTTAAGTGGGATATACCCTTATGTCCTTATCCGAGTTATGAGGCAAGCAGGCAGGAAATAGGTTGTACCAAGGGTTGCCAAGATGAGTCATTTCAGAGCAGACTTTCAAGACGGCGACGTCCCTTACAAGTGCCAAGCTCAGCACATATGGCACTGCAAAATCATTATGGAAAAGAACACCATTGAGCCAGACAGGTATCATGTGAGGTGTGAACCTCTCTACCCAGCATGGTTAGAGGACAATCTAAAAGGAATGGTGATGCCAAGAGCCGGTCGAGGGAATAGAATCAAAGACGAAGAAGCTAAAACTCAAGTCAAATACCACAAGCTGCGCAAGAGGGTCCATGACTCTGAGAATGAGCACCGAGAAATACATGAGAGGAATGTGAGATTGAACGAAGAATGGAAAGAAATGGCAGTCACTTCCAATAGGAAATTGGAATATTTGGAGCGAGGAATAGTGGAGCTGGAAGGTAAAGTCATAAGAAAGATCGAGGATTGCCAAAACGATGAAGGAACTGAAGGAAGACATCTGGCCAGAGCCTACTTGCTGCTAAGTCTGCGTGAGCTGGGGGACCTATATGACGGAGTTAGGAAGATAAAATATGGGGAAGGTCCTTCTGGGACCAAGTAGGCTAGATTTATTTGCTTTCCTAAATGTAATAAGGCCAAGTGCCAGTAGTGACTTACTTTTCTATTATCTTAGTGTCATTTTGGGATTCGTCTACTTTTACATTATGAAATGAAGTATTTATTTGCATCCAAAGTTCTCCAAATCTATTTGTTGCTAGGCCTACCTCGGGCAAAATGAGGCTCCCAAATTAGGACACGAATTTACATTTCTGCAATATGTGTTTAAATACTGCAAACATTTCAGAATCCTCACTGACTTGTTACCTCTTTGTTTTTCCTTATTTTGATTATTCTCATCCCCTTAGGTTGGTTCACTCATACTAGCCTCACCAGCGTATCATACCAGATCTAGAGGCCCTCCACCTCCTCCTCCTCCAAGCAATACAAAAGGCAGAGGAAAAGCAAAAATGGACGATTTAAGTGGTATCCGAAAGGAGAATGTTGAGAACACAGAAACTTCAGATGGACGGAGTACTTCGGCACCAAACGACCTAGTCTTGAGATTGGAACAAAAGATACTAGAACTGCAAGGAGAACTTGAGCATGTTCGTAACTTGGAACACTTATCACTCACCCTAAATGTCCCTGACATCAACCAACAGAGCACAAAGAACCCATCACCTCCCCAAAACACACTAAACCAATATCCACAAAATCTTCTCACACCAAATCTATATGCAACCCCACCCCAAAATCTCAATCCCCTACCAATACCAACTCCACCACAACACCACCATCAACCAATTCATTACCCACCAACCTCCACCTATGACCCTCCACAAAACACACCACATCTCATTTTCAATACTCAAAACTCAACCAATGACCATCATTACACCCAAGTTCCTGGCACCCATCAAAGCAACCATATATACGTAGAAACCGTACTGCACTCTATCCAACCAATCTCCTATACACCGGAATCCTATGAGAAGGACCTACTCATTAAGAACATAGCTGAAGAACTCAAGAAATTGACGAGTCGAGTTCAGAATGTTAAAGGTGACAAAGGAATAGAAGGTTTGAACTATGAAGACCTATGCATACATGCAGATGTAGAACTGCCAGAGGAGTACAAACCTCCTAAGTTCGAGATGTTCGACGGTATAAGTGATCCCAGGGTTCATCTAAGGACCTACTGTGACAAGCTTGTCGGGGTCGAGAAAAATGAAAAGATCCGAATGAAACTCTTTATGAGGAGTCTTACTAGGGATGCTTTATCTTGGTACATCAGCCAAGATCCCAAGAAATGGTCCAATTGGATGAGTATGGTGTCAGATTTCATAGACCAGTTCAGGTTCAATATAGAGAACGCACCGGATGTTTTCTATATTCAAAATCTTAAGAAGAAACCTACTGAGACTTTTTGCGAGTATACTACTCGTTGGAGGTCGAAAGCGACCAAGGTCAGGCCATCTTTGGACGAGGAATAGATGAACAAGTTCTTCACCAGAGCACAAGATCTGCAATATTATGAAAGGTTGATGGTTATCAAAAATCATAAATTCTCCGATATCATCAAACTTGGAGAAAAATCGAAGAAGGAATCAAGAGCGGGATGGTAATGAACTTTGAGGCACTACAGGCCACAAATAAGGCATTACAATCGGGTGGCATATCGAAGAAGAGAGATGTTGGGGTAGTAATGGTGGCTTAGGGCTTGAAATCTCCACTTACATATCAAACATCTCCGCCCACATATCAAACACCTCCACCCACATATCAAACACCTCAACCCACATACCAAGCACCATCACCCATATATCAACCCTCATCTCCCAGATATTTCCAACCAGCCACTATCTATCACACCTATAACTCTCAACCGTCTCATTTCCAATCACCCCCAAATCATCAAAAATATCCAAGACCACGACCAAACTTTGACCGCAAGCCACCCAGACAATATACTACCATTGTTGAGCCCATTGACCAGTTGTATGAAAGGCTGAAAGCCGCGAGTTATGTCACTCTTATTCTCGTTGTGGCATTAGAAAATCCATCCCAATGGATCAATCCAAACAAAATTGTGCGTACCATTCCGGTATGAAGGGGCACACCACTGATGAGTGTCGAACATTGAAAGATAAGATCCAGATGCTGATCGACAACAAGGTCATACAGGCCAAGGAAGCCGCACCTAATGTTCGCAACAACCCCCTCCCTGATCATAGAGGTAGTGGAGTACATATGATAGAGACGAACGAAGAATGGGGCCCTGGGGGGTCAATTGGGATTATTCGAGAAGGCGATGCCTTTAAAGTTTCAGTCACACTTACTCCTATTGTGGTACAGACTCAGTCACCAATCGAGGTTGAGGTAGCTGCACCGGTTCCTTTTGAGGTAGATGTGGCTTCATCTGCGGCCACCCCCGCTCCATTTGAAGTAAAAGTGGTTACACCTTTCACTGTGATAATATCAACCACACCTCCATTCGACTCAAAAGCAATACCCTGGGATTGCGTTGCCGAGGCTCGGCGAAAAGGGAAGGCCAAGGTAGAAGAATCTAACGCTGCACAAGAAATAATTAGGACTGGATGAGTCTATACACCTGAACACTTGGGAAGATCGAGTAAGGATGCCATTACTAGGCAGCTTGTCATCGAGACAGGGCCAGATGACTTGTGGAGGAAAGTACAAGCAAAGGAGTATTGTGTCGTTGATCATTTGAACAAAACCTCTGCTTAGATATCTATCCTATCACTATTGCAAAGCTCAGAGGCACATAAGAACACTTTAATGAAGGTGTTGAGTGAGGCTTATGTACCCAATAACATCACTGACGAAGAAAAGGCCAATATGGTGGGACAAGTACTGGAAAGTCATAAGATCATCTTCTATGAAGATGAGCTGCCACTTGAGGGGTTGAATCACAATCGAGCATTGCATATTACAATGCAATTTGAAGACAAATTCATTGTCAGGGTCTTGGTTGACGGAGGTTCAAGCCTCAATATTTATCCGTTGGACACTGTGAAAAGGTTGGACAAACGTTTTCATGAAATACGGGTAGTAAGCATGAATATAAAAGCCTTCAATGGGTCCCAAAGGGCCACAATCGGGGATATCAACCTTTGCTTGCAGATGGGGCAAACTTGGTTCGACGTCGAGTTTCAAGTGTTTGACATACCAGCCTCATATAATATTCTGTTGGGCCGACCATGGATCCATGCCGCTGGAGCCGTGCCTTCCACACTACATCAAGCCGTGAAATTTGAATGGAATCGTCAGGAGGTGATCATTCACGGAGATGGGAGCAACCCCATTTACACTAGTCAAACCATCCCGGTTATTGGACATAGAAGAAGGCTAGGAGGGGAAACCTATCATCATAATGAACGACTCAATGCCGTCGAGAAGGATAAATGGTGGGGTAGTAAAATAGAAAGCATATTGGCCTGGTCTGGATATGAACCCGGCAAAGGGTTGGGGAAGAACCTCCAAGGTATCACTAAACCGATACGGTTGGAAGGTCATGGTACCACCTTTGGGCTCAGATATCAGTACACATGGTAAGAATACAATGATTGGTCGCCTCCATGGCGCTGACCGTATTACCCTCTCAAGCAACCAGTGCTACGCTTAGAACAAGCTTTTCACCAAGCTGATACGATACAGGAAATTGCAGAAGAGGAAGCATTAGCTGGGTTGAAGAATTTGTTCTTGGAGGATGAAGACATGGACTGCAGTGCCATAATTGAGGAGGGGGAGGAAGAAGGCCTCACTATTCAGACCGTAAAGAAGGGAGCTATTTTCGGGAACTGGACTGCCACACCATCCCGAGCCCGCCGAGTCCCTGGGTAGCGTTGCAGATTCTTACTTCTATGGCCATCCTAAGCATTTAAGATTTCCAGTAATTTTGTTTTAAGATTTACTTGTTTCAAAATAAATGCTTGATTCATCGAGCCGTACTTGTTTGGATGATTTTTCGATTTTAATCAAATGCATTTGCTCTTATTATTCATTACTATTTTTTTACACTTTTTCTTTCAACAACATTATTATTAATTTTCCTGATGAACCGGCGGCTGTGACATGTAATGAGGCAATACAACATGAGAATAGCGATTCAGATGAAGAGGATGAAATATCCGAGGAAGTTGAAAACTTTGAGAATAAGCCTAAGTCCAATCTGGATGAAACCGAAGTAGTAAATTTGGGGGACGCCGAGACCGTTAAGGAAATTCGCATCAGCATTCACTTGTCACCAATAGAGAAGGAAGAGTACATCTATTTTCTAAAAGAATATGAGGACATTTTCGCATGGTCATATGATGACATGACCGGTTTGAGCACGTCCATAGTGGCTCACAAGTTGCCTACTAATCCCATGTGTCCTCCAGTGAAGCAAAAACTCAGAAAATTCAAACTAGACATGAGCATGAAAATCAAGGAGGAAGTTACCAAATAGATCAAAGCCAAAGTTCTCAGGGTGGTCGAGTACCCAACCTGGTTAGCTAACATTGTGCCAGTTTCGAAGAAGGATGGGAAAGTCAGGGTATGTGTTGACTATCGGGATTTAAACAGAGCAAGTCCCAAGGATGACTTTCCATTGCCAAACATACATATTTTGATCGATAACTGCGCCAAGCATGAACTCCAATCCTTTATAGATTGCTTCGCGGGTTATCACCAGATCTGGATAGATGAAGAAGACGTGGAGAAAATAGCTTTTTTCACACCTTGGGGGGTATACTGCTGCAAGATGATGCCAATTGGTCTAAAGAATGCTGGGCTACCTACATGAGAGCCATGACAACCATCTTCCATGATATGATAAACAAGAAAATAGAAGTGTATGTGGACGACGTCATTATTAAATCCAAGAGGGCCGCAGATCACATAACGGACTTGAGAAAGTTCTTTAACAGGTTAAGGAGGTACAACTTGAAGTTGAACCTCGCAAAATGTGTATTCGGGGTTCCCGCTGGAAAGTTACTGGGATTCATCGTCAGTCGCCGAGGGATCGAGCTGGATCCATCTAAGGTCAAAGCTATTCAGGAGTTACCGCCACCTAGGAGCAAAAAGAACATGATGAGCTTCGTAGGATGTCTCTGTCACACCTCCTTTTTTACCACCTAGGAGGGTATATAAGGAAGTTTTCCAATTAAAGTGACATTAATCGAAATGAGATTATTTTATTTATTTTTTAGAGTCGCCACTTGGAATAATTTATTTTGGTGTCCCAAGTCACCGGTTTATTTAAAAATCCCAAATCGAGGAAATTTTTGACTTTATTTAAAAGTCTGCAAACCAAAAATTATAGATATGGAGTTCTATTAACCCGGGAGAAGGTGTTAGGCATTTCCGGGTTCCGTGGTTCTAGCACGGTAACTTAGCGATTTATACTTGGCTTAAGTTATTTAACTACTCATTTTAGGACCTATGTACATTTTTATCTTTTACCGCTTTTTAATTGCTTGATTATTTGTAATTAAAGAATTGAGTCATGCGTACGTGTACTCATTTCGTTTAGCGCGTCAAAATTATGTCACGCGTACGTGTCACAATTAATCAAGATTTATTAATTATTAAGAAAGTTCAATTGAAGTTGCGCGAACGCATACCTCTATTTAATTTTAGAAAAATCATAATTATGTTATGCGAACGTATACATAATCACGATAACAAGTTATAAGCGTGCCCAAGCAAGCTACAAGGACAGTTAAACAAACAAGAATGCGAGCTCGAAAAAATTTCTAAGATTAATAGAGTAAAGTTGCGTTAAAAAAATCCAAATCTGCTTTTTAAATCAAGTCTCATGTCCCAACATTCCATTCTGTAACTTTAATTGCTTTCCATTGATCTCTTAGTTACTTAAATCAATCCAAACTCATTCCGTATATCAAGGAACCTAGCACCATGTCAATGTTAACATAAGGACATTAATTAAAAAAAAAGTCTTTAAAATAACTCAAACAAACAGATAGTCCATTTAGGGGTGGGCATAAAATCCGAAAAACCGAATTCCGAACCGGACCGAATTAATTCGGTATTTCGGTTTCGATTTTTTCGGTATTTCAATCTAATTCGGTATTGCATTTTTGGTATTTCGGTATTTCGGTACGGTCGTCGGTATTAGAATTTTTAAATTTCGATATACCGAAATACCAAATTACCAAATTTTTAAAGACATTTTTTTAAGTTGGACCTATATCTCACTGCCCAGCCCAGCGCCCAAGCCCAAACATTTTTAATTTAATTCCCAGCGCCTCAACCCATCGCCCCAGCCCAACTGCCAAGCCTAACAACAACATATTTCGTTATCTTTTTTCCAGGCTAGCACGCTATTTTAATATTTTTAGTGCCATCAATGTTCAGATGTCGTGGAATCAATTGGGTGTGAAGATGTCACTACAGTTTCCTCGTTGAATCAATTGGGTCGTTGAATCTTTTTTACTGAAAATGAGAAGCTAAGATATCAGCTTCTTTAGCTCGTAAGATGGCGCGGAGAATTGAACAACCGCCAAACTCGAATAGGGATTAGCTCGAAAAATTACAGTTTACAGATAATATACAGTTAAGCAGTTTTTGTATGCAGTTGGTTTGGACGCCGGGAAAGCTAGTACGATGATATTATTAGAAGGCGCTTTATGTTTTTTATGTATTTGTTGTAGTTTTAGTTAATTTTCAATTTGTAATACAAGTTGTAAAAAATCAAAAGTTTCTGTTTTTGAAGTTCTTTCTTCTCCTCTGTTTGATTCAGAATTGATCAATAGTACTTTGTTCATATACTACTAATAGGAGTGTGTGTGAACTAATCAACTAATAGAGAGAAGTTGCATCAACCCAGGAAGGTAGAAGCCATAGTATTAAATCGAAATCGTACCGAACCAAAATAATAAATACCGAACCGTACCGAAATATTTTGGTACGGTATTTAATATACACAATTGATAAATCGAATACCGAACCGAAATTCTTAAATAGCGAACCGAAATACTGAACGCTCACCCCTAAGTCCAGTACTCTAGTGCTATTTTTTGAGTCTGAAAGATATATGATTGGTGGAAAACTAGTATTCCTTCAATACACGTGTATTACAAAGAAATACAATAATAAAATTCAAAATCCTGCTAATAAAACTTTTTCCTAACACATTGCTTTTCTGAGAGCAATTATTTCATCTTCCTTTTTTTTTTCTTTTGAACATCAATCTTTTCAAGTTAAAAGCTACTTATATTTCTTTTATTTCACAGTCAAGCCACTCTGAGAAAAGTAGAGTTTACAAATGCAAAATGAGCAGTATATTGCTTAATCCTCCAAATTAAGGAATCGATTAATTACTTGTTGAATTCCATGACCCAAGTGTTGTAAGCGCAAAATTAATACTCTAGTGCTATCATAATACAATGAAATGAGAATAAAAATTGAGAAAAAAACCTTTTATTGATGAATAAAGCTAAAAAATTGCAAATCAATCGGGCTAAACAAAGTAACAAACTTTAAACCGGAATACCGAAATTATAAACCGAAACCTCGACTTTGAAGCTTGCCGGAACTCGACGAACCTCGGACAGCACCTAAAAAATTTATCCCAGACGTTGTTGGTGGAGCTACTGTTCTCGCTTTTGTTTTGGGAATTTGAGACAGTGGTCTCTTTTTTTCCTTTTGGAATTGACGCCGCCTCTTTATTTCGTTTAAGTCCCAATCTTCTGTCTTCAATCAGATTCTCTTTCTCAATTTTTAGATCATTCTCTAAACAAACTTTAAGCTGTCGTTTTCTATTAGGAATGGGAGTTCCTCCGTTTCCTTTTTGGGAATCGGCTCCTTTTTTCCAAAAAAATCAAGAGAGAGTCCGATTTTTGTTCTCCATGGAAATCGACGGGTCTGCCGTTTTTTGTGTAGTTTAGGTGTAGGAATTGAAAAACTTAGGGGTAGAATTTCTATAATTTAGTATTTTATATGGAGGTGGGAAGGGTTAATCGCCATTAGATTAGAAGGAAATAGATGACTATGATTAAATCTTTCACTTAAATGGGCCATGGGTTGGGAAGAATGGTTTTGAACTTAGACTAAAAAGATCAAATAATACAATGTATCTATAAAAATGTAAAAATTACTCTAAATTAAAATAAACTAATATAAAACTAAATACTACGAGTGAAACTAATTTTTTTTTGTATTTTCAAATGTTATAATACTATAAATATAATATACTAATTGACTTTAAACTAAGGATAAAAATATATATATATTTTTGTAATTTTTATTTTTATGATAAAATCAAGTAAAAGAGTCAAAACTATTTAAAATAGCGATACTAAACCTAAATTAAATAGTTATGCTAAAATGTGTAAAATCTTGGGGAGGGTCAAAAATTACATGTCTATAGTCTCAACTATATTAGTCGCTTCATAGCACAATCCATAGTTATATGTGAACCCATCTTCAAGATGTTAAGAAAAGATGCCGAGACAAGTTGGACCGAGGATTGTCAGATAGCTTTTGACAAGATCAAGGAGTACCTGTCCACATCACCAGTTCTGGTACCGCTAGAACCAGGATGGCCTTTGCTACTCTATCTATCTATTTTGGATGGAGCCTTCGGATGTGTTCTGGGACAACATGTCGAGAAAGGAAGAAAGGAGCAAACCATATATTACTTGAGCAAGAAGTTCACACCTTACGAAGCACGGTACTCTCTACTGGAACGCACTTGCTGTGCTTTGACCTGGACAACTCAAAAATTGAGGCATTACTTCTGTGCCTACACCACCTACCTTATATCCAGGATGGATCCTCTGAAGTACATATTCCAGAAGCCCATACTGACTGGGAAGTTAACCAAGTGGTAGATACTGTTGAGTGAGTTCGACATCGTCTATGTAACTCAAAAGGCAGTCAAAGGACAAGCATTGACAGATCACCTTGTTGAAAATCCGATGGGAGGAGAATCCGAACCCTTGAAAATGTATTTTCCTGACGAAGAAGTATCATTCATAGGAGAAGACATCACCGAAGCATACGATGGTTGGAGGATGTTCTTCGACGGGGTTGCAAATTTCAAAGGAGTGCACATTTTGGTGTCAGAAACGGGTCAACATTATCCGGTATCTACTAAACTCAGATTTTTCTACACCAACAATATGGCGGAGTATGAAGCCTGCATACTAGGGCTCAACATGGCAGTCGACATGAAAAATCAAGAGCTGCTGGTGATTAGTGATTCAGATTTGCTTGTGCACCAGGTACAAGGAGAGTGAGCCACCAAGAATTCCAAGATTTTGCTATATCTGCACCATGTGCAGGAATTGAGAAATAGGTTCACGAAGATAGAATTCTGACATGTGCCTAGAATTCAGAATGAGTTTGCCGATGCATTGGCCACTTTGTCATACATGATACAACATCCAGATAAGAATTATATTGATCTCATTCAGATGAGAATCCATAATCAGCCGGCATATTATGCTCATGTTGAAGAAGAAACAGATGGAAAGCCTTGGTTCCATGACATCAAGGAGTATTTGTTGAAGGGAGAATATCCAGAGCATGCAAATCACACTCAGAAACTCACACTCCGAAGATTGTCCAATCACTTCTTCCACAGTGGAGGAAATCTGTATAGAAGAACTCCCGATTTGGGATTGCTAAGATGTGTTGACGCAAGAGAACCTTCTAAACTGCTTGAGGATGTGCATGTTGAAACCTGTGGCCTAGAACATGAATGGTTTTGTCTTGGCTAAGAAGATACTTAGGGCCAGATACTTTTGGATGACCATGGAGACAGATTGCATCCAGTATGTCCGCAAATGCTTTCAATGCCAAGTACATGCCGACATGATAAAAGTGCCGCCAAACGAGCTCAATGCAACAAGCTCACCTTGGCCATTCGTAGCCTGAGGAATGGATATTATTGGTTCGATTGAGCCCACTGCTTCAAACGGATACAGGTTTATTCTGGTAGCTATTGATTACTTCACAAAATGGGTAGAGGTTGCATCTTACAAAGCTATAACCAAGAAAGTCATCGCAGATTTATTCAAAGATTGCATTATTTGTCGATTCGAAGTTCCCAAGTCCATTGTTACTGATAATGACGCTAATCTCAACAATGATCTGATGAAAGATATGTGTGAAACTTTCAAAATCAAGCTCAAGAATTCCACAGTCTGCATACCTTAGATGAATGGAGTCGTAGTAGCTGCCGACAAAAACATTAAGAAGATACTAAGGAAGACGGTACAGAATCACAAACAATGGCACGAGAAGCTACATTTTTCTTTATTGGGATTCCGCACATCGCACATCAATCGGATCAACTCCTTACATGTTGGTTTATGGTACCAAGGCTGTCATCCCAGCCAAGGTAGAGATTCCTTCTTTAAGAATCATACAGGAAGCTGAACTTAGTGATGCAGAGTGGATAAGGAGTTGCTATGAACAATTGGCGCTTATCGATAGAAAGAGGATGAACGCAGTATGTCACGACCAACTTTATCAAAACAAAATGTCTAGAGCTTTCAATAAAAGGGTCAAACCAAGGCAATTTGCGCCAGGTCAGTTGGTGCTGAAGAAGATCTTCCCTCATCAAGATGAAGCCAAAGGAAAATTCTCTCCCAACTGGCAAGGTTCGTACATGGTTCACAGAATACTGACAGGAGGAGAACTCATTGTAAGCACGTAATTTTTGCCCTATGAAAGAATTACTCCCAAAAAATTCAAAATAAAACGATTTTCCTTGGTGCGCAATTTTGAGAATTTTTGTGACATTTTGGATAATTATTTGTATTTGTATGTGCATGTTTATTTGTTAAATTAATAAAAAATACAAAAATATGCCGCATTTGCATTTAGGATTTAATTCTACAATTAGGAATAATTAAGCTTGTTTTACAAGAATGAAAATTACAAAAATATGCATCGTTTGCATTTTTAGCATTTAATGTCCAATTGTACAATTTTATGCTTAATTATTACTTAATTGTGTGTTAATTATTATTGGAAGTTAATTTGCACTTTTATAAATTAACTTAGTTCTATATGATAATTTAAGGATTTTTAGAATTTAGTTTAAGAAAAATAAAAGAAGAAAAGAGAGCAAATATATAAAGAAAATCGGAATTGGGCTCTTCTCCAATTTTGAACCGAGGCCCAAAACACTTATACCCAACCTTCCCCTACGACCCGGTCCATTTCAAATCGGGTCGACCCAGTCCATAACCCAAATACCCAACACCCCTATCTTCCTATCTTACATTTCATAAAAAAAAAAAGAAAAAAACCTAAACCTAGACCAAACCCATCCGCCCCCCTCTCTCTTTCCCTCTTCTTCTCCATCACCTTCCCCAAGCAGCCATGGCTGCTGCCCTTCTCCCTCACACGACCTCACACCTCCATCACCTTCGACACAAGCACACACCCACACAGCTCCAAACAAAAAGCCAAGCAAGCTGCTTTCTTCTTCGTCGTCGAGCTCGAGCTCGAGCTCCCATGGCGGCCTTCTTCGTCGAGCTCCATGTTTGTCGACCACCACGAACGATCCTGCTTCATCTTCTTCATCATCTTCACGACCTCCATCTCGAATACACAAACCAAAACCTAGCAGCCCCGGAACAAGAAGCAGGAGGAAGCTATTTGCTCCATCACCATCGCTGCTTCTGCTACGTCCAAACAGACCCCGTCACTGCTGCTTCATCTTCTTCGTCTCCGTCGAGCTCGAGCCTGAGCTCCCATGGTTTCTGGTTGCTGCGTTTTCTGCTTCACGTCCAGCTGAGTTACTGCGTTGCTGCGTCTTCACGTTCATCGTCTTCAACCAAACGACCATAGTCCTTCAACACCAAGCTCCACCATGACAATATGTCGTCGTCCGCTACTTCATCTTCTTCAGTCGACCACTAGCGTCCATCGTCAAACGACCACCCCCAGCTGTTGTCTCGTCGTTCGACAGCAGCAACCAGCGACCCCAGCAAACGCAGCTGTTGTCTCGCCGTTCTTCAGCTCACCCAGTCGCCACCCTCACGTCCAAATGACCGCCTGCAACGTCCATCCATGAATGACCCTCCCTCATCACCATAACTAACCAGAAAACACACACACACACGCTAAAACCCAACTGAAAACGTTCAAAAATCGCCCAGAAGTTCTGTCCGGGGTGAGGTCCGTTCGAGTTCGTCGTTGGTCAGTCGTTGTTCGTGGTTCCGATCCGGTTAGTTGTTTTAACCAATTCGTGTTTATCGTTTTTTCTTATTTTTTCTTCAGTTTGTTTCATGTTTCTTGTTTATTTTTAGGTAGAAATTGTTAGTAATTATAATGTTTTTAGATTTAAGTTGAAGTTCAATTAATTATGTCTTTAGTTTTTTTTTATTCATTTTAAAAAGATTTAGTATAGAAGAGTGTTAGTTTAATCATTTGAATCCGTCATGTTTGTTGTTTAATATAGATTTAATTCATGTTCGTTTTTTGTTTGAAGTTCGTTTTTAATCCAGTCATTTAATGTGAGTTTATGTTTTGATTTTTAATTTTTTGATTTAGTTTGAATCATGTATCTTTGTTGTTAATATTATTGTCTCCTTGCTCATTCATTTGTGTCTAAGTTAACCAGGATTGGTTCCCAATATGGTTGTTCCCATTAATTTGATGTTGTTCAATCTGTATTCATGTGATTTGTTTAGAAATTGGTTATATTTGCTATATTTTGGTTGGAATTGATTAGGTGAATTGGTTATAGCTGATGAGGGTAGATTGGTAAATTGCAGTACGTTCAGGGGGTAAAATGGTAATTTCAGTAAGGACGGAGGGGTATTTTTGGAATTGAATATTTGAACAATTATTTAATCTAAGTGCTCTGTTCACTAGGCATTAACAATATTAAAATAGTACATTGTGGGGGACAAGACATAAATTAGTGGGAAGATGATATAATTGTTTAATATTGTGGGGGACAAAACATGTAGGCATGGGGAACAAATGAATTAAATAAGAAAAACATTAAGTAGTGGGGGGGCAAGGCATGCAATTAAAAGAATATTTCGGGTTAGTGGTTCAAGGCAAAAGTCTTGCTATAAATAAGAGTCATTTTTGACATAGAAGGAGGGGATTTTGGAGAGAACATTTCAGGAAGACATTTTTTTTACAAAGATAGTTTTAGAGAGGATTATTTTTGGAGAGAGGAAGACATTCTGAAAATCCTAAGAGAGTGTTGGAGAGTTTAAAAAGAGAAAACAAAAACAAAGTGAGAAACGAGTTTAGTTTCGGGTTTAATACACGCGTGGGTTGTTGCTGTTTAGTTTGTTTACATACTTTTGGGTTTTGTTCTATTGAGTTGTTCGATTTTCTTCAAAGTTTTCTGGGCCTTGAATCTGGTTTGAATTGCTGCTGTTGGGTTGCTGTTGCGTTGTTGTGTTATTACTGCTGCTAACTCCTCCTTCTTTTCTTCTTGTACTGCCATTTCCAGGTACACATTTGTACACTCTCGGTTTGAAGCGAAATGAAGTATTAACCAGGCTTTGTTCCTGTTGAATGCCTCCTGTTTAGATTTGTGCTTGAATATAATTTTCCTTTCTTTGTATAAAAATGTAGTTGACTGATTAATGAGTAATGGGGTTGCATATGTATAACTTCTTCATCTAATAATGTTAGTTTAAATTAATCAAAGACTAGTTAATTTGTTGTGATATTATGGTGTGTCAATCTCATGTTCTAGTATTATTAAATAATAGAATATAGAACGAAAACAATCTTTCTTTGTACAAACTCGATTGCAATTTTCCATTCGCATTAGCCGTAAACTAATAACTAATAAGTTACATCTTCTTTTTTAGCATGTAATTAATCGGGAGATTTTCTTTTATTTTAGAGACGAATTTAATAGAAAAAATGTAGTCACTATAGGTTTATTCTTTTAAATAAAAATGAGACGAGCCTCGCCAAATAAAACGCACAGAGTGCGGGGCCCTCACAAAAATGTATGTGTTAATTACTTAGAACTCGGGATAGGCCGCTTAGCGAACTCCACTGCCTTACCCAAAATAACAACACGCTAGTTTCTTTAGGACGCGTCTTAATTAATCTTACTTTCTTAAACTCGGGTGCACATTTATGTGACCCAAATCCAAATCTCAGTGGAGTCGAAATGTGTCTCTAATCACGGGTACATTGATTATGACGTGGTTCGAGATGCGTGTCCATGACGTTGCAAATTCCTTTTAAAAAATAAGAATGATATGAGCCTCGCCGAATAAAAAATACAAAAATTGCGGGGCCCTCAGTAAATATTTGCTTTAAAATTGCTTAGACTTCGGGATGGACCGTTTAGCAAAATTTCACGGCCCTACCCAAAGTAAATGATACGCTAGTCGCTTTAGGCGCGCCTTTAATAATTTAATTTTCTTAAACTCGGGTGCACATTTATGTGACCCAAATCTAAATCTCAACGGAGTCAAAGTGTGTCGACGACCACGGGTGCATTGATTGTGATGTGGTTCGAGATACATTTTCACAACGTCGCAATTCCCTGTAAAATAATAATAATAATGACAAAAGTGGTTAAAAGTTAAAACTTGTGCATGGGCTCATAATTGTGTAAAATCAGATAAAAAAGCCGAATATGACAGTTGCGTGACCGTGCTAGAACCACGGAACTCGGGAATGCCTAACACCTTCTCCCGGGTTAACATAATTCCTTATCCGGATTTCTGGTTCATAATATAGAGTCATTCTTTTCCTCGATTCGGGATTAAATTGGTGACTTGGGACACCCTAAATCTCCCAAGTGACAACTCTGAAATAAATAAACAAATCCCGTTTCGATTGTCCTTTAATTGGAAAAACTCCTTCACCCCTCGCGGGGGCGGAAAAAGGAGGTGTGACACTCATACTTGCAGAAATGGATGGAGAAATCTTGCCAAAACCTATCAATTCAGACGCAGTCAAGAGATACTATGCTTAGATTATTAATATTTCTTCATCTGATGTAATTGAACTACATTTGACCTGATTCCTGTTTAATATGGGATACGTATGTAGCCTTATGGGTTCGGTCATATCATAATAAAATTTCCATTTCCCCCAAGATCAGAAACTGGGGCAGAATTTTGAGGAGGACCCTCAAAATTCCGGAGCAAGTCCAGCGAACGCCAACATATGTCAGACGGTCAGAGATCGGTTAAGAAACTAGGGAAAATATCAGCAAAGCCTATTATCTGCAAACGGTCAAAAGATCATCTACCAAACTGGGGCAGAATTTTGAGGGGGACCCTCAAAATTCCAATACAAGAGAGCTGCAATGCCTTTGAGATGTGTTACAATCACTAGTTCATCAAAAATTACTTAATATATCAATATGTTTCTAAAATTACTCTATTTTTATCGATGATTGCATATTTTTTGAATACTTTATTTCCGTGACAGTCAGATGTTACCCAGGGGAACTCAAAAAGGCCTTCAGAACGGAGCAAAGCAAGGCAAGCGGATGAAGGCATGGACCAACCTCCCCTCACAAAACTTACAATTTTTCTTTAAATGCAGGCACATCTGATGTAGCGATAGCATCCGCAAATATAAGCACGTAACAAATTCGCGATCAATCAGGACATCAGACACTGAATATATCTCCAGCTAAGACATATACTACTCTTATTTGCAACTTGCTCTTTGCATGAGGCTAATCCTTGCCTCCACATTCACATGAGGCTCATCCTTGCCTCCACATTTGCATAAGGCTAATCCCTGCATCCATATCTGCATCCCTTCCTCCATACTTGCATGGGGCTAATCCATGCCTCCATACTTGCATGAGGCTAATCCCTGCCTCCCTATCTTGCATGAGGCTAATCCTTGCCTCCCATTTCTACATGAGGCTAATCCTTGCCTTCACTATTTGCATGAGGCTTATCCTTGCCTACATACTTGCATGAGGCTAATCCCTGCCTCCCCATCCGCATGAGGCTAATCCCTGCCCACATATCTGCATGAGGCTAATCTTTGCCTCCATATTTGCATGAGGATAATCCTTGCCTCCATATCTGCATGAGGTTAATTCTTGCCTCCCTATCTGCATGAGACTAAGAACTGTCCCTATTTGCACAAATATTGCTCTATTTCTAGTATTATCTATTTGCTTTTCAATCGGGCTAAGCTCTACCCTCCATTTTACAAGACTAAGCCTTGTCTTGTTAACATCATATTACTGCATCCCATGGGATGAAATATCGCCAATCTATACAAAGATGCCATAGTCTAAAAGGCATCATCCTCATAGCCGGAAGACACCATGCCATGGCCTGAGGATCCCTCAAATTTGCATATCATTATTCAAAGGCGTCCTGGTTCGGAGGCACCATCTGCATGGCCCGAGAACAATATTTCATGGCCTGCGAATCCCTCACTAAATAATTCATGGCCCAGGACATCATGATTCAAGGACGTCATCCTTAATCGTCCGAAGACAACCTTCATGGTCCAAACGGAATCCGCATCATGTTTATATTTTTGCGCAAATACATGTCAGCAACATCTTTTCATCGGCAGGTGACCAGCAAGAAACCGCTATCCCAACAGAAGCAACCTCGCTCCAGTTTCTTTCAATTATCTCAAGCTTAACCATAACCATTCTTTCACCTATCCCAAAATCTCGTGTCCATTCTTGTAATGACTTTATCGGTATATTTCGCCGATGAATCCAAAGCTACATATGGCCTGATTCCTATAATACTAGGGATATGTAGGCAACTCGAAGATCGGAGTCTGGACTCTGTCTTTCAAAACATCCCGCCTGGTCAAAATTGGCCATCATTTCTTTACCCAAAAATTCTTTCATCCTTCCCGGGTAAAGAGGGGCAACTGTTGGTACCCAATTTTTCCTCATATGTTTTAATATATATATATATATATATATATATATATATATATATATATATATATATATATATATATATATATATACACTTTCAAAATAGCACATATGCCGTTACAATCATGCATAAGTATTTTTATAATTTTTCTATAATTTTTAAAAGCTCCAAATTGGTTTATTTATTCCCTTTTTATTTATAAAATTTCCAATAATTATCCTTCAAATTATTTTTTGTGGTGATTTAGTCATCTAAATTCTTTATTTATGCTAAAATATTGTTTAAATATTTTTAGTGCATTTTTTATGATTGCATTTACATTTTTAGGCTAAATTGCATATCTTTGCAATAATAGCCATCTTAACGTATAATTGCATTATCGATGCATAAAATGGTCTTTTATATTTTTAAAATATTAAACAACTATTTTAAATCATTTTAGTACATGAAAGTATTTTTAGAAATTATTTATTATATTTATTAATTATGTAACTATTAAAAGTGGCTATTTAAAATCTAGCCTATTTTAATTCAATTTCAGCCCCCAATTTAACCCAATTACCAGCCTAACCCAATTCACTCTAGGCCCAAATTCAATTAGACCCGACCCAGGCCCCCCTAATCTTGGCCGTTAATCTCTGAGATCAACGGCCCATATTCATTCATACCATAATTAACATAACGACCCCCCTCTAACCTAATTCATTTCCCACTTTATTCTGCCGCCCTCAATTCCCTTTTCTCTCAAAATCTGTCAAACCTAACCCTAATCAAACCTTGCTGACACTCATCTATGGCTATCTCCGGTGGTTTCTCACCACCTCCCAGGCCTCCAATGGACTCCCTCACGTTAATCTTGATATCTCTAGGGCCCTCAAGGGACCAGGGCTAGTTTGCTTGCATCTATGGTTCTTCTCTATCCTGTTTCAAGCCATTCCAGTGTGATTTCGAGTAAGATCGTCCTATATTGACTACAATATATGGTTTTCTAAGCGGGTTTCTTTGCCTCTGTATGGTTCTCTTTGAAACCCTAATTTCTTTTCTAAACCTCCTAGATCTGTATAGATCTAAGATAATTTGGGTTTTTTGATGTGAGTTTTACAACAGACTTAAGATTATTTATAAGAATCGTATGATTTTCAAGTGATTTTCATTTTTTCCTAAACTAGGGTTTCAAGAATTTCTTTTTACAAATTGTTTGATGACAGTTTGTGTTTAATCTTCTGCTTCTCATATATTTTGACTGATTTTGTAAGTCTTCTACAACCTTAGCTTGCTTGTACTAAAAGCCCTAATTTTTTAGGGTTATTCGTTTGGTTTCTGAGTACTGGTACATCTGAGTATGTTCTTGCTTTGGGTTCTTATGATTTCTCGTGATTTTCTTGTCCTTATATGCTTCTACTGAATCTCTTAGTTCAACCCTTTCACTCATTCTATATGCTCGTGTTCATCCAGACTATTCATGTCAAGACCTGTACTTTTCTCACTGAATCAATGTCGTTTAACCTTTGTTTTGTTAAAATTATGTGTTGATTTCCGACTATTCATGTCTTGCCTTGTTTTATATGCTAAACACACTGACTCTTTCATGAATTTCTCTTTGATTATTCCGAATTCCTTGTTAATTGGTTTGATTTGAACACTTTCTCTTAAACCTTCAATTCTTACCTCTCTACTCGATTTGATTGAATTGCTTGCCTTAATTATTTTTCTCCTTGCCTTGTTTATATTTTGCCGATTCTTACTGATTTGTTTCCTTAATTAAAACTTCTGATCATTTACCCCTAATTACCTATTCTATACCTAAACCTTACTTGATTATTTTCATTTAATACTTAGCATGCTTTTACCGTTGATTTAATTGCCCCTTGATTAAAGGAAGAACTTGCTGATTTACATGTGACTTCCCCGATTTGCTACTTGATTGATCTCTTACCTTATTTGTTAAGCTTTTGCTTAATATATAAGCCCCCTCTTATTTTAATTTCTAAACAACGAACACAAGTTCAAAGAACACACACACACACACACACACTCGAAACTCTCCTTTCTTTCTCTGCTACTTGTGATAATCACTGATCTAGCTGGCTGTAAGCCATGGCTAGATATTGAACTGCACTCGCTTTACATTCTGTGCTCTCTTCATTAACTGGTATGTCTCCAGTTAGATTTTGAAACTCAACTTTATGTGTTCTATGCCTATACATCTATGCTTGTTCCTGTATTAGTTATTCAATTTGGTTTCTCTATTTGCTGTTATTAAGCATGTTTAAATTCTTCCTTATGAGTAATTAGCATGACTGACTTTATTTAAGTTCTTTGATATCTGTCCAGCATGTTTACCTAGTTACCTTACCCCTCCCTTTAATTGGTATGACTTTGTTAGTTATTTAGTCTTCTAGTGCATTCAATTGGTCCTGATTATGTTCAATTCTGTTCAGCATATCTTTGTTATTCACATGATTCTGTCAAATTCTTTCTATTTGTCTATGAATAATTTGTTCAGTATACTCCTTGTTGTTCTGGACATTTGTTGTATCAGTTTCCCTGTTTATGTAGTCTCAACCCTATATGTTTCCCAATCCCCTTCACCCTTTGTTTATAAGCCTGCTTGTTAAGTGAATCTGGGTAGTCCTTGATTAATTGGGTTGTTTGTTGAGTATGTTTTCCTCAGAATGATTTCAAAACTGCTACTCCTACTCCTAGCATTCTTCTCAAAAACTGGTCACTCCCAGTATTTTTTTTAAAAGAAAGTTGTTTCTGAATCTTTTCACTTCTAACTTTTACTCTAAACTCTTTCAAAGTCATCATGCACTCTTACATTACTCCTAGAATATTAGGTTCTGCCCCTCTGGCATGTGTACTGCCTTGAGATCCTTGAGATCTCTCTGACTTCTGGCATGTCAGAGCTGGCCTTTCCACACTGCACTTAAATCAGTTATTATTTGAGAAAAGGTCTAGGTGTTAGCACTGCCCAGGATCCTAGAGGTCCTCAGGGAACTCTGACACACCTAGACATGAGATTGTCTATGGAACTTTGGCATTTGAGTCTATTGGAGGCTTGGAAGTCATTTGGGCCTACTGCAGGCTCCCTATAGATTAACTTCTATCCATTTATGTATTTTAATTCATTGGTCTATAATAATTATTGTAAACAACATTGGGGTGGGTAGTTATATATATATATATGTTGGGTAAATCGGGTAGATACCATGCCTATAGGGTTGTGTTAATATATATATATGTTGGGCCAATCGGGTAGATATCATACCTATAAGGTTATGTTAATTCAAATGTGTTGGTCGTGTTTGTTGTACTGCCACAATATTAGAAACCATACCTATAGGATTTAAATGGTTTTAATAATATATATCATGTCTATAAGGTTAAAATCAGCTTTATATTTAGATATCATGCATATAGAGATAAAGTAATTGGAGTTCAGTTTTTGTTACAGCATGTATTCACGTTCATCTTCTTAGATACCATAAGTTCAAGAGTTAGATTTAATTACTAGATACCATGCCTATAAGTTCAAGAGTTAGATTTAATTGCTAGATACCATGCCTATAAGTTAAAGAGTCAGCTTTAATAACTAGATACCATGCCTATAGGGATTAAAATCAACTCTAATAGAAATCATGCCTATAAAACTTAAAAATCAATTTAGTTAAACAAATCAGTTAATTCATGTTTGAATTGGTTTAATTAACTGTCCGTTTCTTTAAATAAGTTTTCAAACACTGCTTTAAATTATACCGCTAGAAAACATGTCTATAGGATCTCAAGTTATCTGTTTAAGAATTTCTTACTATTTTACTTCATTCCTAATCAATATAGATATCATGTTTTTAGGACATCACTATTACGCCTAGGGAAGCCTATAGGGCGATTAAAATTCTGCAACTATAAAACTGTGCTTTGTTATTTAAAACTGCTCACATTTAACAGGTCTAAAATCAGTAGGCAAGCCAATAGGTCTTTGACACTTGGTCCTAATCCATGCTGTATACTTCCTGCTCACCTAGATATCATGTTCTAAGTTTTATTAAATATCTGAAACACTTGGTTTAGACGTGTATTTATTTGTTCTGCTTGTGGAGGTAAAAAAATGTGAGCCATTACTTGTTCCTTCTTTATGTACAGTCCTAAATGTTTTGATTGGTGCTTAGACTTTTCTCCTTTAAATAACTTAGAACTGTCCAAAAGTAGAGGTCCTAAAATAGCTCCAGGGCCATGAGGAAGGGACGTGTAGTGCACACATAGGATATTTTCAAGGTTGCTAGAGCGCTTTAGGCTATGACCAAGGGGAAGAAATTGGGTATTAAGGATATGATGACTACACGCTAATGTCATTGAAGCCCCTCATTGAGGAGTGTTTACTAGGCATTGCATGGGGTGATCCTGTAGGCTAACCAACCTAGGAGGGGCCTTTCCAACTCCCGGTGCTTAAACTTTACCTTCTCTATATGTATGCAACTTGTTTAAGTCTTTTCCTTTTTTACATGAGTCATACAATGTCCAAAATATGCCTTTATTTGCAAGTATGTGTTTAAACTATTTATTCTTTAAAGTACTAATTCATAAGCATAAGTTCGGTTGGGACCTACCGTTGTGGACCAAGAGGGGTATCTAACACCTTCCCCTCAAGGTTATTTTGAGCCCTTACCCTAAATCTCAAGTAATACAAACTAGTCTAAGAGTTAATCACTCTAGGTGCCCTAACGCACCATAATCCGTTAGGTGGCGACTCTTCAAAACCCAAATTTCCCAAAAAGAAAATAAGTTATTCTCCCCGTGAATGTCGAAACCCGAACTTTTCTCTCTCCGTAGAGGGAAAAAAGGGGGCGCGACATCATAGCATGACTGAAAATATACAAAGTGATAAGGTGATGGGTGAAAGTGGGACTTTTAATTCAAATACAATAAGTCAAGCATAAACAACCGAGTCAAAAAAAGAAAAAAAAAGGTCTGTTGTGTGGGATCATTTTATAGAAATTATTACTTTTGAAAGGAGTAAAAATGAAAAATGTGACTATTGCTTTCATGAGTATTGTTTTAAGACAAAAGGCGTCAAGTCGACACTTCTTTCTCATATGTTTAAATTTCCTAAATGCCCATATAATATTGATAAAAAATAATCAAATTTAAGCTTTCAATCTGTTTCGGGGGGTAGTCAGGGTGACATAGCTGTTGTTACTTGAAAATTGATCAAGAAAAGTGTAGGAAGGCGTTATGTCGTATGGTAATAGTTGATGAGCTTCCTTTCAACTTTGTTGAGAAAGAAGGTTTTAGAAACTTTATGAAAGTGGTGTAACCTTATTTTCGGATCCCTTCCTGTAGTATTGTAACCAGGGATTGTTTTTATCTTTTTAATGAAGAATAGCAAAAGTTGAAGAGGTCTTTTATAGAAACAAAAAAAGTATTATCAATGATACCTGGACTTTTATACAAAGAATCAAATACATGTGTATCACTGCCCATTGGATTGATAGTGAATGGAATATGCATAAGAGAATAATTAATTTTTGTCCTATTGTTAGCCATAAAAGAGAAGATACAACAAATGGTATTGGTAGGTGATTACGTGAGCGGGATATAAATAAGATCTTCATTGTCACAGTTGATAATTCAAGCTCAAATGATGTGACAGTAAAAGAATTGTCTAAGAAATTAACAAAAATGGGAACTAATTTGATGAACGGTAATTACCTTCATGTGAGATGTATTGATCACATCATGAATCTTGTAGTCCATGATGGTTTAAAAGAATCTTCAGCTTCTGTTGAACGTGTTAGGCATGCAATGAGATATGTTAGGCAGTCTCCGCGAGGTTGAAGAGGTTTCAAAAACGTTTTGATGATGAACAACTCAATTACAAAAAAAAACTTTATGCTTGGATGTTCCAACTAGGTGGAATTCCACCTACTTGATGTTGCGTAGGGCTGTTGAATTTGAAAGTGTATTTTCACATTATACTTCTAGTGAAATTGGCATGAGACATTATCTTGAGCATTCTTATATTGAAGTTGGAATTCCTACTGGTGAACTTTTGAGTAGTGATTGGGAGAATGTAAAAAGAATTACAAAGTTTCTTGAAATCTTCTATCTTCTTACTTTGAAAATATTTGGATCATGTTATGTTAAATCAAATATTCATTTTCTTGAAATTTTTGCGGTTTTGTTTTTGAAGCAATTTATGGCAAATGAAGATACAGTTTTAAGTGAAATGATAAAGAAGATGAAAGAAAATTTTGATAAGTATTAGGGTGATCCAGGAAAAATGATCCAGATAATTTTCATCTCATGTATTTTGGATCCATGTTACGAGTTCGAATCAGTTGGCTATGCACTTGTAAAGATGTTTGATAAAAATACCGGGGAAACAATATAAGCAGAAGTGAAGAAATACATGACTTCATTATTTAGTGAGTATGTAAAGACCAGCTCAAAAGGTGTCGCACTTGCTTCATCTTCACATTGCTTTTCATGGGACACTTCTACTTCCGGGCTTTCTGGCAATCAAGTAAGCACCCAAAATACAGGATTTTTAGAATCACTCATGCAAGATCAAAATATAAAACTATTAGTGAAGGTGTGGAAACTAGAACAGAGTTAGATAAATATTTCGGTGAAGAAACTGAGGATGACACTAAAGAATTTGATGTTCTTTTCTGGTGGAAATGGAACTCAGCTAGATTTCTTGTTCTTGCGGAGATGGCTCGTGATGTATTAGTTATTCTAGTTTCAAGTGTGGCATCTGAATGTGTATATAGTATGGGAGGATGTTTTCTTGATTTAGTTAGGAGTTCATTAACTCCTAAATTGGTGCAAGCTCTAGTATGTCTTCAAGATTGGCTTCGAAATGAAAAATTAAAACAACCTGTGTCACAACGCAAATTTCATAATAAGTCATGGTGACACCCAAATATGTTGCTAGGAAAGCCAACACGTGAACCTCCACCAAATTATCCATTTTAATTTTTTAAAATCAGGAATTTTATTAAATAAATAGAATAAAATCTGACACTTATAGAAACCTGTGCTTTTCTTTACCAAATTTCCAAATATAAATAAATCATAAAGTAAAGTGTTAATAATAACATGAACTACAATAATGAACATCCACTAGGAACCCCCAAAACCCGGTGTCACAAATGCATGAGCATCTATTAGAACAATACAATACTTATCACGACCCAAAATCCAACCCGTCGTGATGACACCTAACCCAAACCCCTAGGTAAGCAAAATAACAATAAAACACAATATAGTGTTAATGATAAGAGTCAAAAATGAAAGAACTGAATTTTTATACAACTCTCAAAAGTTTGGTAGTACTAGTCATGAGCCATTAAGATTTAGATTTTATAAAAATACTAAACTGAAATAATTACAACATCTGTTTGGATTGTACATGAACAAAATTGGAATCTAAAGCTATCAAGGACAAGTGATAGCCACCACTGGAATACAGGTACATCTTTAATACCAGCTCCCGCCGTATATAGTAGCAACAACTCCAAGATCTGCACGCAAAGTGGAAAAGTGTAGTATGAGTACAACCGACCCCATGTATTCAATAAGTATCCTAACTAACGTCGGCAAGGTAAAAGACGCAAGAACTATAGATGATACTCATTAACACCTGTGCAGTTCATAATTTCAACAAGTATAGAACAGATATATGATCAAATAAGGAAATCTCAGGTAAAACCACTTTGATGCTCACAATTCTTTGTTTTAAACTGTTTCGCTCAGTCAACAATCCAGCATATACGGAAGATATGCAAGTAAATCAAGTAAATAGTCAAGGAAGTTGAAAATAAAGATGAAATGTAATAACTAAATATCAGTCCGTTGCGTGGCGCAACCCGATCCAATAGCCATAAGACAATAAGGTCTGCTGCGACATGCAACCCGATCCCATAATAGTAACCAACTCTCCCAAAGCTCAAATCAACCAGAAACCCCTCTGTTTCTCACAATCTACGTGTACACCATCAAGAGAGAAACATGAGAGGGTGACCCTGGGGTGGATCCTTATCCACACGTAAGCACGCCAATTAACATGCTACCAGTCTGGCATGGTCATTGGCTCAATATCATAATTCGCACGGAGTGGTCACAAGAATATCATCACAATCCGCCTGACATGGCCACATGCATTTCAACACAATCTGCCATGCGTGGTCACATGCATGATAACACAATCCGCCTGACGTGGTCACATGCATCCAGTCCAATCATATCACACATGAGCAAATAAATAAGAACACATGTATATGACGAATGAATAACAAATCTCATGCTCCTGGACTAGTATAAATGACATGCTAAAGTATAAGCATGCGCAAAGTATTCTATCATAGCTCAAATCCGCAATTTTCATCACAGAATAGCATTTATCAAGTTCATTCAAGGATTAAACCTCTATGTAGCCTCAAACATGGCTCAAATAGTTCACACAATGTTACAAATATGAGAAACATCATAGCTTAAAGCTTAATAGTCAATTATAGGCTTATCATAGCCTAAGCACAACCCGAGCATGGATAAGTACCCTCGGTGTTAGAACATGGCTCAAACCCTACACATGTACACACCCATAGCACGTAGCTATCACAAATAAACCAGGCTACTACTGCCTCAACCAAGTTATGCTTCTACGCAATCGCAGGTGTGAGGCTAAAGCCCGCTTCTACACAAACTCTCAACGAAGTTGTCATCCGTTTTTGCGATCAGATTCCCGCTCCTGCAGACGCGCAGATTCACCCAGCCTTCCGCTTTTGTGGTCTTCCATCATCCAGCCTTGCTTCACTTCTGCGTCCATGTGACCGCATCTGCAGCCACCGCATAGACACCGCACCTGCGCCCATTACCCCGCAAGTGCGACCACACCAGATCCAGCAAAGACCAGCCATCACACATGAATGAAAAATAATTCGAAACACGTTTACATCTCACCCGAGCCCCTCGGGACCCTGTCCAAACATACCAACAAGTCTCAAAACATAACACGGACCTACTCGAGGCCTCATATCACACATAACAACATCAAAATCACAAATTGCATCTCGAATCAAACTAAATTAACTTTTAACTTCCACAACTCGTGCCGAACCAAAGTCAACTCCCGGCCAAACTTATGAACTTTCCAAACCTTCAAATTGCCAAATTTTGCCAATTAGTTTTGAAACCTTCTAAAATCATCAAAATGCAATTTCGGGCATATCCCCGAGTCCAAAACAAGCATCCGGATCCAACAAAACCATCAAAACTCTGTTTTGAGGTCAAATATACAAAAGTCAAACTTGGTCAACTCTTCCAACTTTAAGCTTCCTAGTTGAAAATCATTCTTCCAAATCAATTCTGAAACATCTAAAAACCAAAATGGGTGATTCACACAAGTCATAAAATATCATATGAAGAAAATCAAGACCTCAAATGGCTTAACGGAATGCAAATGCTCAAAATGATCGGTCGGGTCGTTACATTCTCCCCCACTTAAATATAAGTTTGTCCTAGAACGTACGAAGAGTTGTTCCAATGTCATCCAATCACTGTGTAACCTTGCCATGCACATACCTAGGGGTGATCCCATATCACCCTATTCCACATAAGTATGATATCACAACATAGCTGAAGATCCTCACTTCATATTTAGCCCATAAACCTTGGTACCCAATTTCCAACAACCTGAATTCCTTACAACACCTGAATCTCGCATCGACACACTGTACAAGTCCGAACAAACTGTATCAAGCCATAACCATAACCGAAGATGAAATCACATAATACATCACATAACTCGCATACTTGTAGCAATAATGTCCGATCATAGTAGCTGCTCAAAAACATACCCGGTACCGGTAATGAAACTTATATTAAATAAAACTTTGTTCAAAACCTTTGTACACTGCTGATGATAAAAGAAACATGCAAAAATTCATAACCACTCATCAGATCAACAAATTATGGAGCTCTCTCTCTCTCTCTCTCTCTCTCTCTCGTTCGACAAGAACCATAGCCAAATCCTAAGCCGACTTCTAATATTATTCTTCCAAACATATTGTAATCAAATCTATAGTATCCATTTTAGGTCCAATGACCTTATCTCATCAAACACCACTATTCTATTGACATGCCACACTGATACAACCTATAGCCACAACCATGCAATCTATGCATCAATAAGCAAGAATGCAAGTGTACTCAAACATGGGAAATGACTCAAATGAGAGAACCGTCCCGCAAGCTCAACAAGTTCTACCACAACGCAATACTATGAACCCATCACACATGGTATAATAAAAATACACGAATCTATCACAACGGATCATATCCCAACATAACCCCGCTGCAATGCGTGACCCCATCCAAATACCAGTCCATATGAGATACATCAAGCCACAATGCTCAAAATCAACAACTATACGCAATTCGACATCAAGTACACGAAGTGAATGAACATAACCATGAAGAAGAAAATAACACAATGTACCACAACCCAGAAAGACCATAACCAAGGTGCAATCAACCATTCCACACCCCAATCACCATCTCACTCGAATTCTGTTACAATGCCCAAACAGAACCGCATCATGCGTACATATAATCAACGAATAACAATTTCTCGTAGCACTGAAGAGTAACACATAGAACATATCATAAAATGAACAAGCTCAACTCTAACCAAATGACACACCCCTCAACACTAACATTTCTGAGTCAACAAATCGAACCTGGTGTAGAATACACATCCTCCTCGGGCCAAACAATAGGCCCCCAAATCAACTCTGGTCATCCCAAAATGGATAAATAGCCCTCCAAAGGTCCACAATGATCTAACTATAACACTTACTGCCATCTGGCTAACTTTGACCACATCATCACAGTCCGTAACCCCGAAACAACCTACTTCTGAGAACTCTCAGTCTCCAAATCTTTAGAACGCATGAATCACCATAGCCGATCCCAACTCCACCACTTGAATGACTAACACATCTCTCATACATAATCAACCCATGAGAAATACTTTTAAATTCCCCCCCCACAATGGAAAAATCTGAACATCAGTTATCGCTCAACCAGACAAGTACCGCAACACCAATAAAGCATCCGAAGTCAGAACACAGTGCTCCTTCAAAAATATGTACCCTTCAAGCAATACCAAGTATTAATAGCATTAATATAAACATCTTAAGCAGTCCATGCTATTCAAATTCATGACCTTTACTCCAAAATTAAACCACCATCTTGTACTTGCGAATCTCAATCACACAGGACGCACTGCATCTATCATGCCATCATGTGAAAAGCGTGAGAATCTCATTATAATCTCTGAGTCACAAACAGATACGTACCCCACCAATCAGAAACCTTCCATTTTATCCCATCCAGGAGAAAATCACAACACGCCACATACCTCTCATACCTGTAGATAATATCCATCTCAAGTTGTGGCATAAATCATTGAGAAGAATTTGAAACCCATTTGCATATAACCAAGCCATGCATGTCGCCAAACCCAAGAGTATTTCCTCGAAATACCAGTAGAAACTCACCACAACATCAGTACCCAAAGAACCGATCATATCCATTACCGTGCCGATCTAACCTACTACCAAACTGTCCTATATCTCTGAGTTTCCTTCCGAATTGCCTTCAAATTAGCACTCTCCTTGCCAGTACACTACCATCCCTAACCCAAAGCTCACTATAAGAGATCCTACCATGAAACCACACCGCCTTAAGGCCCGTAAGCCATTGTATTCCCTCTTAAGCACCCCAAATGTACCATAACTAAGACACCCATTCTGAAAAGACCTTTTGTGAGTTTAAAGTTGTTCCTTTTACCTTCTTATACTAAAATATAGAATCCATAGTGATATAGAAAAACCACGATTTCGACACCATCCAATGCAAATCTCAAATTCTAGCCATATATAAATCCGATAAAATTCTCAATTGACACATATAAATATTGAATCCATTAGAACCTTCTCGAGAGTCATCCACTACGCTCAAATCTCAATTGTACTGCCCAAATTGTCCGAATGACCTATTCCCTATTAGCACGACAACACCTAAAGAAGTAACCCCGCTTTAACACAACCAAGCAAATTCCTACTCCATGCGTGCTATATCCTTCACGAATAACAACTCAAATAATTAAATGATTTCTATATACCCATAAAGTGTAATACACCTTGCATCCAGAAATTTACTTCCTTAAGTCATCTTTAGAATCAACATCATCAAGTCATAACCGATCCACAAATATGTTTCATATCGAAACCAATACAACACGTAACCATATAATCAAATCGTCGATAGAAGACTCCCCAGTTGGCTCAAAGCCATAAAATAAAACATTTGATAACTCACCATACCCATACTCTATTACTGCCCTAATCTCGCAGTGAGATTCAACTTAATTCTTCACAAGCTCATGCAACACAAACCATAAAATACCTCAAATCATCTGCAAAACTCGCAGTCATCCTCGTGACAGTTAGGTCAACTTTCTCAACCAATAATTCAAATTGCAACACATATAACCCACTAGTAGAAATAAACCATCCACACAACATTATAAGGATCACACATCCGTAGATTACCCTACAGGTGATAATCCACCTGCTTAGCCTCAAACTGACATCTCTCTATACCCTTTCATAGCCACAACTACTACGCAATCACTTAATCTTCCTGAGTCTGAACTCATCAACAAGACATGAAAATCTACTTCGTTCCACAAATGAAATAACATGATAGAATCCCTCAAAACCCTCATAACTCTAGACTATATAAAATTCCACAGAAATTGAGCATCCAATGGTCCTTTTCGCTTCTCAAGCAAACTCTTCTCGCCACATTCAAACCATCTGAACATATCCCACAGTCACAACAGAATCATCATATAGCCATCTAACCACTGATCGCAGCCTACTCCATACTACTAAAAAGTAGGAAGAGAGGGTCGCAATAGCTTTTACCCGATTTGTGGGTCAGGATCGATTTCCACAAAGAGCTAGGAATGGAGTCGAGTATCTATTTAGATTGGGATTGTATAATTGTTCCAAATATCACTTCCAATCATTTTTGGGTTTTTCTTTAATAATCTACTATTATCAACTACTAATTATAATTGCAACTAGATTATGCTAAGCGAGAATTGCTACAAGTTGTATCTAATGGATAAAAAGGCACTAGGGTAGTGGCATCCTTCTAGGTGGCCAATTGACGGGTAATTGAACCTAAGGCACGATTGACATAATTGGGGAATATGCTATAACCGTTGCACAATTTTACCCACTCTCACACCTCTCAGTAAAGAGAGTGATTTTGCCCAATTGACTTTCTCAAGACCAATAGGGTAGGCAAATTTTCTCAAGCAACTGGAGTTCAAGTCGGGTATTACTCTCTTGAGGTTTAACCCTTTAATTGGGACTGTCGATTCTCTTGAGTCCATCCCAATTCCTTGTTGGGTCCATTACAGAGACTTAGGCTCTCTTTCTCATGAAGAACCCAAGTCAACTTAGCACAAACTAGTGTTCGCAACCACTAATTCATAGATTAAATCATGAAATTGACCCAAATAACAAACACCAATAGTCAATCTAACCTTAATTCACAACACACATCAATTACTCACACTATGGTTGAGCCACAACCCTAGCTAATGGGTCTAGCTACTCATTCTTGAAGAGAAAAATAGAGAAATAGATGAAGATAAAGACATATTAATTAATTGCTAAGGTAAATACAAAAATTCAATGATAAAAACTATGTAAAAATGCCCAAAATGGCTAAGAAAAGTCTTCTCACGAGCGCAGCTAACGTCTGATAATATCTGATATCCTAAAAATGGAAAAAGGTTCTATTTATACTAAGCTGGAAAAACAGGACAAAAATGCCCCTGCGGGGTCAGTACGGACCGCACAAAATGGTGTACGGCCGCACTAGGCTCTTGATTCTGCAATTTCAACTCTCTGAACCTAGGCTCCGCGGACCGCATAGAATGGACTGCGGCTGCGGAGTCTTTTAATGCGGTCCGCGTAGAATGGACTACGGACCGCACAGGCTTGAACCCTGGCACTTGACATCTCTCTGAACATTGCTTCTGCGAACCGCATGAAATGGTGGTGCAGCCACGGTGTCTTCAGTGTGGGCTACACAATATCTACTGCGGCCGCACTTCTTTGTTGTCTTCAAATCCAGGACTCTGAATTTCCCTAGCGCAGACCGCACAAAGTGTACTGCGGCCACACTAGGCCTGTTGGTCCTGAGTTTGTCTTGTCTTTGGTACTTGTGCAGGTTTCACTCCTTTTGAGCCGATCTTTGACATCTCATCACTTTGTTGATCAACCCTGCAATCAAGCACAACTTATGAGCCTTTTGGGACTATTTTGTATGAATTTATAATCAAAGCGTATGCAAGAAAGAGCATGAAATGCGGCAAAATCCCTAGTTATCAACTCCCCCAAACTTATACTTTTGCTTGTCCTCAAGAAAACAAAATAGGACCCACCCCTAGAGGGAAAATCCAAGAATTTTCAGCTGTCCTAAAATAACCTAAACTAATATCAATTAGGACTAACAATTGCCCTCAATATAAATAAATCATTAACAACATTTAACTTTTGAAAAACCATGGATCAAGTGCGACACGAGAGCATCAAGAGTTGACTCAACACATCAAAGAACTCTCTCAATTACTTTGGTCATTGTGGAACTCAAACTCACACATCCTCAACTCTTCCTAAGCAAACCTCACCTTTTTTAATATTGGCACAAAAACCGAGGTTAATGGAAATCCACTTATCTCTCTCAAGAAAAGGTTACAAGTCCGGATCTAAGTACCATATACTTGCCCCTCATGTGAGTATCCACTAATGTAAGCATCATTCAACTCAAGATCATATAGGGCTTTTGTGTAGTCATTACGAAGGCTTTTGGTTCAGGGCAGGGAATGTTTTGATCTAAGTGGGTTCCATATTCCCTTAAGCACTTCTTTTGATTCATTCAGCATACATTTTCTTGACTCTTTGAGTCATCTCACGTCTTTCTAAGGGGTTAGAGGGACACGTTGTCACTCTTTCTTATACAATTCAAACCGTTTCTCTTTTTTCAACTTTCCACACCTTTCATTCTTTTGCTTTTCTTGAATCCCTTTTTATTCTTTTTCACATTGAGCATTCTTTTTGTCTTTTGCTTTTCTTTCTTTTTCATTGCCTTTCCTTTTCATCATTTTTGTGCCTTTTACCACTTTGTTGCCACCCTCGTCTCTCCCCCCAAACTTATACTTTTGCCATGTGCTCAAGGAAAGATCGGGTGCCAAAAGAGGGTATATTTTAGAACGGGTATAGACTTGTCTCATGGTTCTTGAAAGAAAAAGGTCTAAGGCTCAAAAGGGTTAACTAGGGATCATATCATTGGTAGGCTATGGAATTTTTTAAGCTATTATTTGGATTAATGAAGGCCTATAATCAGGTCTCAAGTCGAAATTCACTTAGGATTTCGCCTCAACAAACATTCGGGGCAAGTTCTAGACCAATGGCTCGGGAATTACTTACCACACAAGCTAAAGGATCGCTAAAGACATAGAGTCGGGGGCCCACAACGACCTTAGATACGATTTGAGCACACAATGGTCTCGAAAAATCACTTGATGATTATCGGTCAACACAAGAGTCTCAAGGTCACGACTTTCACCATCCTAAACACAACATTTTGTCTTTGACCATGGGATTAAAGGGAAATGTGCTAGGCCCAAGTGAAGCTTTGCTTGAGGTGTCCTTAACTATAAACTACTAAAAACAAAAACAAAAACGGACTCAAACCAGAAGGTTGTCAAACCATCTATCATTGGGAAGAGCCACCCGGTTCACACAACACTCTACCTTTGGAAAGAACCGTGGCATTAAGAAAACCAAAGGCTTATTGAAAACGTCCAAAACAAAACAAAAGCTACGAACATAAATAAGAAGATAAAAACAAGAAATTTTTGCGAAAAATAGAATGAATATATACAATAGGGAGTTGAATATACAACGAGGGATGAATATATACAATATGATGTAACTTTATATACAGACCCAAGGAAAGATAAAAAAATGAGATAAAAGTAACTAAATATAAAAATATATACAGACCAAATGAAAAATCAAGAAAACATAAAGATATCAATATATACAGTCATCCATAAATGTGTAGGGCTCACCCCCTCAAATAAAAGCTGGCATTGTCCCCAATGCCAACTAGTCTAAATAAGCACCAAAAACAATATAAAAAAAGGACATAGAAGACTCCCTAAGTTGTGTCTGTCTGCATATGCTCATGGGTGGTCCCTGGGTCCTCTGTGTGCTCGGGAACCTTAGACTGGTTCCCGGTGGTCTGCTCTGCTGCTACTGGGACCTAGCCCTGGACCTCGACAGGCTGTGGAACTGGTACATCCTGTGGCAAACTAGAGGAAGCCTCCAGTGGGTCCGCCAACTAGATGATGGCATCATATGCTCTAGGGATCGTCCTCCTCTTCTGGAGGCCTCTAGGTCTGCTCCGGCTGTGGATGAGCTACTAAGACTGGGTCATCAAGAAACAGGTCCAAAGGCAGCTGGTCTGCCTTCAGTCTATCTACATTTGCCCGCAGCTCCTTCACGGAATCCTTGGAGGCCCGTGTCTTCCTAAGCTTCTTATGCTCCCGAGCAAACTCCTTGAGAGCCTTGCTGTGTGAATCGACTACCTTGGTGAATGTCTCCTGAGTAGTGAGGATTTTCTTCTGGTTCTCAAGTATCTCTTTCAAAGCATCCTCTATCGACTGGTGCACCTATGGGGCTGGAGGAGCCGACTGAGCCTCTACTATGGTAGTCAATGTGGACAACTTGGATGAGGCAGTCTACATCCAGTTATTTATACTAAGAAGGGTTTGGCTCAGCCGGTGGGCACTGATGGGATGGGCCCGGGTAGATGGGATCTTCGGTCCTGCTGATGTGGAAGGTCTGGGAGGCATCTCAACATGAATGGAGGCAGGCTCAGCGGGGGTCTCTACCACAACTGGCTCTTCAGACTTGCCAGTTGGGGCAGAAGCAGGGGCTTTCTAGTTCTTGTCCTTGGGGTTATCATTCCCCTTCAAGCTGTACCAGGAGAACGGGGCAGTCACCTTGACCTTGATGTCATATGTCCTCTTGTCCACCCCCAAGTCCCGGAAGTACATAATGAGGGTGTTAGGGAAAGGATAGTTCTGGTCATGCTCGACACCCACTATAGAAATGATTCGGGACATCACATTCCCCACGTTGATGGGGTACCCTGCCATAATGGAAGCAACCAAAATAGTCCGGTGGAGAGGAAGAGTCTGGTCATGGGTAGTAGGATCTAACCGGCTGCACACAAATGTCTCCCAACCCCTCGCCTCAAAGTTTAGGGTCCTCCGTAGTATTTTGACCCCAGCTGTCAACTAATCAGGAACGGTACCCGGGATTGCCAGGTACTAAGTTAACCATGGATGTACCTCCTCACCCATCTCCATCTTTGCCATATAAAGAGACTCATCCTCCTCGTTGAAACCCAGATATTCGTTGAGCGACTTCCCGTAAAACAACACCTTAAGGTTCCGAACCTTGGTCACTTTGGAGCCCTTTAAGATGTGGGCTACATTAAAATAGAACTCTTTGACCAAGTGTTCGTTGGCGTCTACACAAGCATCTAAGAAGTGTTCCCAACCTATTCTAGTTCTGAACTGTCTCTGCACGTCAGGGTTGTGGGGTAAAAGGTCTCTATCAATGAAACTCCACTCCGGTATCAATTTTCTCACCGGCCACCACTCCATAAACTTGTGGTACGCCACCTGGCTTACAAACCTATCCTCCCAAAACATCGGGCTTTCTAGTTTGGGAAATGCCTCCAACCTCAGGCTCACCACCCTCAGCTACCTCCTCATCCCCTTGCCCTTCCTCCTCACCTCCGTCTGCACCTTCCCCAGATAATGAAGCTGTGGGGGAGGTGGAGTATTCACCACTTCCGGCTGCTGAGCCCTCAGATGACTCAGCAGAAACATACCCTAGTGCTTGGGAAGTGGGTTATGAGGGAGGGGTGTCTCTATGTATGGCCCTCTCCAGATACGAGATGTATTCTAGGACTGAGTCCAAAGAGATCTCCTGAGAGGGCTCGTACTCACTCCTCGACATGTCAATGGCTCTGTCAGTCGCTTTTATGGCCTTCCTCATGTTCTTTATGTTTTGACGAGCCTGGGGAGTAAGTTTAACCATTTTTTGATTTCCACCCCGGGAAGATTCACCTATGCCGGGTTGTTTGGAGCCTTTTCCTCTTTGTTTAACCATTGCCTGCAAACATAATTCAATATATTTGTTAGTATCTATGCATCAGTTGAAAACAACATTACAAAATGAGTTGTAGAACAAGCCAACAGAATTGCAGATAGTTGCAGAAACAGTCCAGTGCGAACCGCACAAAATGGAGTGCGGCCGCACAGGGACCAACACGGACCGCACAAAAACGACCGAGGTCCGCACAGGTATGGGGTTCAGACTACCCATGCACTGAATCTTACCGGTGCGGATCGCAAAATGGTACCGCGGCCGCACTGGGCCAGTGCGGACCGCACAAAATGTAGTGCGGCCACACTAGGCAAGGGTCACCTTGACACAAGATCATCAGTGCGGTCCGCACAAAGTGGTACTGCAGACCGTACTAGGGCACCGTGGACCGCATAAAAATGACCCCGATCCGCACAACGTCCCTAGAAGTGGCACTGAGTTAGGATTTATCAGAATTGCCTTAAAGTCCAATTTTCCACTAAATTATTGTCCCTAAACGATTTACCCAGTCCATAAAACTACTAAGTCCACAGAAATCAACCTTTAAACTAATCTAATCTTAGAGTCGAACTAAATATGGTAGGAAGAAGAAGAATTATAAGCTAAGAAAAGAAAATGAAAATAGAACAAAATTACAAAATTAAACATGGAAGGAATGAGTGTAATGTTACCAGATTATGAGATGGAGTGAAGTTAATCAATGCTAAGCAAGTTTTCACGATCAATTTCAGGGAGTGAACAATAATAATATGCTCTGAGATTCAATTTTTGCGAAAAGAGTAAAAAGGGGGTCCCCGGGGTCTATTTATAGAAAAGCCCCTGGGGCCCAACCTCACCTACCAATGCGAACCGCACAAAATGGACCGCGGTCCGCACTGAGTTGTTATGATCAAGCTTGGCCAATTATCCCACTGCGGTCCGCACAAAACAGACTGTGACCACAACAGTCCACTACAGACCGCACAAAGTGTAGTGCGACCGCAGTGGCCAACTTCAAAGAGGTATCGCTTTGGCCTTCACCAGTGCGGACCGCACAGAGTGTAGTGCGGCCGCACTGGCAACTTCAAAGACTGAACATTTTCTTCACTATGTCTTGCACTGTATCAACAGAATCCCTGCAACATCTCACAACCAGTCAGCCCAAAAATCAATCCTATACTACAAAGAAAATCAAAGTAAACAAGAAGAAAAACACATGGGTTGCCTCCCAAAAAGCGCCTGATTTAACAACGCGACACGACACATGTTACTATCACATCATTTGAGATGAAGGAGCACCACCACATGGTTGCCATCAAACTTTCCAAGATAATGCTTTACCCTGTGCCCATTAACTCTAAAGACTTCACCATTTTTGTTTTTCAAATCAAGAACACCAAAAAGGGTCACAAACACAACTTCAAACGGTCCACTCCATTTGGATTTGAGCTTTCCCGGAAATAGACATAACCGAGAGTTGAAAAAGAGAACCAAATCACCTATGTTGAACTCCTTTCCACGAACATATTTGTCATGAAGATACTTCATCTTGTCCTTATACAAGGATGAACTGGAGTAGACATGGAATCTAAATTCATCGAGTTCATTGAGCTGCTCTACATGAAGATTGGTTGTAACATCCCATTCAAGATTCAACTTCCTCAAAGCCCACATGGCCTTGTGCTCTAACTCAACCGGAAGATGGCATGCTTTCTCAAACACCAACCGATATGGAGACATCCCAATCGGAGTTTTGTAAGCTATCCGATAAGCCCATAGAGCATCATCCAACTTCTTCGACCAATCGGTCCTATTTGCATTGACCGTCTTTGACAATATACTTTTGATTTCTCTGTTGGAGACTTCCACTTGACCTAGCTTGAGGATGATAAGGGGTTGAAACCTTATGATTGACACCATAACTGGAAAGCAATGTGTCGAAAGCTTTATTGCAAAAGTGAAACCCCCTATCACTAATAATCGCACGAGGAGTGCCAAACCTTGTGAAAATGCTCTTTTTAAGAAATGCAACAACACTCCGGGCTTCATTGTTAGGCAAAGCCATGGCTTCAACCCATTTTGAGACATAGTCAACCGCCACGAGAATGTAAGTATTCCCACAAGAGCTAACAAATGGACCCATGAAATTGATGCCCCAAACATCAAAGATATCCACTTCAAGAATGGTATTGAAAGGCATCTCATCCCTTTTTGAAATTCCACCCCGCTCTTTGGAAATTGTCACATCTCTTCACAAAATCACCCGCATATTTGAACAAGGTGGCCAATAGAATCCACAACTAAGAACTTTCGAGGCGGTCCTCACCTCACCATGATGGCCACCATAGGGTGAAGAATGGCAAGCCTCTAAGATAGTCAATTGTTCTTCCTCCGGGACACATCTACGAATCACATCATCCATGAAAATCTTGAGTAGTATGGCTCATCCTAATAGAAATCCAAACTATCCCGCTTGAGCTTCTTCCTTTAGTTAGAAGAGAGCTCACACGGGATTACTCTAGTCACAAGGTAATTGGAAACATCGGCAAACCATGGCATATCATTCATTGACACCGCAAGGAGTTGTTCGTCGGGAAATGAATCATTGATCTCAAGGCCATCACAAGGCCTCCCCTCCTCATCCAAACGGGACAAGTGGTCCGCCACTTGGTTCTCACTACCTTTCCGATCCATAATTTCTAGATCCAACTCTTGAAGTAGTAACACCCATCTCATCAATCTTGCCTTGGAGTTTTTCTTTGTCATCAAGTACCTAAGAGCAGCATGATAGGTGTGCACTATGACCTTGGCTCCCATAAGATACGGCCAAAACTTTTCCATTGCAAATACTTAAGCCAACAACTCTTTCCCGGTGACTGTATAGTTCCTTTTAGCCTCATTCATGGTCTTGCTTGAGTAGTACACCGGATGAAACATCTTTTTAATCCTTGACCTAAAACAGCCCCAACCGCAACGTCACTTGCGTCACATATGAGCTCGAAGGGCAATCTCCAATTTGGTACGGTAATGATAAGGGTAGTGGTCAACTTAAGCTTGAGAAGCTCGAATGCTTGCATACATCCCTCATCGAACACAAACTTTGCATCCTTTTCTAGAAACTTGCACAAGGGATTTACCACTTTTGAAAAATCTTTTATAAACCTCCGGTAAAAACCCGCGTGCCCAAGAAAACTCCTCACACCTTTGATAGAAATGGGGGGAGGAAGCCTTGAAATCACCTTTATCTTGGCTTTGTCAACTTCAGTTCCATGCTTTGAAATTTTGTGACCCTACACTATACCCTCTTCAACCATGAAATGACATTTTTCCCAATTGAGTATGAGGTTTGGTGTCTTCACATCGGGCCAATACTCTATCCAAATTTCTCAAACATTCTTCAAAGGAATCACCAACCACACTGAAATCATCCATGAAGACCTCCAATATATCTTCCACCATGTCGGTGAAAATAGCCATCATGCATCTTTGGAATGTCACCGGAACATTACACAATCCGAACGGCATCCGAGAGAAAGCGAAGGTTCCATACAGACAAGTAAAGGTGGTCTTCTCTTGGTCCTCCAGGGCAATTAAAATTTGATTATACCCCGAGTACCCATCCAAAATGCAATAAAAAGCACACCCCGCGAGACGATCAAGCATTTGGTCAAGGAATGGCAATGGGAAATACTCCTTTCAGGTCACCTTGTTTAGCTTCCGGTAGTCCATGCAAACCCTCCAACCTATGACTGTCCGAGTAGGAATAAGTTCATTATTGTCAGTGGTCACCACAGTCATACCACCCTTTTTCGGTACACATTGCACCGGAGAAGTCCATGAGCTATAAGAAATGGGGTACACAACCCCGACATCCAACCATTTGATTACTTCTTTCTTCACCACTTCTTGCATAGCCTCGTTCAATATTCTTTGATGCTCCAAGGAAGGCTTTGCATCATTGTCCAAGATAATTTTGTGCATACAAAATGCGGGGCTTATTCCCTGAATGTCAGCTAGAGTCCATCCAATTGCCCTTTTCCGCTTTTGAAGAACCGCCAAAGTGGCCTCAACCTGCATGTTAGTAAGTCAAGAAGAAAGAATAACTGGTAAAGTATAGTTTAAGCCCAAGAATTTATACCTGAGGTGTGGAGGAAGTGGTTTCAACTCCAACACCAGTGGCTCCTCAATTGATGGTTTTGTTGGTGGAGTTTTCCGGTTTTCAAGATCCAAAGACAATTTTTGAGGCTCATAAGAATAAGAGCTCATCCCATGTAAGGCATTCACGCACTCCACTCTACTTGTATCCTCATTGACATCAAGATTTAATAGCACGACCTCAAGAGGATCTTCCACGTTGATCATAGTACTGGTATCATCCACAATCACAGCTGTGATAAGGTTTACTAATGAGCACACCTCAGTGCTATTGGGTTGCTTCATAGACTTGCAAACATGGAAAACAACCTTTTCATCTCCCACTCGGAAAGTAAGCTCACCCGCTTCAACATCAACCAATGCCTTCCCCGTTGCAAGGAAAGGTCTGCCTAAGATAATAGGAGCCTCATAGTCTACTTCACAATCCAAAATGACAAAGTCAACCGGCAAAATGAATTTGTCCACCCGGACAAGCACATCATGAATAATGCCCAAAGGTCGCTTCATCGATCGATCTGCCATTTGAAGTCTCATTGAGAATTGTATAGGTTGCCCGATACCCAAAGTTTTGAAAATCAAGTAGGGCATTAAATTGATACTAGCTCCCAAGTCACATAGAGCCTTGGCAATATCCGCACTCCCAATGGTGCAAGGAATGGTGAAAGCACCGGGATCTTCAAGCTTTGGGACCATTGAATGCACTAATCACTAACTTGGTGAGTCATTTTTATAGTTTCACAATCCATAGAACGCTTCTTTATAACCAAGTCTTTCATGAATTTTGCATAACCAGGAATTTGTTCAAGTGCCTCCACCAAAGGCACATTAATAGATAAGCTTTTCATCATGTTAATGAACTTTTTAAACTGATTATCATTCTTCTTCTTCACGAGCCTTTGAGGTTAAGGTGGAGGTAGCCTTGGCAAATGATCCTTGGCTTTTGGCATAACCGGCTCCGGCATGTCAATTATGTGTTCCCTAGATGGATTCACATCATTTTGGGTTTCCACCTCAACTTCTTGAATATCAATCCTCACTTCATTGTTCACATTTTCATCAATAACATCTTCAACTACCAAAGGGACTTCGTCATCTTGCAACTCAACATCATCATCCACGACTTGGTTTTGCTTAGAGGCATTCACATCACCGCCTCTCCCACTTCTTGTTGTGACCGCCATAACATGATTATTCCCACCCTTTGGGTTCACTACCGTATCACTTGGTAGAGCACCTTTGGGGCGATTATTCAATGACTGAGAATTTGGCCTAATTGCACCTCCAAGTTTCGGATAGAGGTGTTGTGAGAAGCTAACTGTGCATCAGAATCCGCATTCCTCTTCATCATCTGCTCGAACATCATTTCAATTCTACCCATATTATTACCATAAAAACTAGGACCTTGAGAAGGGAAAGGGGGTGGATTGTTCGGTTGTTGGTACATTGGGGGCCTTTGAAAGCCTTGCCCCCGGTTGCCTTGGTTTCCATTGTTGTTCCACCTGCCTTGATTGTTGTTGTTGCCCCAATTGTTTTTATTTCCATTCCAATTGCCTTGGTTGTTGTTTTGATTACCCTAATTGTTGTTTTGGTTGTTGTTGTTCCAATTGCCACCACCTTGTTGTTGATTGCCCCAATTTCCTTGGGGTCGCCATTGTTGGTTTGAAAAGTTGACTCTATTGCCGTGATAGTTGTTGACATATTGTACCTCTTCACTTTGGTCATCATAACCATCATTTTGACACCCATCATATTCATCAACAAATTGCTCAGAATTTCCTCGATTTTGTTGCCTCATTTGCCTTCTCTTGTTGACAAGCATACTAACACCCTCTATGGTATTCACTTGGTGAGGATTCTGAACTTGTTGCAACTGCGCCTTAGCCAATTGGTTCATAGTAGTAGTAAGCTCAGCTATCGCTTGCCCGTGGTCGTGCAATTCCTTGTGCAAATAGATAACCGTAGGGTCACCTTGAGGCACATTTGCTCTACTCTGCCATGCTAAAGAAGTGTCCGCCATTTCATCAAGTACTTCACATGCCTCATCATAAGAAAGCTTCATAAAATTTCCCCCGGCCAATTGGTTAACAATGCATTTATTTGTAGTATTTATGCCCCGGTAGAAGGGTTGTTGGATCATGGCCTCAGTCATATCATTATTTGGGCACTCCTTCACCATCGTTCTATACCGCTCCCAAATCTCATGAAAAGGTTCCGTTGGCTCTTGCTTGAAGGCTAATATTTCATCTCGAAGTGCCGCCATATGACTAGGATAGAAGAATTTGGCAATAAACGTATCCGCCAACTCATCCCAAGTTGTGATGGAATTGTTGGGGAGTCTCACGAGCCAGTCTGATGCCTTCCCCCACAGTGAGAACGGGAAAAGTCTCAATCTCAGCGCATCCTTGGATACATTCGTCTGCTTGCTCCCCCAACATGTATCTACGAACCCCTTGAGATGTTTGTAGGCATTTTGATTCGCAGTGCCCATGAAGTATCCACGCTGCTCAAGTAAGGTCAACATCACATTGGTTATCTGAAAGTTGCCCGCCCGGATTCTGGGTGGGACAATAGCACTTGCATAACCCTGATTCGGAAGTACTCTGGGGGCCACTCTTGGAGGTGGCGGAGGAGGGTCTGGAATATAGTCATTTGGATTCGCATTGGCATTGCGGCCTCTATGTTGTCCTTGAGGTGCAAGAGGCACCTCATCTTGCTCAAGATCATCTACCTTCTTCCCTGCTATCACGTTTCCAAGAGGGTCATTAGCATTGTCTAAAGCCATGTTGGTACCTGAGTAGTGACACAAACGAGTAAGTAACAAAGAAGGAAAGAAGAACAATACACAAAACTAACTAAATAGATAGGCAAAAATGTTAGCTCCCCGGCGACGGCACCAAAAAGTGATCGCAACCTACTCCGCACTGCTAAAAAGTAGGAAGAGAGGGTCGCAATAGCTTTTACCCGATTTGTGGGTCGGGATCGATTTCCACAGGGAGCTAGGAATGGAGTCGAGTATCTATTTAGATTGGGATTGTGTAATTGTTCCAAATATCACTTCCAATCATTTTTGGGTTTTTCTTTAATAATTTACTATTATCAACTACTAATTATAATTGCAACTAGATTATGCTAAGCGAGAATTGCTACAAATTGTATCTAATGGATAAAAAGGCACTAGGGTAGTGGCATCCTCCTAGGTGGCCAATTGACGGGTAATTGAACCTAAGGCACGATTGACATAATTGGAGAATATGCTATAACCGTTTCACAATTTTATCCACTCTCACACCTCTCGGTAGAGAGAGTGATTTTGCCCAATTGACTTTCTCAAGGCCAATAGGGTAGGCAAATTTGCTCAAGCAACTGGGGTTCAAGTGGGGTATTACTCTCTCGAGGTTTAACCCTTTAATTGGGACTATCAATTCTCTTGAGTCCATCCCAATTCCTTGTTGGGTCCATTTCGGAGACTTAGGCTCTCTTTCTCAAGAAGAACCCAAGTCAACTTATCACAAACTAGTGTTTGCAACCACTAATTCATAGATTAAACCATGAAATTGACCCAAATAACAAACACACATAGTCAATCTAACCTTAAATCACAACACCCATCAATTACCCACACTAGGGTTGAGCCACAGCCCTAGCTAATAGGTCTAGCTACTCATGCTTGAAGAGAAAAATAGAGAAATAGATGAAGATAAAGACATTAATTAATTGCTAAGGTAAAGATTCAATGATAAAAACTAAGTAAAAATGCCCAAAATGGCTAAGAAAAGTCTTCTCACGAGCGCAGCTAACGTCTGATAATATCTGATACCCTAAAAATGGAAAAAGGTTCTATTTATACTAAGATGGAAAAACTGGACAAAAATGCCCCTGCGGGGTTAGTGTAGACCGCGGCTGCAGAGGCTTCCAATGCGGTCCGCGCAGAATGGACTACGGACCGCACAGGCTTGAACCCTTTCACTTGACATCTCTCTGAACATTGCTTCTGCGGACCGTATGAAATGGTGGCGCGGCCGCGGTGTCTTCAGTGCAGGCCGCACAATATCTACTGCGACTGCACTTTGTTGCCTTCAAATCCAGGTCTCTGAATCTCCCTAGTGCGAACCGCACAAAGTGTACTACGGCCCCACTAGGCCTGTTTGTCCTGAGTTTGTCTTGTCTTTGGTACTTGTGCAGGTTTCACTCTTTTGAGCCGATCTTTGACATCTCGTCACTTTGTTGATCAACCCTACAATCAAGCACAACTTATGAGCCTTTTGGGACTATTTTGTATTAATTTATAATCAAAGCGTAAGCAAGAAGGAGCATGAAATGTGGCAAAATCCCTAGTTATCAACCACTCATTGAGCCATCAATCCTGCTCCTTGGGGAACAATCGGACATATGAGTCTAAAGCACATATCACACAACTAAAACCATCGAGCCCAAGCTGCGGTCAAAACCCTGGTCTCGAGTACTCTAGACTAGCCTAACTCTAAAACATAGCAACACATCTCACATCCTATCAATGGAATCCACAAGTCATCGCTGCACAGCTGATACTGGCGCTCACATACGCATACGAGTGAGTGGAAGGAATTCAAAGAGATACGCTTCAAGCTGAATCAAGGTCGTACGATAAGTAAAGAAAGACGAGAAGTTTATCCTAGATGCCCTATAGCCTGTCGAAGATAGGCATGGATGCTATCATACCGATCCGTAAGACTCTATTAGATACTTTCTTGTGACTCATAGAGCCTATGAACCTAGAGCTCTAATACCAACTTGTCACGACCCAAAATCCAACCCGTCATGATGATACCTAACCCAACCCGCTAGGTAAGCAAAATAATAATAAAACACAATATAGTGATAATGATAAGAGTCAAAAATGAAATAACTGAATTTTAATACAACTCTCAAAGGATTGGTAGTACTAGTCATGAGCCATTAAGATTTAGATTTTACAAAAATACTGAACTGAATACAACGTCTGTTTGGATTGTACATGAATAGAATTGGAATCTAAAGCTACAAAGGAAAAGTGATAGCCATAACTGAAACATAGGTACATCTTCAATGCCAGCTCCCATCATACACAGTAGCAAAAACTCCAAGATTTTTTCCCAAGGTGCAAAAGCGTAGTATGAGTACAACTGACCCCATGTACTCAATAAGTATCCTAACTAGTGTCGGCGAGGTAAAAGAAGCAAGAACTATAGATGATACTCACTAAAACTTGTGCAGTTCATAATTTCAACAAGTATAGAACAGATATATGATCAAATTAGGAAATCTCAAGTAAAACTACTTTGATGCTCACAATTCTTTATTTTAAAGTATTCTGCTCAATCAACAATCCAACATATATGGAAGATATGCAAGTAAATCAGGTAAACAGTCAAGGAAGATGAAAGTATAGATGAAATGCAATAACCAAATATTAGTCCATTATGGTGCACAACCTGATCTAATAACCATAAGACAATAAGGCCTGTTGTGACGTGCAACTCGATCCCATAACAGTAACAAGCTCTCCCAGAGCTCACATCAACCAGAAACCCATCAATTTCTCATAATCCGCGACATCCAGAGAGAAACTTGAGAGGGTGACCCTAGGGGGATGGATCCGTATCCACACGCAAGCACGGCTAATTCACCGTGCTACTAGCTGTCCACTCCTAATCCACACTCAATAATGAGTGGAAGAGGTCGTTGGAAGAATGGTACCAAACATTGAGTCGGAGTCGATCTCCTCAGGGAGCTAAATGTGGGTGTTAGAGTGTACACTTGAGGAGTGTAGAAGAAATAGCTAAAATACGCTTTCAATCAAGATTATTTTGAAAATTACATCTACAATCTATACAACAGTGATCAGCTAGAGGAATGAAACTAGAGATTGATTAATTGTCTTTGGTTGTTTTCAAATAGGTGAAGGCCTAGGGATGCAACCTTCGCCTAGGTGTTAGCCTAATGCGTTAATTATGTTAACACTTGTTTTAGTGATCGGGGGTGTATTATAGCTCTTAACTCTAAATTACTCACTCAATACCTCTCGGTCATCGAGTGATTTTGCCTAATTTGGCTTTCTCAAGCCTAAATGGGTATCAACCCAAATAGTTGATATAAATTCAGTTGGATTTTTCCTATCTCTAGTTCAAACCCTTTAATTAGGCTAGTCAAAACCTTAACTAGCCCAATTTCTTGTTAGCCAAGTTTCCCTAGACTAGGTCTCTCTTTCTCAAGTAAAGACCAAATCAAAAAGGCATGAATCAATGTTTTCAACCATTAATTCTAAAATTAAAGCATGAACAGGGCTAAATAACAAATATCCAATTATAAATAAGCATTAAATTAATTACCCATAAGGTTTACACACTAGGGTTTGGTCACAACCCTAGAAAATATCTAGCTACTCATAATAGAAATAGAAGAAAATAAAGAATAAACATTAATTAAAGCCATAATAGCAAATTAAAATGATAAACTAATGTGTTTTTAACCCAAATTGCTCACAAATTACCAAAAGTGGTAAACTACAACGCCAACAGCTTAAAAAACTACCAAACTTAACCTATAAAGTGATTCCCGTCTATTTGTAGTGGCCCAAAATTCGCTGAAAAAATGCCCTTTGGGAGGATCGGCAGCCGCACAATTCTATGTGCTGTCCGTGCTTCACTTGGCTCTGTAGGTTGAAGACTTTGCCGGCCACACGTCAGTTTTTTTGGCCGTACGTTTCCTTCTGTGGATGCACTCTTGGCAAGGCTTCATACTTGGTTATTTTGCAAACTATTTAAACTTCTTGAATTCTTGTCAGTCGACCATGTTTTGCGGCCACACAAATTATGTGTGGTCCGCACTTTAATTCAATTATCATATGAGCATCAACATCAGTTCTGCACTGCATAGAGAAATCTACGGTCCGCGCTTTCTTCTGCGGACCGCACTTTGGGCCTGATGCACTCCTTCTTGCCTTATGAGCTAGAACACTCCTTTTTGAGTTAGATTTCTTATTTTAAGTCTAATTCTCTAACATTCTTGCAATTTGCACAATTTCATTAGTTTTGAGAACATAAATCAACACTTTCGGACTAAAACTAAAGAAAGAAGGTATTAATAAGTGGTTGAAATCCACACTTATCAACTCCTCCAAACTTCAGTTTTTGCTTGTACTCAAGCAAATAGACTAGTGCCCACCTCCTCAGAGTGAAAGGTCATGTCAGAGAGTCAATGGTAAGCCATTTATACTCAGTTGAACCAACAATTACCTACATTACTCATGCATTATCAACAAGGTGACAAATCACATATTATGAACATATAGTTCTAATATGACATTTGAGCTTCAAGAATTGATTTTACTCATCAAGGACTCTTATTCTATCATGTAGATCATGGTGGACTCCAAACTCTTCCTCATCTACCTTCCATTTGACTATTTCACTTCAAAAGTTAGCACTCAATCATGAGTTTAATGAAAGGTTCACTATTCTCTCACAAAAGAATGTCACAAGTACGACTTCAAGTACCATAGGCTTGCCTCTTATGTAAATTACCACTAATGTAAGCTCACTCGGTTCAAAATCAAGTAGGACTTCATTCGGGTTGTAATGAAGGCTTTTGGATTGGGGTAGGATACTATATGGGTAAGTGGTTACACCTTTCCTTAAGCACTCCACATTTTCATTTCTTGGCTCATATTTACCAACTCTTAGAGGCATTCGTTTTTTCTTGGGGTTTAGAAAGACTTGACATCACTCTTTCTTGTTCATTTCATTCTTTTTCTCCCTTGATGCTCATGCTAGAAATAATTACCTCTTTTTGATTTCACAAACCCTCCTTTTTGTTCTCTTTTTGGCATTTTCTTTTTGTTATCTTGCCTTCTCTTTTCATATAGATCATTTCTTTTATCTTTTTGGTGCCATGATACCTCCTTCAAATATCTGAACTCTTCCCCAAAAACTTATGCCTTAAGCCACTTATTTCACAAGAGTGTTAAGGAAGGTCCGGGTGCCAAGAGAGGATTATGACAAAACGAGTAAAGGATTATATCATAGTTACCAAATGAGAAAGGCTAAAGAGTCAATGGGAGTTGGCTAGGGATAACAACATCGATTGGCAATAGAAAGCTCAAATGGACTAAGGAGAGCCTACAATTATTTACCAAACCAAGCAAACTTAAGATTTCGCTTTGAAGCACATTCGGGGAAAGTTCTAGACCATTTGCATAGGTACTCTGACTAGCAACGAAAGATCACCTCATCCCTCATGCAACTAGACCGTAAAAGAGGATAGAGTCGAGTGCCTACAATAACCATAATCAAGTTAAAGATCACTATGGTCCAATAAACCACTCGATGATTGCCAAAGTCAACTCAAGAGTCTCAAAGTCACTGACTAGAGCTATTTTTTTTGAAAAACCTTGTTTCAAACCATAAGCATGTAGTTAAGTGTGTTGGTACCAAATAAAGGACGAATAACTCTTTTTCAAGAATGACTCGATTAGGCTTTTTATTCATTACTATTACTATTATTATTATTACCTAAAAACAAAAATGGACTCATTCCTTTAAGAAGGTTGTCACGCCATCCATCCTCGAAAAGAGTCGCCAGGTTCACACATAACTACCTTTGAAAAGAACCATGGCATTAAGAAAACTAAAGGCTTATTATCTATACTACTATGAAAAACATGAAAAGAAGCTACTAACAAAACTAAAACCAAAGTGGAAAATTAAAGAAGCTAATGAGAGCAATAACTAACTAAAGATAGATAAGATAAAAATAAGAAAAGAAATAGAATCATCCAATAATTATAGTCCGAATGTGTCCAAATGTGTCAATCAAATAAACTCCAACCCCCTCCCAAATAAAAGTAAACATTTTCCTCAATGCTTAACAAAATAAGAGCGAAAAGAGAAAGGGCGAAGAAAACTCCCTAAACGTCCTTGGACATCTCAGTGTCCCCAATAGCATCATCTCCCATTGGGTCAGCCAACTGTATCTCATCATCATGAAATCTGGGTATGGTAGGAGTAGCAAACATCGCTCGCACTACTTCAGCAGAGTCGACAGCAAGGCATGGCTCATCGGACTGTCCAGCTGGTACAACTAGTGCAGATGGATCTGGGTAGGCTGGTCTGGGTCAAGCAAGATGTCAAATGGCATATCCCCAGCTGTCGCAAGTGGGGTCACCTCTTTCCTAAGCTTATCAACTGATCTCTTGCTGGCCTAGAACTTCTTCAGCTTCTTCACCTCCTTGTTCAAGTCCTCAATAACTGACCCATGTTGTACCAGAGTGTTCATGATCAACTTCTGATTCTCCAGTACCTTGCGCAGCTTCTCATTAACATCAGTGGGAACTTGTGTGGATGTTTGCCCTGCGACAGTACTAGATATCTCAGACAGCTTTGAAGTAGTTATCTGCATCCAGTCGTTGAGACTCGCCAATGTCTGGGAGACTCACAGAGCAGACAATGGAGCTATAGGCATGGGCACCAGCCTTCGAGCTGGAGCAGGGGCTTCCCTAGGGGCTGTGGTAGGACCTAAAGATAGTGGCGAAGGCATAGCTACAACACTAGAATAGGGCTCAGCTGATGTAGATGGAATATCAGCTGTATCAGAAACTACAACTGTCGGCTCATCAAACTGGCCTGCGGTGGTAGAAGGCTAAGCTCTCTTTTTTGGGTTGGTCAGATCTATCAACGAGTACCAGTCAAATGGCTTCTTCGGCTTCACCTTTGTATCATATGTTCTTGGCTCTACCTTTGCATTAGTAAGGTACTTTGTGATAGTGTTGGGAAGAGGTAGGCCGTGTTGGTCTACTATGCTACCAATGTGATATTGGCTGACATCACGACACCCACATTGATAGCGGTACCCGGCCATGATAGAAGCTACAAAAACTACACGGGGAATAAGCAAGATGTTCTCATTCTGGCTCGAGTCAAGTCTGCTATGCACAAGAAGCAAGGTACCTCTACCTCAACCCCTAGAAGAGTCACAATGCCTTTTGTAGTTTCGTGCAGCCTCACGATCGAACCATTTTCTGTATTAAATCAAAGAGGATAGTTAGTTGCAAGTCATCATTCAACACAGTCAAGACTTACATAGGCAAGAAAATGGGAACTAGGGTCTGTACATTTTTAATGTTCTACCGTAGATAGGGAGTGTGGACCGCATAATTGCAAGTGCGTCTGTGCTTCCGACAATAAACTTTATAGGCTCAGAAGCGTCTTCTCTGAAGACAGTACGAAGGCATTTCTATGGCTACAGAATGCATCTGCGGTCCGCCAAATTTTCAGTGCGGTCCACACATGTTGTTTCTCAAGTGGTATACATCTGATAGACTATGCAGACAAAAATGCGGCCTCTCTAAAAATTCTACGATTCTCACAAAGTGCGACCGTAAAAACAAGTGCCTTCCCATGTTTCCCAGAATAAATAAACTATACACTGCACAAATTGAAGTGCGGCCACATATTTCAAATTTTATGAATAGGCAGTCATTCTTTTATTTAGATTTTGTATTTACTTGTACAAATTGGTATGGAAACATGGTATAAACATGAAATCTCACCAACCCCTTAGAGCATGTATTATCAACTACCCAGTACAAATATACCCCACATGGGCACATGAATGAACTCTAATAAAAGATGGCCTAAAAAGAAACTAAAATTTCAAAAATTAAACTAACACAAAGATTAACATGAAGTGAAGCATACCAAATAGGTGAGTGCACAAAGTGTGTAAGCACAGGTAGGTGTATGTGGTAGGCACTATAAATCTCTCAATAAAAGCTTGCGGAGAAACAGTGATTATGAAGAGGGTGAAAAGTGTAAAATGATCTCAAAACCCCTATTTATACTTAGAGTTACTAAGAGGAAAAAAGACCGAGTGCAACCGCACAAATCCAAGTGTGGTCCGCACTCTTTCACCTGGTGATCCACTCCCAATCTACACTGAACAATGAGTGGAAGAGGACTTTGGAAGAATAATACCCCACAATGAGTCGGGGTCGATTTCCTCAAGGAGCTAATGGTGTTAGAGTGTATAGTTGATGCGTGAAGGCGAAATAACTTAAATACACTTCCAATCAAATTGGTTTGCAATTTATGTCTATAAACTATACTATCAATGCTCAATAAGAGAAATGAAACTAGAAATTGGATAATTGTTTTTAGCTGTTTTCAAATAGGTAAAAGGCCTAGAGGTGTAACCTTCGCCTAGGTGTTCGTCTAATGGGTTAAGAACGTTAACACTTATTTTATTGCTTGGGGTATATTATTGCTCTCAAATCTAAGTTATCCACTCAATACCTCTCAGTCATAGAGTGATTTTGCCCAACTTGTCTTTCTCAATCCCAAATGGGTTTCAAGCTAAATAGTTGATATGAACTTAAGTCGGGTTTTCCCTATCTCTAGTTTAAACCCTTTAATTAGGCTAGTCAAATCCTTAACTAGCCCAATTTCTCTGTTAGCCAAGTTTTCTAGACTAAGTCCCTCTTTTCAAGTAAAGACCAAGTCAAAAGAGCATGAATCATTGTTTGCAACTATTCATTCTATAATTAAAGAATGAACAATGCTAAATAACAAACACCAATAATAAAAAAGCATTAAATTAAATACCCATAAAGTTTACACACTAGGATTGGGTCACAACACTAGTAAATGTCTAGCTACTCATAGTACAAAATGAAGAAAATAAAGAAGAAATACTAATTAAATCCATAATATAAAATTAAAATGATAAACTACGATGTTTTGTCCCAAAATGATCACAAGTTACCCAAAATGGTAAACTACAATGTCCATAGCTATTAAAACTTCAAAACTTGACCTAAAATGTGATTCTCCTCTATTTATAGCGGCCTAAAATTTGCTAACAAAAATGCTCCTCGAGTGGTTCTGTGGCTGCACAATTCCATGTGCGATCCGCACATTGCTGGAGTCTGCAACCGCACAATTCGATCTGCGGCTGTAAGTCAGCTTCTGCAGCTGCACAATTCATGTGTTGTCCATACTTCAGGCAAGGCTTCAGTCTTGATTATTTTGCACACTCTTTGAACTTTTTGAATTCTTATCAGTGCGGACCATATTCTGCGGCCGCACAAACTCTTTGCGATCCGCACTTCTCTTCATTCCATCTCTGAGCTTCAATAACAAATCTGCGGCTGCAAGGAGAATTTTGGGGTCCGCACTTGCTTCTGCGGCCGCAGAAATACTTCTGCAGACCACACTTCTAATCTGTTGTGCCCCTTCTTGCCTTGTGAGTCGAAACACTCCTTTTTGAGTTGGATTTCTTCATGAGAGCTCAAATCTCCTAGATTCTTGCAATTTATACACTTTCATTAGTTTTGAGGACATAAATCAACACTTTTGGACTAAAACAAAAGTAAATAACTGCTAATAAGTTATCAAATCCACACTTATCAACTCCCCTAAACTTAATTCTTTGCTTGTCCTCAAGTAAATAGATTAATTCCTACCTCCTCAAAGTGAAAGGTCATTTCAATTAGTCAATGATAAGCCATTCATACTTAGTTGGGTCCAACAATTACCCACACAACTCATGCATTATCAACAAGGTGACAAGTCAAGTATCATGCACATATTGTTGTAATGTGACATTTGAGCTTGAAGAATTGACTTTACTCATCAAGGACTCTTGTTCTATCATGTAGGTCATGGTGGACCCCAAACTCTTCCTCCCCTACCTTCCATTTGCCAAGCTCACTTCAAAAGTTAGCACTCAATCTTAAGATTCATGAAAGGTTCACTCTTCTCTTACAAGAGAATGTCACATGTACGACTTCAAGTACCATAGGCTTGCCTCTCATATAGATCACCACTAATGTAAGCTCACTCGGTTCGAAATCAACTAGGACTTCTTTCGGGTTGTAATAGAGGCTTTTGGCTTATAGGGTAGGATACCATATTGGTAAGTGGTTACGCCTTTATTTAAGCAGTCCACATTTTTATTTCTTGGCTCACAATTACCACTTTTTAGAGGCATTCTCTTTTTATTGGGGGCTAGAGAGACTTGATATCACTCTTTCTTTGTTCATTTCAAGTTTGAATTTTGACCACTTATTGGCACTCTTTTACTTACGTTTTAGCTCAAAAATGTTTAAAGGTTTTCCCGAGAACTAATGAAATGTGCTTTCTTGCAAGAAAATTGGGAAATGAGCTAAAAAGATGAAAATCAACTCAGGGAGCAGTAAAATTGGACAAGGAACAAAGCACAGCAAAAAAGAGTAAAATGCGGACAGTACAATACTGTGTGTGGCCGCACACTATGAAGGGCCACTGTCAAAATTCCTTCACAAAGTGCGTACCGAACAATTATTGTGCAGCCGCAAAAGAAAAGGTTTAGAGAGATGGTGTTTTGGAGCCTGAAGAAGTGTGGAGCACACTATTATTGTGTGGCCGCACTCATAAATGTGTGGTCTGCAGAAATTGCCCATGTCCAACTCAAGATCAAGAGTGTGTCCGCACTCCGAAATGTGCGGTCCGCGCAATCAAAAGAAGTGCGGACACACCCTAGAATTATGCGGGCGAGATGGCCACCCTGTCAAGTCAGCCTCAAAGTGCGGACCGCACACAGAATTGTGCGGTCACACAACCTCCGCAGGGGCAATTTTGTTCGATAATTTTAGCTGGGTATAAATAGATCTTTTTTTCATTTTTAGGTTAAGTTGGAACACCTGAGAATATAGAGCCGTTTTTCTTTTACTATTTTGGGTAACTTTGTAATAGATTATCATTTTAACATTAGATTTTCTTCTCTTAATCATCTATTATGAGTTTAATCTTAGTTTCTTCTTTAGTTTCTTCATTTTTTACTTATAACTTGCTAAACCCTTAGTTAGGGTTGTGACCCAACCCTAATATGGGTACCTAATGGGTAATTAATTTATGGCTTATTTATGATTGGGTATATGATATTTAGCCTAGTTCTTGCTTGAATTTAGGAATTGATGGTTGCAAATATTAATTCATGCCTAATTGACTTAGTCTCTACTTGAGAAAGAGAGACTTAAGTCAAGGAAAACTTGGCTAACAAGAAATTGGGGTGAACTCAAAAAATTGATAGCTCCAATTAAAAGGTTGAATCTAGTGATACTAAGACATGACTTGAGCATCTATCACTTGTTTCATACAATACCCATTTGGTCTTGAGAAAGCCAAATTGGAAAAAATCACTCAAACTACCGAGAGGTATAGAGTGAGTAGTTACGTGTGATTGTAATATTATATCCCGACCAACCAAACATGCCCTAAAGCTCAAAATCCGTTAGGTAACCAACTAGGTGAAAGTTGCAGCCCTAGATCTTTCATAACCTGAAGACAACAAAACCAAAAACATTGTCCCTTTGCTTTAAAATTTCAAGCATTAGCATAAAAATTAGAAGTAGATAGAAACAACCGAATATTTGGAAGTGCTATCTTGGGCACGTCATACACTAGATTAGGTATATACCTAATCCAACATAAATCTCTTTGTGGAATCGATCCTGACTCGCGTTGGTTATTTATAATTGCATTGACCGCCTCACAATTCCAAGTAGTGGTGTGAGTTTGGGCAACATCAGGTCTCCCCTCCGCAAGTGCGAAACACCAAAAACCAACAAATTTTTAGCAAGTGACTAAGTCCAAATCTCATTCTGTTAAGCATCCAAAACACACCCGAGGCCCCCGGGACCTCAACCAAACATACCAACCAGTCCTAAAACACCATACGAACTTAGTTAAGCCCTCGAATCACAGCAAATAACGCTAAACACACAAATCACCCTCCGATTCAAACTTAATGAAATTGAAACTTCCAATTTCTACAACCGATGACAAAACCTATCAAACCAAATCTGATTGACCCCAAATTTTGCACACAAGTTATATTCAACCTTACGAACCTACTGCAACTTCTAGAATCAGAATACGACACAGATAAATAAAATCCCAAAACCGGTCAAAATCTTCTGTAACGATCCGACCGGTTGTTTTGAGCTTTTTAACTTTGCTCACCAGTTATAAGGCATGACTAGACCTATGTGACTATTATGACTTATGTAAATCATCAGTTTTGGTTTTTAGGGTTGTGAGCACGTGATTTTTGTTATACGCAACAATCGCTCCAAAAAGAAATCAAAATAATAACAAATGGTCCTCCTGTACAATTTTTGGATTTTACATGTCACTTTGTTAATTATTTATGATCTTTTGCCCATTTTTATCTTTATTAAAAAAAAAAATACAAAATGTATGTGTCATGCGTAATTTAAACCATAATCCGTTTGTTAGATGGAAAATCACAAAATACGCATTTTTGTCTTGATTTGTTGCCTTGTTTAATTTTACCTACTTTTAACATTTTAATATGTGTAATAAATACGTTAAGTATTAATTAATGTTGTTTAGTTTTATTTAATTCAGTTGAATGTTTAGGAAAATTAGAAAATAAAGAAAAGAGTTTTAAAGCTCATTTTAAATGAACTTGGGCCAATTCCCATTTTTAAAATCGGAGGCCCAAATGAACAGCCCAAGCCACCAGTCCAAACAGCCCACCCCCAGGCCATAAAACGACGTAGTTTAACACCGAAACTACGTCGTTTCGATGCCAATCCATCACAACCGTTCAAACCAAGCCGATCCAACGGTCCGGATCTCTCACCCATAACCCCACTACCCGACCCGTTACCCGAACCAATTCTGACCCCTACTAAGCCAAACGACGACGTTTCGTTTAAACCTTCAGATCCAAGCCGTCCATCTCGTCTCATCCAACGGTTGAAATCACTCCACCCATTCCATATATAAGCCTCCTACCACACCCTGCCCCCCTATCCAATACCCCAGCTTCCGTCCTCACCTCCTTCCCCACGAAACCCTAGCCGCCCCCTTATCCCTCGCCATTAATCCCGGCGGCATGACCACCGATGACCTCCGCCTGAACACCATAGAACCCCCTCACCGCCCTGAACATTGATCTGTTGGCCGTTTAGTTCGAATCCCTTCCCACCTTCTCGAATCTTCATTTGAAGATTCGAGTCGGAACTCGAGTTACACCAATCGACCTCAACTTCGCACCAGACAGTCCCCAGACCCCCCTCGTGACCAAACCATGCTTGGTTTGGTCCGAATCTGACCAGGGAAGCACGAAACCCGGATCTAATTTTTGGAACTTTAAAGTTCTTTGTCGATGGTCCGTGTCTTGTTCAAACCAAAAGATTAAGGTCTAATGGACCTTAATCGAAGTGTTTCTCATCTGAGAAACACTTCGATTAAAGCCCGTTCAGCCTTAAGAAAGGTCTGTCCGAATCCGAGTTAAGGCTTTTGATTTTTCGAGATTTGAGGTGAGTTTTGCTTTTCTTTGCTTATTTCTGTTAGTCCGTGTTTGTTTAAAAGGTCTGTTCAGGTTTTGTTTTAATCTATGTTTTGAGTTTTATCAACTGTTCCTGTCCACCTCACCTGAACCTTTGTTGTTTGATTGAGTCTTTCTTCTAATTGTTCTGATAATTTGTATGTATGTATTTGTTGTGCAATTAATTGAATTTCAAATGTGAACTGACCAACTGATTCCTCCTATGTAATTTTGCTTAGTCAGTACAATTCGAATCATGTGTTCGATACTGTTAAATGTCTGACTTTGGTCTCGATTATATGAGTTATAACTAGTATAGTCGAGTCGACATATGTCGTCAATTAGTTTCAGATTGTTTGAACGATATACAAATTGATCTGCTTCTGTTTAGCATTGTATGAATCAGTTAGGAATTGAATTCAGCTACTTATAGTTGTTAATATGAATCAGAAGTATAAAAGGATTGGTTTTGTTTAGTTGCAGTCAGAATTGGAGGGCATGTGCACTTGTGCACAACATGTGCACTTGTGCACAACATGGGCATAAAGGTTTTTGTTTGATTTAAAAATGTTTTGACAGCATATGCTGTCAGATACATCCTGCTGCCCAGACCCTACTTTAGTTTCAGAAATAATAAACATCACTAAAGGTAAGCCTGCCAAGGGAATATGATGGGGATTTTGTTAATACTTAAATGACTAAGTGGAACTGAAAAGAGGGCAGCACATGGGAGGGTGTTCTGATGGTCTAAACAGGCTGTTGAAGGGATGATTTGAGGCTTATAAAAGGTAGGACTTCCATCAGTTCTGGGAGGAAAAATCAAAAAAAGAGGGGAGAGCAAAAATACATGCATATACACACATAGACACACACAGATAGACATTTGATCATAGAGAGGAGGGAGGACATCTGATAATAGAGAGAGACAGAGGGAAATTGTTAAGGAAAAGATAGAGGAGATCAAGAGAAATCTGAGAGGAGAGGTTTGGAGACATACATAGATACACATAGATACAGAAATAGAAAGAGAGCAAGAAAGAGATAAAACAGATTAGGAAATCAGAAACTTGGTTTTGTTTGTCTGAAGTTCATCTGTTGTCAATGTGTTAGGCAGTGTTGCTTCTTCTAAGTTTTAATCGAGATTATTGTTAGTGTTTTGTTGCATTTGGTATATCTCGGAATTGGATTGTCTGGAGTTTTGTTTCCACCACACTGTGTGCTGCTTCATTTGGCTGCTTTCTCTTCAACTATAGCTCCACTTCTTGCAATAGAATCTGTTATGCTGTGTTGTTTCGATTGCTGCTGTTATTTTGATTCCTGCTGCTGCTGATCTTCCCTGTTATTCTCTTCTTCCTCTTTGCATTTCAGCATTCCAGGTACACATTTCAAATCCCATGTGGGTGTAAACTGTAACAGTTCGAAAGCATGAAATGAAAGGAGTTCGAAGAAGTTTAAATGTCTGTTTGTAATGCTCATGGTCTATTGATTTCTTCGTATAAATTGATCAGTGTGTAATTCAATAGCAAAAAAAATCTAGTTAGTTAATACTTAACTGAGTTTTAGCCTCTTGTATCTTAGTTTATAGTTGTTTGTTGATATGAGTTAAGTAATGGTATAGTACGTAGAATGTACAAATATTTGACATAGTGACTGACCGGATTCTTGTTTAGCTATAATGATATGCATATGATAGAATACTTCCACCTTACACAATGATGTTCTGTTTTATTTTAGTTTCTTTCGTCAAAACCCGCTAGGCAGTATATAGGAGCACGTTCGAACCCCCAGTGGTAATAATACCTAGTGGGTTAATTCCCTTAATCTAGCCTAAATGAGTCTAGTTTGAATTCAATTCAAGAGATATTTTGGATATAAGCATAGCATTTGTCATGTAATTTCTTTGTCAAATTAGAACATTTCTCATAAAGTATGACGTCTTTTTTACTTTATAAATAATTAATCAGAAATTGATAAGAATTAGGCCCAAAGCATATACTTGAATTGACATGTATCTTCCTTCTTCTATTTTAGACTGAACATAGTAAAGATGTAGTCACTGCAGGTTTATCCTTTTAAATAAAATGAGACGAGCCTCGACAAACAAAATGCACAAGCTGCGGGGCCCTCTAAACGTATAGATTAAAATACTTAGAATTCGGGACTGGCCGTTTAGCGAATTTTACGGCCTTCCCAAAATAACAATACGCTAGTTGCTTTAGGCGCACCTTTAATAATTTAACCTTCTTAAACACGGGTGCACATTGATGTGACCCAAATCCGAATCTCAACGGAGTCAAAATGTGTCGACGACCACGGGTGCATTGATTGTGACGTGGTTCGAGATGCATTTTCACGACGTTGCAATTCTATAAAAATAAATGATAATAATAAAAGCGGTTTTAAACTTAATAAAAGCACGTAAGTCATAACATATATTTAAATCAGATATTTAGCCATTATAACAATTTAAGCGACCGTGCTAGAACCACGGGATTCGAGGGTGCCTAACACCTTCCCTCGGGTCAACAGAATTCCTTACTTAGAATTTCTGGTTCGCAGACTTCATTTGGAAAAGTCGAAAATTTCCTCCATTTGGGATTCAAGATAAACCGGTGACTTGGGACACCAAAAACCAAACCTTTCCCAAGTGGCGACTCTGAATTAAATAAATAATCCCATTTCGAATATTGTCACTTAAATTGGAAAAACTCCCCTCGCGCATTTATCCTTCGGGGCGGGCGCGCAAAAAGGAGGTGTGACAGCTCTGGCGACTCTGCTGGGGAAACCTAGAACCACTGGTTCAGGGTTCAAGAATTCGAGCTTAGAATAATTGTTATATTTGGATTTATTATCTGATCTTTATTACATGTTTTTGCATAACGTGCTAAATGTTGTCTTTTACCGCTTTGATATTATCTGAACTGTATATAAACTGTGCCGAAACCCTTCTCTTCTTACCTCCGGGGAGAAGCTCGCTGGTCGAGACTCCCTATTCTGTTAGTGTCAATACCTGAAATAAGAAAGAGGTCGGACAAGTTACAAAGCCGGACGATCTCGCGGGTCCCCGGTACGTAGCCCCCTCCTCGACTCGAGTTGTCCGCTCGGGTACACAGTCTAGAACAAATACCCAGGGTATAAACCTAGTATAACGAAGCTTCATGCCGGATCCCTAGTAGGAACGTTTATTTGCATCATGTTGCATTTGACTTAGGGGGCTCAACACAGGGGTTGGGTCCGTCTAGGACAGGCAACCTGAAATGAAAAGACCACCCCGCTGCATCCTATTTGTTTTGCGCATTTATTTGATTCGGATCCGCATGCTGACCGGTTTCTAAAAAAAAGGGAAAATAGCAGCGTAGGGAGATAATTACTTATTTTGGAAAAATAAAACCAATGTCCAAGTAGTGTCAAAACCTCGCCGGAATTTTTCTAAAAAAAAAAGAGAATAAAAACAAAATTTGTCTTTTTAGTTTGAGTTATAAAAAAAATAATAATATAAAAACAAAAATTCTTTTTTATCGCTTCCCAAAAGTCAAAAAAAAAAGAAAAAAAACGGAAAATTTATAATTCAAAAAAAAAATGTGTTGTTTCTTTTGTAGTACCCCTTTTATAAATTCAGACTAATAGTCCAAATATTGCCTAAAAAAAATAATAATAAATATTTTCTTTAGTCTTTATCTCTTTTAAAAAATAATAAAAATACTTATTCTTGATTTCTAGGTTTATTTGATTTTCTCTATTCATGATATGCCCGAACTACGCCGGTTTGATTCTCACCGGATATGAGATACGTAGGCAACCCTCGTCGGGTTCAACCCCCATTTTTGCTAAAATAGCCAAAATCAATGAATAAAAAAAATGCGTTTCAAACTTTAAAAGAGTCGTAAATAAATCGGGTGACGCTGTTTTGTCATAAATAGCCGAATGTTCCCGAAAGGGACGCCGGAAGGCTGACTTTGCATAAACAGCCACCTTTGGGTCTTGTTTAGCATTTTTGTCCAGTTGACCCACACAGCCTTAAAATCTTCGTCCCCGAAGTGTTTAAAGGCCGTGTTCAAAACTTGATCCCCTCTGTAAAATATTTTTGAGTCAAGTCATTTTTGTTAAAATCACCTTAATAAATGTGCAGGATGAGCACGATGCAAAATGAACATTTTTCAATAATGACCAAAATCCCTGTCAAGTTACGGCTATGGTGGAATGATCTAGGTGTTGAAGGACAAAACGAGGTTAAGAAATATCTGAAAGGTCTTGTGGGTTTGTTGGAAATCCAGCCTCGGGGAGATATCATAAGAGCTTTGGTTACCTATTGGGACCCGGCGCACAATGTTTTCCATTTCTCTGATTTTGAACTCACCCCGACTTTGGAAGAAATGGCCGGATACATCGGGAATACTGAACTTCCCTTGAAGGAAAAATACTTGGTCGCCCCAAGAGTTGTCACGGTGCATAGGTTCCTAGATTCATTGAAGATACCTAGAACAGTCCACAACCCGGATCTGGCAGCCGGATTTTGTACTCCATGCTTCATATATGATAGGTACGGTCATGAAGGGGGATTCAATAATCCAATCAACAAACTGTGCAGCAAAGGAGTTCGTCAGAAGTGGGACAAGCATAGACGGGTAGCGTTCGTGATGATGTTCTTAGGCCTTCTGGTATTTCCAAGGAAAGACGGAAACATTGATTTAAAGATATCCGGGGTCGTCAGCACTTTACTCACGCAAAGTGACAGTACTCTCGCGCCTATGGTGGTATCTGACATCTTTCGAGCTCTTACAGTTTGTAAAGCTGGGGGAAATTTCTTCGAAGGTTGTAACTTGCTCCTACAGATATGGATGACCGAGCACCTCTGCCATCATTCCGAGATTTTGAGCCATGGTTCCCCGGAAAAGACCTGCATAGAAGAATCTTACACGAGAACCAAAGAGATCAGTTTGCCCAAAGGAGTCCTGGCATGGACCTCGTTCTTTCAAGCTCTTACTGCCAGCCAAATACAATGGACGTTGGGATGGTTGCCTGTTGATGAGATCCTATATATGTCTGCAGCTAAAACTCATTTCTTACTAATGGGGCTTAAGAGCATTCAACCTTACGCACCCTGCCGAGTTTTGAGACAGTTCGGAAGATGCCAAACAGTACCTCATAAGGAAGATCTTAGCACTCAAGCAATTGAGATAAGTCCTAACGGACAATTCCCAGAAGCAAAGATTCGCCAAATCTGGAGTGAGTGTCAATATTTGAAATCAGATACTTGCGTGCGGGATCGAGCCAAAGGAGAGACGGCGCTAGGTTACCTTGCATGGTACAGAAGGGAACTTGAGCATGAAAGGCCAGCTAAGAGACCCCACATCCGGAATTTCACCGAATCATCGCAAAGGCAGTGGGATTGGTTAGCAAAGGAAAGAGGCTATTGCGCCGAAATCAGCAGGTTAAAGCAACAAGTGGAAAGTTTGAAATATGAGCACAACGTGCAAGATGCTACCAATCTGGGAGAGCGGAACAGGTTAATTCAGGACAACGAAAGACTCAGAGCCCAGATCAAACAGATAAGGGTGGACGCGGATAAACAGCCAAGGCATCGATCAGACGAGCAGCCGATAAAAAGGCTAAAAGGTGAAATCAGGGAATGGCAAGATGGTTTGGAGAAATCTGAAAACGTCATAGCAGAGCTCAAGGCACAGTGGGATACAAGAGCAGATAAGCATCGCCGATACCTGAATCAATTGGAAGGCGACCACGAGAAAACTGTTGCTAAAATAAAGAGAGAGATGGCTACACTTGAGATCAAAGCAGCTAATCAGGCCAAGGGTTTCCAAATTGAGAGCAGATACTGGTACGACTCAATAGCCCAGATAAAGTTGGAAGTACGGCGACTGAAGCACCAGCATATACAGGATGCTCAAGTATTCAAGATATGTAGCGATCAGATAGAACGCCTACTCATAGAGAAGAAGCAAACCAGAGATAGGATCAAGGCCATTGCCCATGCCATCACCAGACAATGTCTACGATGTGAGAACATGTCCAGCGTTACCGTCCTCTCGGCAGTGATGGGTTATGTCAAGCAGACTATGCATGAGCTGGAGCAACTTGAGAGGGATCTCATGCCTAGGACCGCGGTGAGGCCGAACGATGCCCCGCGGACACCAATTTTCAAAACCATAATGCACTCATAAGTCAAATCTGTATCTTAGCATCTTCTGCTTGTTTTTCCCATCAGGGTGATTTTTAGTCTATTTTGAGTCTAGGTTTATTTTCAAAGTTCGCTTTTTCTTTTTGCAAAATGTAGTTTGTAATAGACCATTTCAACAATAAAGAGGTTGCTTCTTTTACGCTCATTTGTGTTTTTCGAACTACGTAATGATCTGATTCACGTAGGCATCGTGATACGTAGGCAATCCTCATCGGATCCGGTCGCATTTCTTTTAACGCAAAATAAAAAAAAATATAATAAAAGAAAAGCAAAAAAAAAAAAAGAGGAAAAAAAAAACTAATAAAAGGAAAAATGCCGGAATGACGCATGCTCTCGTAGCAAACATATAGTAATCCACTTAACTGTATAGGTGCATCATGCCCAACGTGAGATTAACTATCTGTTATTTGCTGCAAATTAACCGTGCGTTTGTCGATGAGCATTCCAGGGTTTTTGAAAAGACGGTTGGTTTGGTGAAAGTCTGGCCTCGCACTCATACTTCACGAGGTCAAGGAGAAGTGTTCAACTACCTGTTGTTAGGACCAGAAGCAGTACTCACACTTACTTCACCAGGTCAAAAGGAAGTGTGGAAATGTCTTCAGAAATTCCATTGCAAACGATCCCTGTTTCTGAGGAGAGCTCAATCTCAGCCGTCCTCACACCTGAATCCGCAACTGCGGAGGAAAATAGAATCCTACGGCTCCGCATGTTGGAAATGCTGGACGACTGGAATAATGGGAAAGAGCCGCCAAGTGTCGTCCCCGGATTCCCTGAATTATTTTCCAGGTCAAGTGGGACTTCTAATGTCCCCATAAATTATCCTGCTACCCCATTCGGGTACCCAGCCACCTCAGCCTTCTCTGCTGGATCGCCTTCTGAGCCTCATCCCCGAATGTCGGCCACTGATGCAAGCATGAACATCTTTACTGCATCGCCTTGCCCGATCACGGCACAGCCCGCCACGTACAAGCCGAGCTTTGACTCATCCTCTTTTACATTCCAAGCACCATCGTTCTCAATGGAACCAACTAGGTTCGCTACCAGTACTAACCCTCTACCACCTCAGTGCGAGCCCGCACCTGGGCAGGATCAGAACCCCAGAACTGCAGAACAAAATGAGATTGCCAAGAGAATGAGAAGCCTTGAACAAAGTTTGAAGAATATGCAAGGATTGAGCGGACAAAAGAGCGTCTCTTACGCCGACCTGTGCATGTTCCCTCACGTGCACCTGCCAACGGGTTTCAAGACCCCAAAGATCGAGAAATACGATGGGCACGGTGACCCTATTGCACATCTTAAGAAATACTGCAACCAATTACGGGGAGCCGGCGGAAAAGAAGAACTGCTGATGGCGTATTTTGGGGAAAGTCTAGTAGGGATAGCTTCGGAATGGTATATGGATCAGGAAATGTCCCGATGGCATATATGGGATGATCTCGCCAGAGATTTTGTAAAACAATTCCAGTATAACATCGACATTGCGCCAGACCGAAACTCTCTGTCGAATTTGAAGAAGAAACCTTCGGAAAGCTTCAGAGAATATGCTATTAAGTGGCGTGAACAGGCGTCGAGAGTGAAGCCTCCCATGGATGAAGTGGAAATGGTCACTACTTTTCTCCAGGCTCAAGAGTCTGACTATTTCCAAAACATGATGTCAGCCATGGGTAAGCCATTCGCGGAAGCGATCAAGATTGGAGAGATGGTAGAAAGTGGTCTGAAAACAGGTAGGATTCTGAGTCAAGCAGCCATAAGGGCAACCTCCCAGGCCGTCCAAAGCGGGTCCAGAGGAACGACAAGGGGGAAGAAGAAGGAAGAAACGACTATGGCAGCCTCGGAAGCAAGGGAGTATCGTCATCCCAGGCCCCATTTTCCGGAAAGAGCCCCACAACACTACTACCCCCACTCAAATTTGGCATATGCTCATTAACCTTATATGGTCATGAATGCCCAACCTTATACCCATCCTCCACAACAAGCCAACCGAGGCCCAGCTCCACCTCCCAGAAATCAGCCTCCTTACCGCAACCACTATAACCCACAACCCCCGCAGAATAACTTCCGCCCTCAGGAGCCACCCAGAAGGCGGACTTTCACGCCCATCGGTGAGCCATACTCAACTTTGTTCCCGAAGCTGGTCCAGTTGGGTTTCTTGCAACCAATCCCTCAAACAAGGCAAAACCCGACGTCACCTTCTTACAAAGCTGGAGTCAGATGCGCCTATCATTCAGGAGCCGAGGGACATGACACAAATGACTGCTGGTCGTTGAAAAGAGTGGTCGAAAACTTGATAGAGCAAGGGAACATAGTGCTAAGGGACGAGGAGATCCCGAATGTAACTAACAATCCATTACCCGTTCACAATAATGGGCCGCTGATCGGAATGATTTGTGAAGACAAAGAGTTCGACCCTGCTCTGAAAGCCATAATTGCCATTGTCGACACGGGGAAGAGGCCCGAAACGGACCAAAAACCAGAAAAGGGGGAAGAGGCCAAAGCTATAAAGAAAATGCCTGAAAAGAAGGTGGAGAAGAAAGTGGTACCGGTAAAGGACGGAGTTCTTTACATATCACGAGGTCAAGTTGAGAAGACGCAGAACTTCGGAATCAAAAAGACAAAACCTATGTACGTGCCAAAAGGGGCCTATGTGGTCCGGGGGACGATTCAACCACCTCGGCTGAATGAGCCAGTGGTTATCGGACGCGTGCCACAAAAGCCAATAACCAACCCGTCCACAGTGCCGTGGAATTATCAAGAGACTTTGGTAGTGTACAAAGGTAAAGAGGTCATGGGAGAACTTCCAGAAAATACTTTCATTGGAAGGTATTCAAACACCCAAGAACTGAACAATGCTACACAAAGGCGCTTCCCGCCAAAGAAGCCCGTAAGTGTTGAAGAGGCGGAAGTGTTCTTCCAACAAATGAAAATGCCGGATTACGAAGTAATAGATCAACCGCGCAAGTACCCCGAGCAAGTGTCCATGCTATCATTATTGATGAGGTCGGCCGAGAATCAAAAGATCTTACTGAAGACCCTGAATGAAGCATATGTGCCAGTTGAGACCTCGGTTGAGCAATTAGAGCGGATGACAGAAAGATTCTTCGTCGTCAACCAAATCTCTTTCAGTAAGAACGATCTACCCCCGGAAGGAGAGACACACAACAAGGCTTTGCATCTAACAGTTAAATGCGAAGACTATTATGTCAAGAGGGTAATGTTGGATGGAGGCTCAGGCGTTGACATTTGCCCGCTCTCCACGCTGCAAAGAATGGAAATTGGGACCGAAAGAATCCGACCCAACAATGTCTGCGTAAGAGCTTTCGACGGCATCAAGAGAGATACCATGGGAGAAATAGACCTGTTGTTGGTCATAGGACCAGTCGAATTTCAAGTAACCTTCCAGGTACTCGACATGGATACATCCTACAATTTTCTCCTTGGCAGACCTTGGATCCATGCGGCAGGAGCCGTGCCTTCCACTCTTCACCAGATGGTGAAGTTCGAGTACGAAAACCGAGAAATTGTGGTCCATGGGGAAGATGAGCATGCTATTTACCGGGACCCATCCATTCCATATCTGGAACCGAGAGAAGGGAGCGAACACACGGTCTATCAAGCTTTTGAGATTGTACGGGCAGAGCAGCACGAAGAGGGAATACCCTGCCCCTAGCCTATCTTGTCTAACGCCTCGGTTATGGTGGCCAAAGAGATGATCCGGCATGGATTTAGGCCAGGGAAGGGGCTTGGACGAACCCTTCAGGGAATAACAGAACCCATTACCTTGCCAGTCACCAAGAAACCTTTTGGACTAGGTTTCAAGCCTACTCCAGCAGACGAAGAGTGGGCGAAGAAAAGGAAAAATGAGGGTTGGAAGTTACCTCGACCACTGCCAGATTTATATGCAACTTTCATCAGGCCAAGGTACGTTGAAGAAGATGATGAGGTCTTCACAGCTGAGGAAATCGAGGAGATATGTGGGGCGATGAGGGAAATGCTCTACGAGGTCCACATGGTTCAACCAGGTGAAGGCACAAGCACTGCTGCAATGCTGTACATGGGGCCGAATGCCCAACTTCAAAACTGGGAGGCCACGCCATTCCCGACTAGACGGAAGTCCGGGTAGACCTGTCCTGCCACCTTTCCTGTGTCACAAGTTATCTCCAGGACATAACTTGAACGTTTTCTCCTTTTCAATTGTTGCTTTGAATTCCTAAGTTGTAAACATTGTTGTCTTCCAACTTTCCAAAGAAAATAAAAAAAATCATCATTGCTTTCCCATTCTTTCTTTTGTTCTGATTTTTATTATTTTTCCTTTTATCTTTCTTTTCAGTCATAATAATGCGGCTTTAAATATGACATGCTTGCGGACTTCACGCCCAGATCACAATGAGTTATTTAACTGCGAATTAATGAACCCAGAACCAGAATATGATGCGGAAGAGGCTTTTAGGGAGATAAACCGAGAGTTGGAATATTTCGAGAATAAACCTAAGCCAAATCTGAATGACACTGAACCAGTAAATTTAGGAACCCCGGAAGAAATCCGGGAGACCAAGATAAGCATTCACACGGACAAGAAAACGCGAGAGGCGATAATTCAACTTCTTTTTGAATTTAAAGACGTGTTTGCTTGGTCATATGATGACATGCCGGGGCTAGGTGTTGATATAGTGGTTCATAAATTGCTGATTCATCCTAATTGTCCTCCAGTTCAACAAAAGCAACGAAAGTTCAAAACTGAGGTCAGTGACAAGATTAAAGAGGAGATCACCAAACAACTTAAAACGGGAGTGATTCGGGTAGTCCAATATACAACATGGTTGGCGAATGTGGTTCCAGTACCAAAGAAGGACGGGAAAACTCGAGTATGTGTAGATTACCGAGATTTGAACAGAGCAAGTCCTAAAGATAATTTCCCGCTGCCCAACATCCACATCCTCGTTGATAATTGCGCCAAACACGAGATACAGTCTTTTGTAGATTGTTATGCTGGGTATCATCAGGTATTGATGGATGAAGAGGACGCCGAGAAAACTGCCTTCACCACGCCTTGGGGCACCTACTGTTACCGGGTCATGCCATTTGGTTTGAAGAATGCTGGGGCTACTTACATGAGGGCCATGACTGCCATTTTCCATGACATGATGCATCAGGAAATAGAGGTGTACGTGGATGACGTGATAGTCAAGTCCAGGACGCAGGATAATCACATCCAAGACTTGAGGAAATTCTTCGAGAGGCTAAGGAAGTATGACTTGAAGCTAAACCCAGCCAAATGTGCTTTCGGAGTTCCGTCGGGCAAACTTTTGGGCTTCATCGTAAGCAGGAGAGGTATCGAGCTAGATCCAACTAAGATAAAATCCATCAGAGATCTGCCTCCCCCAAGAACAAAGAAAGACGTGATGAGTCTTTTGGGCAGGTTGAACTACATCAGTCGGTTTATTGCCCAGCTGACAAGCACGTGTGAGCCCATATTCAAACTGTTAAGGAAAGATGCGGCGATTAAATGGACAACTGAGTATCAAGAAGCCTTTGATAAAGTCAAAGAATACCTTTCGAATCCCCCGGTCTTGGTCCCTCTAGAACCGGGAAGGCCACTTTTCTTGTATCTAACAGTCTTGGAGAACTCTTTCGGCTGCATCCTCGGGCAACACGACGTAACCGGAAAGAAGGAGCAAGCAATCTACTACTTGAGCAAGAAATTCACCGGCTACGAGGCCAAATACACACTGTTGAAAAGGACATGTTGCGCTCTCACATGGGTTGCTCAAAAGTTGAGACATTATCTCCAAGCCCACACTACGCTCCTCATAAGCAGGTTGGATCCTTTGAAGTATATATTTCATAAACAAATGCCTACTGGGAGACTGGCTAAATGGCAAATCTTGCTTACGGAATTCGACATAGTCTATGTCACTCGCACGGCGATGAAAGCCCAGGCGTTAGCAGATCATTTGGCCGAAAATCCGGTCGATGAGGAATACCAGCCATTGGATACCTACTTTCCAGATGAAGAAGTAAACACCACAGAAGTGGTCTCGGAGGAAGCTCATGTTTGGAAGATGTTCTTTGATGGAGCCGTGAACGCCAAGGGTGTAGGGATTGGGGCAATTTTGATCTCACCTTCTGGTCAGCATTATCCCGCCACAGCTAGACTTCGTTTCTTTTGCACAAATAATACAGCTGAGTATGAAGCCTGCATCATGGGCATGCATATGGCAATCGATCAAGATGTCGAAGACTTACTGATTATGGGAGATTCTGACTTGATTATCCGGCAAGCTCAAGGCGAATGGGAAACTCGGGATGTCAAACTTATCCCTTACCGACAGCATGTGGAGGACCTCAGCAAGCGCTTTACCTCAATAGAGTTCAGGTATATTCCGAGGTGTCACAATGAACTGGCAGATGCACTCACTACTTTGGCTTCAATGCTACCCTACCCGGGCAATGCCCACGTCGATCCTTTGGAAATCCAAATCAAAGAAAGACACGGTTACTGCAATGTAATCGAGGCGGGATCAAATACGCAGCCTTGGTACTATGACATCAAGAGGTTCCTGAAGACACAAGAATACCCCGAGCACGCTACTAGAGATCAAAAGAGGACCATTAGGCGACACGCAAGTGGTTTCTTTCTGAGCAGTAAATTGTTGTATAAGAGGACCCCGGACCTCAATCTTCTAAGATGTGTCGATATCGAGGAGGCAAGAAAGATCATGCACGAAGTACACGCAGGTGTGTGCGGACCTCACATGAACGGTTATGTCTTAGCAAAGAAAATCCTTCGAGCAGGTTATTACTGGATGACCATGGAAAAGGATTGCTTTAGCTTCGTTCGGAAGTGTCATCAGTGTCAGGTGCACGGTGATTTGATTCACGCACCTCCCACGGAGCTGCATCTCATGTCTGCGCCTTGGCCATTTGTCGCCTGGGGCATGGACGTCATTGGACCAATCGAACCGAAGGCTTCGAATGGACACAGGTTTATACTGGTTGCCATCGATTACTTCATAAAATGGGTAGAAGCTGTCACTCTCAAATCGGTCACTAAAAAAGCTGTAGTGGATTTTGTACACTCAAATCTTATCTGCCGTTTCGGTATTCCTGCGACTATCATTACAGATAATGCAGCAAACTTGAACAGTCACTTGATGGGAGATGTATGCGAGCAGTTCAAGATAACGCATAGGAATTCTACTCCTTATCGGCCGAAAGCCAATGGCGCTGTGGAAGCGGCAAACAAAAACATCAAGAAGATTTTGAGGAAAACGATCCAAAGTTCCCGACAGTAGCATGAGCAGTTACCTTTTGCATTGTTGGGGTATCACACTACGGTACGCACATCAGTAGGAGCGACCCCTTATCTTTTGGTTTATGGGACCGAGGCTGTAATACCAGCAGAGGTAGAAATTCCTTCACTTCGAATCATTGTCGAAGCGGAAATCGAAGACAGCGAGTGGGTCAAGACTCGGTTAGAGCAATTGACTTTGATTGATGAAAAACGAATGGCCGCTGTTTGTCACGGACAGTTGTACCAACGAAGGATGGCCCGTGCTTACAACAAAAAAGTCCGACCTAGGAATTTCGAAGTAGGTCAGCTGGTACTGAGGCGTATTCTGCTGCATCATGAGGAAGCAAAAGGGAAGTTTGCTCCAAATTGGAAAGGCCCATACATCATAAGGAAGATATTGCCGAGAGGAGCATTGTATTTAGGTGATATCGAAGGAAATGACCCCGACACAGCAGTAAATGCAGATGTAGTCAAGAGATACTACGTCTAAATCATACCCCAGTGGTCCTGACACATTTGAAAATGACGAAGGTCTTATTCCCCACTACTCCCAAACACTACCCAATTCTCTCTACAAACCTTTGAGCCGCTTACAAAAAAAAAAAAAAAAATTGATTGAGGCCTGAACTACGTTTGACTTGATTCCGAAAGGATACGTAGGCAGCCTCTCCCTGAGGTTCAGTCACACCAACAATAAAATCCCATTCACCCTGAAATTGAAACCGGGGCACGTCGAGCAGTTGAGAAGTTAGTATTATATACCTCTCTTTACCAAGCACAAGTCTTCAAATCAATTACCGAAGATGGTGGGGAACCAATAAGCGTCACAAATGGAGACCGGCACTGAGAGAGATAAAATGAGAGAGTCTCGTCGGTGAAAACCTTCGGGCACCACGAGGCGACGGGAGTAGAGAAACCAAAATGAGAGAGCTTGTTTAGTAAAAACTCACAAAGAGTGCTATCAAGCGATGACAGGAAGAGAAATGAGAGAGGTCAGCCGGCGAAAACCCGCAAAGGGTGCTGTTGGCCGAAAAGAATGACTCCACCCCAAAGAGGTCTCGGCAAAGTTCGACCAGTTTGGAATCACAAATCTGTTCTGGTTCAGGGAAACGCAAGTTCATGGAAGGTCAGGCGTCCAGTCTAAAGAGCATGTCATGTCATTTAAAGCCAGCATTATCTTCCTCAGATAAGTCTTTCTCGTCCCGAAGGGGGCACTCCTTTCTGAAATCCGTTTTATCTTTTCTTTGTTTTTTTTCAAATCTCTTTTTGTTTAAGCCCAAGTTCTAGATGTACCGGAAAGGACAGGTGGCAGTTTTGGTTGCACGGAATTCCGTTTCATGAAGGAAAACGCCTCGTTTCGTTGGTACGTTTGTCCAAGCCTGATGAATCATGATGTTTGATGGCGTTCAAAGTAAAGAGGAAAAAGAGAAATTTCCCCCAGCAAGTCCGCCTTCGGACGAATCCCCACAGAGTCTCCTCCTGTACGATCCCCCGCAGAATCTCCCTAATACACAAAAAATAAAAAAAATAATAATAAAAAAAATCCCCGTTGGAATTTCCTCAGCACATTCCCCAGCGAGTCCCCAGCGAGTCCCTTTGTAAATATTCCCCAACAAGCTTGCCCCAACAAACCCTGGAAAACTCGCTTTGAAACAAATACCTAGCATGCCCCATTGTACAAAATCCACACAAAGAATCCACTTTGTAAATGTTCCCCCACAGAGCTTCCTTTTGTACAAATTCCCACAGAACACCTCCAATAAAATCCCCGTTGAGAACCTCCAATCAAAACGGGACAAAAAGAGAGAGAAGAGAAAAAGAGCCTTACGAGGCAAATCATCACAGAATCTGGAAATGCAAGCCTGAGCAGTCTAAAGGGTTCCGACATATGAATCAAATCAATAGCGGGACTTCGCAACAGAAATGAAGACGCAACAAGGCAATCGGGAACGATCGAGGTCACCAAACCGACCGTCATTTTCCGAACTAACAAATGTTCTTTGTCTGAAAAGTTCAAACAGGCTTAATCCAAGACAACCGTGCAAGAAGCAGGTGTCGCCCAAAGAAGAAGGTACATGAGTACAAGAAACATTTTGGCAATAAGGAATTCACTCGTAAGTTTCCACGAAACTCCCTTTATTCTTTTACTAAAGTAAGAAAATTCAATAAAAAGAAGTCAGCGGTTGTTCTCGAATTTTGTCCCCAGCCATCAGCATTAGGGTTTTAAACCCTAAACTGAATTTTCCTTTTAGTCAGCATTAGGGTTTTAAACCTTAAACTGAACTTTTTCCATTTCAGCCAGCATTAGGGTTTTAAACCCTAAACTGAGCTTTTCCATTCAGCCAGCATTAGGGTTTTAAACCCTAAACTGAGCTTTTCCACGCAATCAGCATTAGGGTTTTAAACCCTAAACTGAATTTTCCTTTTAGTCAGCATTAGGGTTTTAAACCCTAAACTGAACTTTTTCCATTTCAGCCAGCATTAGGGTTTTAAACCCTAAACTGAGCTTTTCCATTCAGCCAGCATTAGGGTTTTAAACCCTAAACTGAGCTTTTCCATGCAATCAGCATTAGGGTTTTAAACCCTAAACTGAATTTTCCTTTTAGTCAGCATTAGGGTTTTAAACCCTAAACTGAACTTTTTCCATTTCAGCCAGCATTAGGGTTTTAAACCCTAAACTGAGCTTTTCCATTCAGCCAGCATTAGGGTTTTAAACCCTAAACTGAGCTTTTCCATGCAATCAGCATTAGGGTTTTAAACCCTAAACTGAATTTTCCTTTTAGTCAGCATTAGGGTTTTAAACCCTAAACTGAACTTTTTCCATTTCAGCCAGCATTAGGGTTTTAAACCCTAAACTGAGCTTTCCATTCAGCCAGCATTAGGGTTTTAAACCATAAACTGAGCTTTTCCATGCAATCAGCATTAGAGTTTTAAACCTTAAACTGAATTTTCCCTTTTAGTCAGTATTAGGGTTTTAAACCTTAAACTGAACTTTTTCCATTTCAGCCAACATTAGGGTTTTAAACCCTAAACTGAGCCTTTCCATTCAGCCAGCATTAGGGTTTTAAACCCTAAACTGAGCTTTTCCATGCAATCAGCATTAGGGTTTTAAACCCTAAACTGAATTTTCCTTTTAGTCAGCATTAGGGTTTTAAACCTTAAACTGAACTTTTTCCATTTCAGCCAGCATTAGGGTTTTAAACCCTAAACTGAGCTTTTCCATTCAGCCAGCATTAGGGTTTTAAACCCTAAACTGAGCTTTTCCATGCAATCAGCATTAGGGTTTTAAACCCTAAACTGAATTTTTCTTTTAGTCAGCATTAGGGTTTTAAACCCTAAACTGAACTTTTTCCATTTCAGCCAGCATTAGGGTTTTAAACCCTAAACTGAGTTTTTCCATGCAATCAGCATTAGGGTTTTAAACCCTAAACTGAATTTTTCTTTTAGTCAGCATTAGGGTTTTAAACCCTAAACTGAACTTTTTCCTTTCAGCCAGCATTAGGGTTTTAAACCCTAAACTGAGCTTTTCCATGCAATCAGCATTAGGGTTTTAAACCCTAAACTGAATTTTCCTTTTAGTCAGCATTAGGGTTTTAAACCTTAAACTGAATTTTCCCTTTAATCAGCATTAGGGTTTTAAACCTTAAGCTGAATTTTCCCTTTAGTCAGCATTGGGGTTTTAAACCCTAAACTGAACTTTTTTTCATTTAGTCAGCATTAGGGTTTTAAACCCTAAACTGAACTTTTTCCATTTAGTTAGCATTAGGGTTTTAAACCCTAAACTGAATTTTTCCTTCAGCCAGTATTAGGGTTTTAAACCCTAAACTGAACTTTTTCCTGTAATCAGCATTAGGGTTTTAAACCCTAAACTGAACTTTTCCTTCAGTCAGCAGTAAGGTTTTAAACCCTAAGCTGAACTTTTCCCCAGTTGGTCAGTATTAGAGTTTCAACTCTAAAATTGAACTTCTCCCCAGCTAGTCGGTATTAGGGCTCCAATCCTGAACTAAGCATTTTTATCTTCCTTCATCAATTTTATGAACTTCATGGCGAATAATTAACGAAATTTTCCTAGTGAAACTGGGGCAGAAAATTTCGTTCGTTTGTTTTCTCCCGCAGGTCTAACCTCGAGCCACATGGATCGAAATGACCCACGAGATGAGTCCCAGCTCAGAATCAAAGAAGAAAAATAAAAAAGAGAAGATGCCCCGAGATATCGGAGTAAATGGAAGGCAGATTGACTCCAACATTTTATTAAGGTTCTGAACCCTGCCAATCGCATCTCACTCAGCATCCCGGAGATTAAACAAGTCGCCGCAACCCGCAAGCATCAAGATTCAGATCGGAGTCTACAAGCAGAATCAGCTAAGACCCAAGATCAAGTCGCAAAAGAATCATAGATAGGATTCTTGTAACTAGCAGTTGACATGCATATAAGTAGTTAGTTCAGTTTTCAATTTTCCTTTGGTTGTAATAAGGCGGTCAGTGATGCAGCAGTGACAACAGCAACAGTAGTAACAACAAGCATTGCAATCCCATGGTAGTCTCAGCTACCAAAACTTCCCGAACTACATTGACCTGATTCCTGTTTAGCCCAGGATATGTAGAAAATCTTTGAAGCAAGATTCGGTCAGATCTTTCAAAAACATGCTTCACACGGAGTAGTCCATAGGCAAAAATCGCTCATACACGCTCACTTTATCTTTGCACAAAAACTCTTCGTGTTTCCGAACAAAGAGGGGCAGCTGTGAGCACGTGATTTTTGTTTTACGCGACAATCGCTCCAAAAAGAAATCAAAATAATAACAAATGGTCCTCCTGTACAATTTTTGGATTTTACATGGCACTTTGTTAATTATTTATGATCTTTTGCCCATTTTTATCTTTATTAAAAAAAAAATGTATGTGTCATGCGTAATTTAAACCATAATCCGTTTGTTAGATGGAAAATCACAAAATACGCATTTTTGTCTTGATTTGTTGTCTTGTTTAATTTTACCTACTTTTAACATTTTAATATGTGTAATAAATACGTTAAGTATTAATTAATGTTGTTTAGTTTTATTTAATTAGGTTGAATGTTTAGGAAAATTAGAAAATAAAGAAAAGAGTTTTAAAGCTCATTTTAAATGAACTTGGGCCAATTCCCATTTTTAAAATCGGAGGCCCAAATGAACAGCCCAAGCCACCAGTCCAAATAGCCCACCCCCAAGCCATAAAACGACGTAGTTTAACACCGAAACTACGTCGTTTCGATGCCAATCCATCACAACCGTTCAAACCAAGCCGATCCAACGGTCCGGATCTCTCACCCATAACCCCACTACCCGACCCGTTACCCGAACCAATTCTGACCCCTACTAAGCCAAACGACGACGTTTCGTTTAAACCTTCAGATCCAAGCCGTCCATCTCGTCTCATCCAACGGTTGAAATCACTCCACCCATTCCATATATAAGCCTCCTACCACACCCTGCCCCCCTATCCAATACCCTAGCTTCCGTCCTCACCTCCTTCCCCACGAAACCCTAGCCGCCCCCTTATCCCTCGCCATTAATCCCGGCGGCATGACCACCGATGACCTCCGCCTGAACACCATAGAACCCCCTCACCGCCCTGAACATTGATCTGTTGGCCGTTTAGTTCGAATCCCTTCCCACCTTCTCGAATCTTCATTTGAAGATTCGAGTCGGAACTCGAGTTACACCAATCGACCTCAACTTCGCACCAGACAGTCCCCAGACCCCCCTCGTGACCAAACCATGCTTGGTTTGGTCCGAATCTGACCAGGGAAGCACGAATCCCGGATCTAATTTTTGGAACTTTAAAGGTCTTCGTCGATGGTCTGTGTCTTGTTCAAACCAAAAGATTAAGGTCTAATGGACCTTAATCGAAGTGTTTCTCATCTGAGAAACACTTCGATTAAAGCCCGTTCAGCCTTAAGAAAGGTTTGTCCGAATCCGAGTTAAGGCTTTTGATTTTTCAAGATTTGAGATGAGTTTTGCTTTTCTTTGCTTATTTCTGTTAGTCCGTGTTCGTTTAAAAGGTCTATTCAGGTTTTGTTTTAATCTGTGTTTTGAGTTTTATCAATTGTTCCTGTCCACCTCACCTGAACCTTTGTTGTTTGATTGAGTCCTTCTTCTAATTGTTCTGATAATTTGTATGTATGTATTTGTTGTGCAATTAATTGAATTTCAAATGTGAACTGACCAACTGATTCCTCCCATGTAATTTTGCTTAGTCAGTACAATTCGAATCATGTGTTCGATACTGTTAAATGTCTGACTTTGGTCTCGATTATATGAGTTATAACTAGTATAGTCGAGTCGACATATGTCGTCAATTAGTTTCAGATTGTTTGAACGATATACAAATTGATCTGCTTCTGTTTAGCATTGTATGAATCAGTTAGGAATTGAATTCAGCTACTTATAGTTGTTAATCTGAATCAGAAGTATAAAAGGATTGGTTTTGTTTAGTTGCAATCAGAATTGGAGGGCATGTGCACTTGTGCACAACATGTGCACTTGTGCACAACATGTGCACTTGTGCACAACATGGGCATAAAGGCTTTTGTTTGATTTAAAAATGTTTTGACAGCATATGCTGTCAGATACATCCTGCTGCCCAGACCCTACTTTAGTTTCAGAAATAATAAACATCACTAAAGGTAAGCCTGCCAAGGGAATATGATGGGGATTTTGTTAATACTTAAATGACTAAGTGGAACTGAAAATAGGGCAGCACATGGGAGGGTGTTCTGATGGTCTAAACAGGTTGTTGAAGGGATGATTTGAGGCTTATAAAAGGGAGGACTTCCATCAGTTCTGGGAGGAAAAATCAAAAAAAGAGGGGAGAGCAAAAATACATGCATATACACACATAGACACACACACAGATAGACATTTGATCATAGAGAAGAGGGAGGACATCTGATAATAGAGAGAGACAGAGGGAAATTGTTAAGGAAAAGATAGAGGAGATCAAGAGAAATCTGAGAGGAGAGGTTTGGAGACATACATAGATACACATAGATACAGAAATAGAAAGAGAGCAAGAAAGAGATAAAACAGATTAGGAAATCAGAAACTTGGTTTTGTTTGTCTGAAGTTCATCTGTTGTCAATGTGTTAGGCAGTGTTGCTTCTTCTAAGTTTCAATCGAGATTATTGTTAGTATTTTGTTGCATTTGGTATATCTCGGAATTGGATTGTCTGGAGTTTTGTTTCCACCACACTGTGTGCTGCTTCATTTGGCTGCTTTCTCTTCAACTATAGCTCCACTTCTTGCAATAGAATCTGTTCTGCTGTGTTGTTTCGATTGCTGCTGTTATTCTGATTCCTGCTGCTGCTGATCTTCCCTGTTATTCTCTTCTTCCTCTTTGCATTTCAGCATTCCAGGTACACATTTCAAATCCCATGTGGGTGTAAACTGTAACAGTTCGAAAACATGAAATGAAAGGAGTTCGAAGAAGTTTAAATGTCTGTTTGTAATGCTCATGGTCTATTGATTTCTTCATATAAATTGATCAGTGTGTAATTCAATAGCAAAAAAAAATCTAGTTAGTTAATACTTAACTGAGTTTTAGCCTCTTGTATCTTAGTTTGTAGTTGTTTGTTGATATGAGTTAAGTAATGGTACAATACGTAGAATGTACAAATATTTGACATAGTGACTGACCGGATTCTTGTTTAGCTATAATGATATGCATAGGATAGAATACTTCCACCTTACACAATGATGTTCTGTTTTATTTTAGTTTCTTTCGTCAAAACCCGCTAGGCAGTATATAGGAGCACGTTCGAACCCCCAGTGGTAATAATACCTAGTGGGTTAATTCCCTTAATCTAGCCTAAATGAGTCTAGTTTGAATTCAATTCAAGAGATATTTTGGATATAAGCATAGCATTTGTCATGTAATTTCTTTGTCAAATTAGAACATTTCTCATAAAGTATGACGTCTTTTTTACTTTATAAATAATTAATCAGAAATTGATAAGAATTAGGCCCAAAGCATATACTTGAATTGACATGTATCTTCCTTCTTCTATTTTAGACTGAACATAGTAAAGATGTAGTCACTGCAGGTTTATCCTTTTAAATAAAATGAGACGAGCCTCGACAAACAAAATGCACAAGCTACGGGGAACGGCCTTCCCAAAATAACAATACGCTAGTTGCTTTAGGCGCACCTTTAATAATTTAACCTTCTTAAACACGGGTGCACATTGATGTGACCCAAATCCGAATCTCAACGGAGTCAAAATGTGTCGACGACCACGGGTGCATTGATTGTGACGTGGTTCGAGATGCATTTTCACGACGTTGCAATTCTATAAAAATAAATGATAATAATAAAAGCGGTTTTAAACTTAATAAAAGCATGTAAGTCATAACATATATTTAAATCAGATATTTAGTCATTATAACAATTTAAGCGACCGTGCTAGAACCACGGGATTTGAGGGTGCCTAACACCTTCCCTCGGGTCAACAGAATTCCTTACTTAAAATTTCTGGTTCGCAGACTTCATTTGGAAAAGTCGAAAATTTCCTCGATTTAGGATTCAAGATAAACCGGTGACTTGGGACACCAAAAACCAAACTTTTCCCAAGTGGCGACTCTAAATTAAATAAATAATCTCATTTCGAATATTGTCACTTAAATTGGAAAAACTCCCCTCGCGCATTTATCCTTCGGGGCGGGCGCGCAAAAAGGAGGTGTGACAAGGGTAATCAGAATGAATTTGGAAGAACAATTCTTAGTTTGAAGCTTAAAATTTGAAAGGATTGACTTGTTAGTATATGATCTCGGATTAGAATTTTTATAATTTGGTTAGATTGGTTAGGTTATTTGGGACTTAGGAGCATGATCGTAATGTATTTTGGAGGTCCATGGAAGGTTTAGGTTTGAATTGGCAAAATTGGAGTTTTGGCGTTTTCCGGTTGATAGGTGAGATTTTGATATAGGGGTAGGAATGGAATTCCGGAAAGTTGGAGTAGGTCCGTTGTGTTATTTTTGATGTGTGTGAAAAATATCAGGTCATTCGGACGAGGTTCGATAGACTTTTTGATCGAAAGAAAAATTTGGAAGTTTTTTGGAATTCTTAGGCTTGAATCCAATGTGATGTTGGTGTTTTGATGTTGTTTTGAGCGTTCCAAAGGTTAGAAGAAGTTTGAATGATTTTATGGGATATGTTGGCATATTTGGTTGAGGTTGCGAGGGGCCTCGGGTGAGTTTCAGGTGGTTAATGAACCAATCCTTGGTTTTAAGTGTTAGCAATTTTTTGCTGGTTTGTGTTGCAGAAGGTTTGTTCATCGCGTTCGCGGAAGGGCTTCGTGTTCGCGAAGAGTGTTCTCTGAGATGGCAAAATGTTTTCTTCACGTTCGTGATGGTGCAGACACGAACACGAAGGGTGAGCTGTGTATTCATCGCGTTCGCGGAGAGGTTGTCGTGTTTGTGGTGGTTAAGCTAGTCATGTTCGCGAGTGGGTCATCGCGATCGCGTAGAAGGATTTTTGGGACTGAGGCAATTATGCTTCGCGAACGTGAGGAAGCTACCGCATTCGCAAAGGGTTAAATCTGGGCAGCAGTGTTAAATATTAAAATCGAGGGTTAAAACCCATTTATCATATTTTGGACTAGAGACCACGAAATTGGGCGATTTTTGAAGGGAATTTTAGAGAAGTGGTTTTTTTTTAATCCGCTAGGAAAACACCTAGGGCTAGTTTTATTTATAACCAGATAAAATACGAAATACAATGTCATGATATCCTACGAACTGAAAGAAAGAGATAAAGTTTGAACTTAACAAGTATCCTATTATCAAAATTGAGTGTTGCACTCAACATTGATATCACATTAATGCTATTAAACTTTGTAATACAATTTTGCATCCAAGAATGTGCATGTGAAAGGCACAATGCAACGTTCCTTCTATTAAAACACCCTGTTGTTTGTTGCATTTCCATATTTTTTCGAACCTTTTTTTCTCTTTTGTTTTTTATTTGAACGAGTTCTCTTCATCCTCCACAACAGACTCACATGCTCTCCTCGATGTACCTTTAGCAAATATTCTTGGCGTACAAATCCATTTGCAACTTTCGATCGTCCATCTACGTTTTGGTTGCCAGCATTCGAACAGTGATAAGCGAGCATGACAAGGACATCTGCTCATGAAGGAGACGAATCTGCTTCGTCCTTGTTGCACGCCAACGATGAAGCCGCGAATTTGTGGTGGAAAGCACGTGAGTTCCACCTACAGCCTTTTCCATGTGATCCTTTTGCTCAACATCATGTGTTGTCTGCCATGCCCTCCACATTAAACCATGTGTGCACATTAAAATATTCAGAAAATGCCACAATGCACAGTTAGGTGTAGTTGCCTCCAAGCGTGCTCGTTGTAATTTTCCAGCTGCTGTGCGCGTGCATTACTGTTGTCCTTCTTTTCCCCTTGTTGCTTTCCTTTTGCTTCGTTGATTGAGCTGATGAAAAGAGATAGCTTTGTTGTGGAACTCACGTGAGCTTCACCTACAGCTGTAGCATAAAGAAATATATCCCATAGTACCTTCATCCTAGTGTATTGCATGCTTTTATGTATCCTAGATAACTTTCCATGTGCATTCCACTTTTCCATTTGATTCCTTTGCTCTCCAGCATGTGATGTCTCCCATGCCTTCCCCATTAAACCTTGTGTGGACATTAAAATATTATTTAATCCGAAAGTGGATTGTAGCATGCGTTAATATAACACATTTGCCTTTGTTGCTTGCCTTTCTCGAAAAAATATTTGTTGCACATGCTAGTTGTGTTTCCAATGCCATTTGCTTCTTGTTGTGCTCGAAATGAGGAGTAATCATTTTTATATTCCCAGATCCTGTTTCTAAATGAACCATGCGTGTGATATTAAATACTTCTGCACCATGCTGGTTGTATATCCAATGAACTGAAAGCTTGTTTTCACCCCATGCTGGTTGGGTTGCCAAAGCCATTAGTCTTTGTTGTTGTGCTCTATTATTGATGTGTTTTTGTTTTTTAGCATCAGTTATCTCAAAAGTTGCATCATGGAATGCCATAAGCATCGTAGTTGCACCTGCATTAGAGAAAAGATAGTTAGAAATACCAACCATTATATCCTCCTCCCTTAGGATTTGAATATATTGGTCGATTAATTTGACATGTCTCCTGTTCTTCCTTATCTCTTTGCTTCCTATCTCCTGTTCACCTTCACCCTTAGATTTGGACATTGCAGCTTATCTTCATTAACCAACCTCCTTCCCTGTGGATCTAGATGCCAGAATTGTTGGCATTCTATTTCTCCATGATCTAAAGCATAGTTAGCCAAGTGATCTGCCATCTTGTTTTCCTCACCCTTAGAGAAGTGGTTGAGGTAAGTGATCTTCACTTTTTTTTGGTTAAATTCCATCATTTAGTCTTGAATTTCATCATTTAATTTGAAGAATTAGAGTGGAAATTGAGGAAAAATGGAAGAAAACTTTGAGAATTCTTTTGGGGATTTGAATGGGCAATTGAGGTCGGATTTTGATGAATTTGTTATGGTTAGGCTCGTGAGAGTGTAAGGATTATATTGATGTGATTTTTATTGGATTTCGAGACGTGAGCCTGGGGGTCGGGTTTGGCCAATTTCGGGATTTGTGTTGTAATTTGATTACTTTTGAGTGAGCTTTATTCCCTTAACATATGTTGATGGTTGTGTACTGATTTTGGTTAGATTTAGAGTGACCGGAGGCCGATTCGAGAGGCAAAGGCATCGCGGGCTAGAGTTTAGACCGAATAGAGGTGAGTAATGGTTGTAAATGTTGTCATGAGGGTATGAAACCCCGGATTTCACATTGTTGTGCTATTTTGAGGTGACGCACACGCTAGATGACGAGCGTGGGGTCGTGCACCATTGGGGATTGTGACTTAGTCCATCCCGTATGACTATTTAACTGCGTATTTGTTTGAAAACTATTTGCTATTATCATGTTTTGGGCTAAATGCCAAATTTGGGCCTCGTGCCAACTTTTTTGGGCCCTTAGGGGATTTTTATTACTATTCCTCATTGTTTTGACTTTATACTTGTACTCAGTCATACTATATTCTACTATTTTTCATAACTCAGTCATGTTTACTCTGTTTTGACATCTTAAATGATATTTTTTGTTGAGCATCATGTTTTATTGTTGCCCAAGTAGCATGAGAGATTTCTGACTGAGTGAGGTTGAGGGCTTGTGTTGTGAGGATATTATGAGATCGGGTTGCGTGCCGCAACAGTGTGGTACTGATTTATGATTATAAGGATGAGGGACTGATTTGTTACGCCACGAGGTGGCTTGATATGAGGCCGAGGGCCTGTTTGATTATGCAACGAGATGGCTTGTTATTGCGCTTGGTCCGTAAGGGGCCCCTCTCGGAGTTTGTACACCCCCAGTGAGCACGGGTACCCAGTGTATGACGTGATTTAGCCCGAAAAGTTGATGTTGTTCCATGTTATTGCCCGAGGGGCTGATACGAGTGATTGTGAGATAGCCCGAGGGGTTAATTCTGTTGGTATATTGCCCGAGGGGCTGATTTTATGTGTCTATCTTTCTCATTGTTTTTAATTCACTAGTTTAATTGTTAAAGAGGTTTTTACTAAACTAAGGTGTCTCTACGAGCTTTTACTTATTATTGCCTTGTTTGATTTTATACTGCCTCTTTGTAGCATTTTGCTGTGTTTCCGTATTTTTTTGTCGCTCAGCTGCCTTTACTTTTATTACTCACTGAGTTGGCATAGTCACATTACTCCCTGCACCTTGTGTGAAGATTCAGGAGTTTCGGGTCTCGTTAGCGAGGGTTGATTGCTTCCAGCAGGCTGTTCGAAGTTCACTAGGTAGTTGTTCGGCGTTCGCAGCCTAGTGCTCCTCCCTCTTATCTTACTTTCTTTGTATTAGTTCTGTAATAGACCGCGTAGTCCCTTTTATACTCTTAGTCAGATGTTTAGATGCTCATGACTGGTGACATCCCGATGTCGGTCTGTGTTTATTTCTGCATTTGTTCTATTTCACTCTATTTTGGGATTTATCACTTATTAATGACTTAAATTGAATTATTATAACTGTTTAAATGGATTGGGGATTTGTGTCGGCTGGCCTTGTTTCACGATAGGCTCCATCACGACCGGGTCCGGGTTTAGCCACAAGCAACTACGTACTCAACTAGCCAAAAATTTGAATTTCGCCATTTCAAGCCTAAATGAGCTACAAACCTCCAAAACACAATCCGGACATGCCCCTAAGTCCAAATTCACTAAACGGAGCTAATGAAACTGAAGAAACTCCATTCCTGAGTTGTCTTCACACAGTTTCGATTATGGTCAAATCCTAAGACTTAAGCTTTCGTTTGGGGACTAAGTGCCCCATAACACTCTGAAACCATAACCAACACCTCCTGGCAAGACACATAAGCAGAAAATAACACGGGGGAAGCAGTAAATAGGGGATCGAGGCTATAACTCTCAAAACGACCGGTAGGGTCGTTACAATAAATACATTATAATTTATGTTAGTTATTAATATTTTTATAATTGTTGAAAAATAAAAATGTGCCTTTAGTTTTCTTTAGTATCCTTTAGTATAGAACAATAATTACGTCTCGTCATTAATGCAGCCGGGTAGAGTAATCAATTAAGAATCAGATATTAATCAATTATTAATCGTATAGTAAGAGTATTATCATATATGAATCAAATAAAATACGATAAGTTAAATAAATTAACTTTTTAATATTTTTTTACTGATGAATAATGAAATAATTAGTTGTCAGTATAAAAAAGTCTCTGTCGGATTTTCATGTAAAATCTAACAAATTAACAAATCGTTACAAACGATATAAATCATTTATAGTGCTTTATATAAAAATAATTAGTAAAACTTTAAAAATAATATCGATTAGTTAAGCAAATTAAGTATTTAGTATTATCTTAATGACAAATAAAATTGTTAAATAATTGATAGTACATAAAAAGGACAGTGTCATTTTTTATTTTAGGTAATAGGCAAATTAACATATAAATCGTTACGAAGGATATAAATACTTAATAGTACTTTATATAAAAATAATTATTAAAAATATTTTAAATTATCTCAATAAGTTAAACAAACTAAATATTTAGTATTCTTATAACAACGAATAAATATGATAAAAAGATGACAGTACAAATAAAACTCTACCAAATTGTAGTCGTAAAAAATACTTTATATCAAATTAAGTAATATTATAAAAATTTATGAATTACATAATAATATGAAAAAAAGTAGATATTTCGAGATATTAAACGATTAAAGAGAACAATATTTTAATTAATATTATTCAATTTACAAACATCTTCATGGATCATCCGTATGTGCATCCTAGGCCAGTTTTTTGAGAGCTACTTTTGCTCCGGGAGGTCATAGGTCTTCACACATCTGGGATAGAGAGTTGCTTAGTCAGAACTTCCACCCGAGACGTATTGACAATTTTTGGGAGTTTATTAGAGAGCACCCACTTCATCTCGTATAGTTCTATGCCTCACTCAAACTGGTTTTTATCGGGTTGTAGAGGTCGGTCGGTTGCAGCTCGATTGTGTCACGCCCCAAAATCCAAGAAGCGCGACCGGCGCTCAACCGAGCAAACCCGACTGAGCAAGCCTGTTAGGTTTCATTCTACCCAAACCAACTCATGATTAAATAGGAGACGAACTCCATTAATCAGATTTAGTAAGTATTTCATTAACAACTTCCGTTTCATTTCCATTAGCAACTTAAATCATAATTGTCAAAATATTACAAGTTTTATAAATCTTTGTCAAACATCAATATTTCTACTTTAACTCCAACACCCGACACTACCCACAACCTGTCTACGGAGCCTCTAAACACAACTGAAGAGTAATGTAATATGGAAATGCCGGTAACAAGGCTCCAGCTATACCTCAAATATAACGTACAAGATAAATAGATGAAATAGGTCCCCAAAATGAAGTGGGTCTCACCAAGTCGGCTAAAAGGATGATGCGGCACTAGCTGCGACCAACACTGCCTGCTATAGAAACACCTACATCCATTTAAAGACATTGCGCCCCCGGTAAAAAGGGACGTTAGTGCCATCGAATAACACTAGTATGTATAACTAAACACCATCAAATTAAAAAGAACTCTCATACACAAATAAGAAAATCACAGGTATCACTCCAAAGCTTTAAATGATCATAACATTATCAACATGAAAGAATTACACAACCTTCACACCATGTTTTCATAGCCTTTAGTTGGGCATTTCATACTGTTCCACATCGTTCACATTACCACCGCTTTCTTGAGCGGAGTCCGATCTCGACCCGATCGTCTAGGCCGTCTCCCAGAGACGTTACCAATATTCTATTCACACTTTCCAGTTTCAATCATCAATGCATAACTGCCATGTGTATATGTCATGGCGTTCGATCACGACCCGATCGGCTAGGCCGCCTTACCGAGGCGTTACCATTTTTCCATTATTCATATCACTCTAATCTTTGGTTACACATGTATTAGTTTACCAGCACTTGGGCCCACAATTTTCACATTCCACAATTCACGTTTTACATTGTTCCCATTTTCAACATTAGGTTTGCAATTCAAGAGAGTATGACACACAAAAGCAAATAAGGTTGTATGCGTAGAGGAGACTTCATGTAAATGGCACAACGACGAACTTCAATTTCAATCTAAGGTCTAAGCATTTCAATACATGATTCATAGTTCTTGCACCTTTTCGAATTATCACGATTAGTATGTTGATCAATTTGAGACATAGTTTCCATGCATATAAGGTTACAACACCAAGTCAAGTGAAATAGCAATCAATACAACAATTCAATTTAATCTTATCATACTCACACAACCAACGATGAAGCTCAATTTCTAAAAGACGGAGTTTTAGCCATACATACCTCAATAAAGCGTTCCTTATTCCTTACAAAAAAATTCTGAACTTTTAGCACTTCGATCTATTGTGTATGAATTACAAATTAAACCAAGAATTAAAGACGAGATTGAGATTCATAGGGATTGTGACTTGGTCCATCCCGTGGCGACTGTATAGTTGCATATTTTGATATACTATATATGATATCCACATGTTTTAGAAATTGGTTTGTTAACTTGGGCTGAATGCCATGTTTGGGGCCTTGGTGTCGACCTGTTTAGACCCTTAGGGGTATTTTTACCATTTTCCTCACTCTATTTGATTTGAAAGCATATCCTCAGTCATGTTTTACCTGTTATTTGTTTAAAACCAGTTTCATCACTCTATTTCTTAATATGTGAAAAACTATTTAGGCTGAGTTCCCTGATTTTTCACTGATATGCTCGAGTGGTTGTGAGGTTAATGACTGAGAGAGGTTTAGGACCTAAGGGTGAGGATTTTATATCTATTATGGATCGGGCTGCACGCCGCAGCGATATTATATATATGGATCGGGCCGCATGCCATAACAATATACATGTGGATCGGGCTGCACGCCGCAGCGATATATATTGGATTCGGGTTGTGCGCTACAGCGATATGATGCTTGGGCTGTAGGAGCCCCTCCAGAGTCTGTACACCCCTAGTGAGCGTAGTCGACTATAAACTATGGATCGGGCTGCACGCCGCAGCGGTTATTACTATTATTATTATTATGAGATATCTAATGAGCTGGAGTGTTTATTGATTGAAAGTGCTGAGTGTGAGTACTATGTGACGAGAGCTGAGTCACAAGTGACTGAGAGGCTTGCCCGAGAGGCTATATTTATGAGTGATACCTTGCCCGAGAGGCTTGTCTGTGACATTTTGATGTTTTCCACTCTTCCTTTATACTGAGACTCCTTTGAAAAATGTTGAATAAATGTTTTCTAAGGATATTGAATTGAAACTGGAGTTTTACGAGATAACTGGCTATCAACTTGCGGAATTTGACTTGATATTTCCGTTGAGACTTCTTATGTGATTTTAAATGCTCGTCACTACACTCAGAATTTATTTACTTTAGCTACTTACTGAGTTGGTGTACTCACGTTACTCCCTGCACCTTATGTGCAGATCCAGGTGCCCGAGCATCAGAGTGAGAGCTTCCAGCACTCTCAGAGTCTATCCGGAGATCGCAAGGTAGCTGCACAGTGTTTGCAGCCCTGCCTTCCTCCTTCATATCTTAGTATTTTGTTATTTCGGACAATTTTGTATTATTCAGTTAGTGTTTTGGGTTGTATTTAGAGGCTCATGACTAGTGACACCGGATTTGGGCTGTGTTAGTGTATTTCATGCTGTTTTCCGCATAATTCTGTTGATTTATATATTTCTTATGAAAGCTTTGAGACTTAATCTGTTTTAAAAAATGATTTTATAAAAGAAATTCGATATGGTAAGTTTTGTGTTTACCGGAAAAATGGTAATAACAATTAAATTTGTTGATGTGACTCTAAAATACGTGATCTATTTTTATGCTAGTTTGTTAAGCAGTTGATGCTATGTATGTGAGACTTAGAAACTAAATAAAATTAAGAGGGGAGCTATAACCAAACCGATGGGCCAGTTACTTGGTACCTCGGGCTTGTCGATTCTGGGCTTCAAGGTCGATCCCGGGACTCAACCACGAGCTGTTGAGGGTAATCGGGGTAGGGATAACAGTTATGAGGTGATTAAAGAGGGCTCTTTATGGCCAATTATAAGCAATAAATAATGAACAAATATGAAGATAATAAATGAAAGTTATAATATCAAAAGAATATGTTAGAGGGTGAAATAGAGAGTTCTCGTATATTTTTGTGTGGAGCAACTGGAGTGAACAACCCTTACAAAGTGATAGGGATCTCCTTTATATAGGAGGGAAATCTCGTCATAGTACAACAAGCATTAATTAAAAAGATATGGAGATGTTACCACTAGATGACACCCTGACTCAGGTCTTAGAGTATCTCTCTAGGCTCTGTCAGCCCTAGCCACGTGCCTTGGGAAATCCCCGTTTCTACCGTGACCATGATCAACATTACCCTAAGACCGAGTGTCTACGAGCCTCGAGGGAGGAGACTCAATCATAACTTTGTAGCCTCGAGACTTCGAAATGGTCTTCTGAGGTGCTTTGATAACGAGAAATCGGACCCCCGTCCCCGATTTCACCATACATAGATAGTCCCCGCATTTCTTAGAGAGGAGTGATAAGAAATGATTTTGACATCCAACTCTTCAGACTCCTCATGGTGATGTCACGCTGATGACATCATACTTACGATGTAAACCTTCACGATAATCAGTGCATCCTATGTACTTGTTATCTTTTGCGTCATTTAATGTGCTGCCGATTCCTATTCTTCAAGGCGATCGCATCGCCGTCGATCCAGTTTCCAATGGCGCATTGATTGAGCCTGTCGATCCTTCTTTCAAAGGCATTGATGGCATTGTTGGCCACATTATCACCCCTATAATGGGGCATTTCCATGCTATCTTTTATCCAAATGCCTCTAAACATCTTTCCATTCCTTTCTTCTTATTCTCATTATCATTCTCCATTTCTACCCGCCATGTTTGGGGTCTCTACTCTTAAGGTCTTACAGCAGCATTCTTATCAGTCACGCCACAACTTTTTTCCTGGGCTTTGCTGTGCCGAGCGAGATTATACTATCTCGTTGTTGTTGTAGTTATTTTTACGACTATCACTACTGTCATCATTAGACTGAGGTGACGACACGAAGGGGGTTGGCCTGTTTTGATTTGGGGGAACATTTGGACTCTACACTGCTGCTCGGGAGAGTGTTCGGACTATATATTGCTGCTCACTCTCCTACCTTGGCCTGGTGCTTTTCATCTCTCGGGTCTTTTCCCAAGGGATAAAATGGCGCACCAACCGTTAAGCTCGCACGACACGATGTCCCGGAAGGTGGACTCGGAGCGGTCGTGCAAGTAGGGTTGAGGCCTGCCGAATCTTCAACCTTTGGCTTCGACGGGCTATGTCTCTTTATTCTGCCTCTTCTGCATCACCTTCCTCTTCTTTGCCTTCCCGCTTTCCTCTTCTTCATCTTCTCCCTTGGATATATTTCTCTGTGGGATTGAGCTAGGAACCTAGAGGAGGTGGCGGTCGAAGGTATCACCATCGAGGATGCATGCTCGAGGGGGTGGTGCTCGGAGATGCTGATACCGGAGATGAACCTTCGAGAGTAGATTAGGCCCTAGGCTTTCACTACATATGTACCCTCTCGCTTCTTTATTTCTATGTAAGGACCCCTCGTAGGCTTTTATAATCATATGTAAGGACCCCTCGTGGGCTTTTGTAATCGAATGTTTCATGAATACAAAGATATTTCTCCAATTTGTCTTCAATGCTTGCTATATTCCTTTATGTTTTTAGAGACTCTGAATGCATAACTCTGTTTGTTGTTGCCAATATCAAACTCAGGTGTGAGTATTCTTTCTGGCCTTCGGTCGATTAATATGGCCTTGCGTGGAACCTTTTGCGATCCATTGGATTGAACCTGGATCGGGCCGATGAACTCGGGTCATCAGGACCTTGACTTCGAGTAGAATAAAAGTAACATTTTGGGCCTTGAAACCATGGTTTATTACTCAAACTCCATGGTAACCTTTGAGAAGAAATTTGCTCGGAGGCTTGTGGACAGGGACCGCCTTTGATCTCTCGAGGGCAGTCCCCAAGCGGAGGTTCGCTCAAATTCGGACCACCTGGAAACTAGCCTTGGGGTTAGGGTAAATAGCCTTAGGGCGCTGTAGATAGGTCTTGAAAGAGGGTTTGTCCGATCTCAGATGGTACCCCGGGGCCAAGCCCATACGGGTGGAGTTTAAATGCTTATTTCCTTGGAGCCTGATTCCCTTTTGACAAAAGACCCCTGAGGTCGGGTACCACCTCGGGTCTCGTAATGGTTCCATTGTCTTTCTGAAGCCTAACCTTCCCTTTGATGGAGATCCTCGAGGTCGAGTACCACCTTGCTGCTGGCGAAGGCGTCATCGGCTTCCTAGAGACTAGCCGTGTCCTGATGGAGGTCCTCGAGGTTGGGTACCATCTCGGGACTGACGATGTTGTCGGCTTCCTAGACCTTAACTTTCTTCTGGTGGGGATCCTCGAGGTCGGGTACCACCTCGGGACTGGTGATGATGTTGTTGGCCTTTCATATCCTAACTTCTTTTTGATGGAGGTCCTTGGGGTCGGGTACCACCTCGGGACTGGCAACGTTGTCGGCTCCTTGGAGCCTAACTTCTTTTTGATGGAGATCTTCGGGGTCGGGTACCACCTCAGGACTGGCAATGTTGTCGGCTCCCTGGAGCTTAACTTTCCTCTGGTGGAGATCCTCGAGGTCAGGCACCACCTTGGTGCTGGCGAAGGCGTTATCGGCTTCTTGGATCCTAACTTCTTCCTGATGAAAGTCCTAGAGGTAGGTTACCACCTCAGGACTAACGATGGCACTTTTAGCCGGTTTTGAGGCAGGCGGATTGTCGCCATTTTTTTCAAATATATATATACATGGATGTTTTTTGCTTTTTAGGGGATCCTACCACTTTAAGCTGTTGCCTTTCTTTTTCGACGCTAGCCTTTCATTACTCCAACACTAACACACTTGCACATATCCCCGCTTTAGTTTTCTAATTTTGTCATAGCCATGGCTGCTATGTCGGGGTATGTCCGACAGAGAGGGGAGAGCTCCGCCTTCGGCATTCAGGACCAATGAGTGTATGCTTTGCAGGTTGCTTCTTCGATAGGAGAAGAACATCTTGGGTTAGTGAGAAAAGACTGCGGAGGGGGGAAGAGGTAGTGTTACAGATACTTTCCCCGGGTAAGGGCATCATGCATCGTGCCGATGGATTCTTGAATGTGTACACATACCCTTTCACGTTGGGCCCTCTTGACAGGGTTGTGCTTGACATCTGTCTAGAGTATCGGGTTACCTTGGCGCAGATCCATCCGTCATTTTGGATAACAGTGCTGATGATGAGATTTTTCACAGAGAAGGCAGGGCTTGACTTTACTCTTAGTCACATTATCAGGCTGTATCGACCCTTCCACCATCGAGGTCTGCTGACCTTGCGATGCCGATCGATCATGCCCTTTGTTATTGACGATGAGGAAGATAGAGATCGGGGGTGGATGAGTAACTTCGTCCGGGTGCAGACCGCTAACATTATCCACATGGAGCTCATGCCATTTCCTAAGGAATGGAACTATTCTCGTAAGTGGTGCATTTCGTGCTTTCTCAGTTCTGTCTATGACGAAAGCTCGGCTTCATAACCATGCCTTCTTTTCTTTTCCCGCAGCGATTTCATAGGTGTCGGGCGAAGTTCCTAATTTGCCGAATTAGGTCCGAAAGTTGGCGACCTGCTTGACTTGTGACGAGCGCAAGTGGCGAGCTGTGTCTCGGGGAATATGGAAAGCGAAATATCATAATAAGCATTGTGTTATACTTTCCCCTCCCTTCCATCATTTGGAGAGGCATTTTCCCTTCATGCATATTAAGCTTGCTGTTATAGGCATTGGAGAGTCATTCGAGGCGAGGCCGTGGTCTTTTGGAAAGGGTGAAGGGTTTCTATCACCCGGGATAAAGAGTGACAACAACAAGCAAGAGATGCTTTTTCAGGGCGATGACGTTCAAAGCAAGGAAAAATGGGATCGAGGCATCGGAGCGGAGGCATTGTCTGAACCGGTCTTGTCCGCGGTTCTTGGTTCTGGAAAGAGGGTCGCTCCATTGCTGTCGCCTTCCCTTTCCATTGGCAGTACCTCGGGAGATACTAGAAACCCGGGGTCACATACATCGAGCAACCGTACTTCGACCGGAGTTTGGCTCTTTCAGGGCCAAAGGGACTGGATTGGCAGGTGTGCGCTCAGCCTTCAAGGACGCCCGGCGGCTTCATTTTGCGGTAAGTTTCGGCACAAGTCTTCCGAGCTTCGTGCCTTCCTTTCCTTCTTCAGTTTCCTTTTGGAGGCCTTTGACAAGCTTATGTCCGGGCTGCTTCGTTGTGAAGCCAGGCTACGAAAAGCTCTGGATGAGGAGAGATCCCTTAGGATCCTTTGCGATAAAAAAGAAGTCGAGTTGGTACATTTGCAGTATGAGGTGGGCCGGAGCTTGAATTACGAGAACCATTTGAAGGAACTGGTAGTTTACTGTCCCGGGTGAGCGTGAATTCTGCCTCTTGGTTCCAGAGGCTAATGCTTAGTTTATTTCAGTTGCATGAAAATATTGAGGCTCTGGAGCGCCTTCGAGATGAAGTTGTCTAGGCCA